>NC_138772.1:136377371-136719871 GCF_965119305.1 Pelophylax lessonae
AGAAGGCCATTGGCTGATAATATTGTGCAATGTAGAAGGAAGTAGAAAACAGTTGACATAAAAGAAAAGCAAAGCAATCATCTGTCTGTACAGTACGGACCCTGCCAGCCCCACCTTGCCTCAGTTACCTGCTAGAATGTTCCTAATGTCCTCAGGTAGCTGATTCATAGTGAGCGGATAGTGACTTCTACACAAAGCGGCGATATCTGAAAGTCCTGCTAGCAGCAATGGAGCTTGTAGTATTTACTGTATGAAAACAGGGAAGTAACAGGCGATGAGGAAGAAAGAAAAGGCTTCAGCGTATTTGTTGTATTTAAGGAAGTAACCGGACAAATCAGCCAGTTTGTCCTCTTCTCCTCCCCCAGGCCAAAAGCACACAATTGTGTAATGAAATACTGCGTGTTTTCCACATTGTACAAATCAGCCAAGGGGACTCTGTCAGTATATTATTTTCTAACAATTACCCAATGCTTAGTGCTCTCTAAAACGGAGATCCCAAACTCTTTCGAACCCCCCTGTTCACGTCGGGCATGTCAAATCGCATGCCAAATCGGTTCCAGTCCAGTTCCTGCACTACTTGGCGACTTCGGGGGGCCATTTCAAAAGACATCTGTCCCTGAACCCGCACACATGTCTCTCACATCGCCCCCGAAGTTGGACTGAAATGCCGGCTTGAAATCGTACGAGTTCAGCTGAACTCACATAATTTCAAACCTGTATTCCGTGTGAACCTTGGCCTGAGGTGGCCATGCACAAGGCAAAGTAACTGATTTCATGCGTCATGTCTCTCAGTAAGGGCCCATTCACATCAGAAACTGCACATAAACGTGTTTTTGACTGAATGTAACATGCATTTGAAGTGCGCTTGAATGCGTTTTGCATACATTTTGTGCTGCGTTTTTCTATATGATTTTGGGCATGGCTTACACTAAAGGAATGTAGTGCAGTGCATTTGAAGCCCATTTGTTGCTTTTTACCTGCATTTGCGGTGTGAAAAAGGCAGCATGCTTTACTTTTTTTTAACTGCGCTGAACTGCACTGCAAGGATGTGAACTGTGCCCCATGGGATATACAGTGTTACAACAGAGCTTACATTTCTGCTGGATAAATGTGATCCATGAGGCCGGGGCTTTTGTGGAACTATAAGTAGCAGCAGGATGCTTGCAAGGCATGCTGAGATATTGGTGCTACCACAGCAGAGCCTGCACTTCTGCTGGATAAATGTGATCTAAAGGGCTGAAGCTTTTGTGGGACTATAAGTTGCAGCAGGTTGCTTGTAAAGTGTGCTGAGATAAGTAGTGCTAAAGCAGCAGAGCTTGCACTTCTGCTGGACAAATGTGATCTAAAAGGCTGTTGGTGAACTACAGAGAGTGCAAAGGAATATTCCTTACCACAGGCAGTACCCATTATCACACATAGAGATTTTAGACCCTATTCACACATAGTGCGGTGACCTATGTTTTACTGAACTGGGTGAATGCAGGTCACTGATAGGACACACAGAAATCAATTGCTTTCTATGTTTCCTTTTTCACACTGTAATGCAACCCAGATGTGTGGCGCAGTAAGCTGTGATTAAATGCAGTCACGCTGCATTTTATTACAGCCTACAGGCATAGGCGGCTCTCTAATTAGGCAAATTTGGCGGTCGCCTAAGGCCTCGCACCTACAGGGGCCTCGTGGCGGAGCTACAACCTTTAGAAGGGCGCAGTTGGGGAAATCTTCCAAGTAAAAGATTGTTTTAAATCCTCGGATATAAAAGTTGCAGCAGTGTGCTGCAGTCCCTTCACTGCGGCTGCCAGGTGTCTGTTGTCCGCTGACACTTACCCCGCCTTCTCTGCCTGGGGATTGGCCATCTGATCATGTAATCCTAAGATGTGGAGGAATCAGTGGGCGTGTACCTGCATCAGTAGGAAGTGACTGCCCGGTCCGGTCACACTGCTATCATCGGTTGTTGCTCTGGGAGGAGAGCTCTGCCCTGGCCCATGAGCATACAGGTAACCAGGCCCCGACTTGTCACTCTGCAGGCTGGTCATAGATTTGTGGTGTCTACTACGCAAAGGGGGTGAGTAGCCCCAGGGAAGTTGGAAGAGTCTTAGAATGGTTGGTGGAGGTGGAGGAGTAAAAGAAGAAGGCCCTGGGTGGCTGGGGGAGGAGAGGGTGGCTGGAAGAGAAGGAGAGGGTTCCTGGGTGGCTAGGGGAAAATGAGAGGGTCCCTGGGTGGGTAGGGGAAAATGAGAGGGCCCCTGGGTGGCTAGGGGAAAAGGAGAGTGCCCCTGGGTGGCTAGGGGAAAAGGAGAGGGCCCTCGGGTGACTAGGGGAAAAGGAGAGGGCCCCTGGGTGGCTAGGGGAAGAGGAAAGGGCCCCTGGGTGGCTAGGGGAAGAGGAAAGGGCCCCTGGGTGGCTGAAGGAGAGGGCACCTGGGTGGCTGAAGGAGAGGGCCCCCGGGGAGCTGATGGAGAAGGAGAGGGCCCCTGGGTGGCTGGGGGGAGAAGGAGAGGGCCCCTGGGTGGCTGGGGGAGAAGGAGATGGCCCGTGGGTGGCTGGGGGAGAAGGAGAGGGCCCCTGGGTGGCTGGGGAAGAAAGAGATGGCCCCTGGGGGGATGGGGGAGAAGGAGATGGCCCCTGGGTGGCTGGGGGAGAAGGAGAGGGCCCCTGGGTTGCTGTGGAAGAAGGAGAGGGCCCCTGGGTGGCAGGGGGAGAAAGAGAGGGCCCCTGGGTGGCTGGAGAAGAAGGAGAGGGCCCCTGGGTGTCTGGGGTAGAAGAAGAGGGCCCCTGGGTGGCTGGAGGAGAAGAAGTAGAGGGCCCCTGGGTGGCTGGAGGAGAAGAAGGAGAGTGCCCCTGGGTAGCTGGGGGAGGGCTCCAGCTCCACCATGTTTGACATCAAAGCCAAACATGGTGGAGCTGGAGCCCTTTGTCCTACACAATGACAGCACCCGAGGTGGAAGATGAGGGGTAGCGGGGCTGTGACATTATATAGCATATGTATAATGAAAACTTATCCTACAAGCTTTAACCAGACACTGTTAGGCTCCATGTACACGGGACGCTGGAAATGGCCGGTTAGGAGCAGTTGGGCGTTTTTTTCAGAAGCCCCTGAGCTCCATGTTATCTTATCTGTCCATGTACACATGGTCGTTTACAGTCATTTGCAGGCAGTTGCGTGCAGGGACTTTTTTTAGAACGCAATTATTTGCATTCGAACGTGTGTTTCCCGACGTTTCAAACGCAGAAACGCGGCCGAACGTGACTAAACGTGACTGAACGTGATGAACCTACGTTCAGCCACGTTATAAGTTTTTTTTCTTCCATTCAAAATCAATGGTTCCCTATGGGAGCCTATTGATTTGAATGGAAGTCGCACCGCAAGTCGGATCCGACTTGCGGCGTGACCTGCACTGTGAGAATCTTGAGGGGGAACTCCACGCCAAAAATGGGAAAAAAACTGCGTGGGGTTCCCCCCCAGGTTCCAAACCAGGCCCTTCGGGTCTGGTATGGAATTTGAGGGTAGCCCCATGCCGAAAAAACGGTGTGGGGTCCCCCCCAAAATCCATACCAGACCCTTATCCGAGCATGCAGCCTGGCAGGCCAGGAAAGGGGAGGGGACGAGCGAGCAGCCCCACCCCCCCTGGACCACACCAGGCCACATGCCCTCAACATGGGGGGGTGTTGGTGCTTTGGGGCAGTGGGAGCTCTGCACCCCCCACCTCAAAGCACCTTGCCCCCATGTTGATGAGGACAAGGGCCTCATCCCCACAACCCTGGCCGGTGGTTGTGGGGGTCTGCGGGCAGGGGGCTCATCGGAATCTGGAAGCCCCCTTTAACAAGGGGGCCCCCCAGATCCCGGACCCCCTCCCTATGTGAATGGGTATGGGGCACTCTGTACCCCTACTCATTCACCACATAAAAGGCAGTGTATGGAAATAACGACAGGAGACGTTTTGGTAAGTTTATTAAAAATCTTCATCCGGCTCTTCTTGTCTTCTCCTCTCCGGGGTCTTCTCCTCTCCAGGGTCTTCTGCTCTTTTGCTGTCCGCTCTTCTTGTCTTCTCCTTTCCGGGGTCTTCTGCTGTCCGCTCTTCTTGTGTTCTTCTCCCGGGGTCTTCTGCTCTTTTGTTGTCCCCTCTTCTGCTGTCCTCTTTTCTTTTCTTCTCCTCTCCGGTCTTCTGCTCTTTTGCTGTCGGCTGTCGGCTCTTCTTCCTCCGGTCCTCCTTCCATGACGTCTCCGGTGATTATGCCAGTCTCCGGTCTCTGCAGCTTATTATATAGCCATATGGCGGCGTGGCCCCAATGACGTCATTGGGAGGCCCCGCCCCCTCATGTCACAGATGACGTCTTCTGGACAAGAAGAGCCAGATGAAGATTTTTAATAAACTTACCAAAACGTCTCCTGTCGTTATTTCCATACACTGCCTTTTATGTGGTGAATGAGTAGGGGTACAGTGTACCCCATACCCATTCACATAGGGAGGGGGTCCGGGATCTGGGGGGCCCCCTTGTTAAAGGGGGCTTCCAGATTCCGATGAGCCCCCTGCCCGCAGACCCCCACAACCACCGGCCAGGGTTGTGGGGATGAGGCCCTTGTCCTCATCAACATGGGGGCAAGGTGCTTTGAGGTGGAGGGTGCAGAGCTCCCCCTGCCCCAAAGCACCAACACCCCCCCCTGTTGAGGGCATGTGGCCTGGTGTGGTCCAGGGGGGTGGGGCCGCTCGCTCGTCCCCTCCCCTTTCCTGGCCTGCTGGGCTGCATGCTCGGATAAGGGTCTGGTATGGATTTTGGGGGGGACCCCACGCCGTTTTTTCGGCGTGGGGCTACCCTCAAATTCCATACCGGACCCGAAGGGCCTGGTTTGGAACCTGGGGGGGGAACCCCACGCAGTTTTTTTTCCCATTTTTGGCATGGAGTTCCCCCTCAAGATTCTCACAGTGCAGGTCGCGCCGCAAGTCGGATCATCCTGATCCGACTTGCGGTGCGACTTCCATTCAAATCAATAGGCTCCCATAGGGAACCATTGATTTTGAATGGAGGCAGAAAAACGCTGCTAAAAGCAACGTGGCCAAACGTGCAATAACGCAAATGGAATAAGCTACTGAAAGCACGTTTAACAGCTGCTTTTTCCCGGCGTCAGAAATAGCTTTGCAGGACGTTTTTTCTAACGTCCCGTGTACATGGACCCTTAGAAAGTCACAAGACTGCTCTAACTGTTGATGAGAAAATGGAAAATTGTATACTTACCTGTCGATAATTTTCCTTTCCTGATGCATAAGCATGACAGCATACACATATGGGTATAGGCTCTGCCCCTCACCCAATTAGGACTGGTTACACTATATAAATGAGTCACCTCCCCTACGGTGGCATTCTCGTAACTATACTCAAATGCGAAACCCCCAAGGGAGGGACCTTTATGTTGTCATGCTTTTGCATCAGAAAAGGAAAATTACCAACAGGTAAGTATAAAATTTTCCGTTTTCCTGACAAAAGCATGACAGCATACACGTATGGGATGTAGCACCCCACAAAAACCCATAAGGGAGGGCCATGCTGAAGTGTTTTAATCAACATATCCTTAGACTCATTTAGAACTGATGTCAACTCCCCTGTTGCTTGATTAACTTGGTAATAGGCTAAAATAATTTGTAGTATATGAACCTAGTTGGTATCTGTAAAAACTAATTCTGGACCTACGAATTCTGACCATGAGCATGCCACCTGTCTGATAAAGTGGGCTCTGCACTAGATTGTTGGATTCTTTGCCCTATAAGCCCCCTAGGCTACTTTGACCCGAGATGATGCCATCATCCTAGTGGACACTGAAAGTCTTCTTCTGATACCGCCAGGCCTGAAGAGGCCACCGTCTGAAATTCTAGAGAAGGGCCACTTCCATGTATTTCTTCTACACTGAGTCCACTACCCAAGCTTGTGGTGACTTACACATTTCCATTTGGACATGCTGGAAGGGTGATGTCCTGTTTCAGATGCAAGGATGCAGACCTTTATATGGTGCTGAAGAAGAAGAAACTAGAGCTATTTTGTTTGATAATGGTAGTAATAAATTAGTTTACTGCTTGACGCTTGGATATCTCAAATCCTCCCCCCAGACGTGATAGCCTTAGGAAATACTGCTTTAGTGTCACAGAAAATTTTGAGGAACTTTAATAATATTGTATTCCTTCTTGCCATGAAGATAGATGATTACCATTACCATCTGGAGCATAACTGAGGCCTCCTAGGCTGTGTTTCCCAAACGACTTCAACGCTTGGGAAACACTGTCACCCCTGATGTTAGCCACTTTGTCCTACATTGGCATATGTCATTGACCTTGAGCTAGGAGGTCACTAAGCTGAATACCAAGAAAGTGAATAGATTGTGATGATTGGTATGATTGGAAGCTGATGAAAGCTGAAAAGATTAACTATCTTTAGCCACCACCAACGGAACTTGTCTCATATGTGAGGTCATCTTCCCTGGAGTAGGAAGCGAATGTTCCATTACCTTAGAAGGTCAGATTATAATGTTCTCAATCTTCCAGTGAGTCCAACTGACTGCATAAATTACTGCAGACTACTTCTCGACCATTTAAGATCATGGGATATGAATAGATGGGATAGAGCTATGACTTGCCCCAAGTGAGATCCTAATACTGTCATCTTCTGTGCGGGCAACTCTACAGTACTCTCCTGAGTGTCCCAAATGTCATTATAAGAATGAGATGAGTTGGCCTTCCCCAGCTCATGGTCCATCCAAATTTGATCTGAGTCTGAATCAGAATTTGCCAGGACCTGGAGAATGTTGAGCTGTTGTCCAGCTATGGAACCTGCTGCCCTTGCTTCCGCAAGATGGCCAGTACTGGAAGCAATGTTCTGGAAAAATTTCTTGAGTATGTGGAAAGGCCAAAGGTTGTTGAATGAACCTGAAGTGATCTCAGAAGCATGTGTGTACCGAAAAGCGTATGTACACATCAGCTAGATCTAGAGATAAACTAAGGCTGCTTTATCTGATGGTTTGAGTGATTGTTCCCAATAATATGAAGTTTTGGATTTTGATTCTTCGTTCCATTTTCTGGCTAAATCTGTCTTTTCAACTAAGAACACTGGATCGTTGGCTCACCGTTGAAACAAGATTTGGTAACATTTGCTTAAAGCTCTAAAGAAACATAGTGGAAATTAGAGGAGTTGGAGGAGTGGAAAGAAAATTCCAATGACTTCCTTACTGCACAGGACTCACCGATCCTGAGCCTCCTCTGCCCAAATTTGCGATAATTCCAGCAATAACACCTACTGGGCAAATTTGAGTGAAAGGAACTTTGCTGCTCCTAGGGAGGAGCAGACTTGGATTTAGGCGACCAAAGATAGATGATTATGGATCTTTCAATCTCTTCTATAGCTCTTCTCAGGCCCTGTCACCAATTCTTTGTTTTGGGCCTAGGTGATAAGCCTAAGGGATTAGTCCCAAATTTAGACATTACTGATTCTATCTTGAATAGCAGTCGATTCACTTTAGAAAGAGGCATATGCAGTCAGTGGGATAAGCTGTAGGGCTTAACTAACCACACAGAATATTAGAGGAACAGCATACTGCATCGCTGGTCACTTTAATTTCACTCAGGGATCACACACCACAGAGACTGATTACTGGTCCAGTTCTGCCTCCCACGCAGGCCACACAACACTACCTAATGGTAGAAAAAAACCTCATTTCCAAATCTATATTACTGTTCCCATGCCTCTGCAAAGGATATTGCATCATCCGCTGGCAGACTGGCACTTCAGGCTAGTCTGATGAAAATTCCTTGGCCAACTGCCTCTGAAGTAAAGCTAGGCTTTACAGAAAGGATCTTACATCCCCTGCTAGCATGAAGACACATCTGGCCAATCTGATGAAAGCTCCTTGGCCTGCTGCTTTTGAGGCAGAGGTACCCGTTAAATAAACTTAGCTGTCTAATTAGCCTAGTACCTGAGCGTTAGCGACTAGAGATCCACCCAGTTAGTTTGAACAGCATCAACACATCTGCCTTTTTGTTTACTGCCACCTGATCTGCATCTTGGCATAGCATCTTGGCGGGCATGTCAGCTAACCAGGATGGTCCTTATTGTGATTTCCTTAGTCTACCCCTCCTGCCAGCACCTTGAATGTATGGTGGTCTTCTTTAGAGCCAGAGAGGACTTGTCACCGTTGAAGGAACAAGTTGCCTCTTTTCCTTCGGGGAGTGGTGCTGGTATTAAGGGCTGGAGAGTTTTATCATTCATACTGCCCGCGCACTCTTTTTTTTTTTTTTAGGATAGTACACCTACCTTACTCTCACCTTAATGATCATGGCTGGTCACTGGGTAAGCTCATACCTCAAGGATATGAGCTGAAAGTTTATGGTCATAATACCTACCTGGAAGTACTGGCTAGGACAATAGCATTGATACACTCTCAGTGGCCATCCACACATCCATCTGCATCCATCTGCATCTGCATCTGCATCCATCAAGCAGCAAATGGACCTATATGCTATTGTGAGCTAGGATTAACTCCTCCGAAAAGTGATTACCAATAGATGTGTAATAGACAAATTACTTAAGGCACTGTAAACTTAAGCAGAATACTGAACTTCACTCCAGCATTTAGATATAACAGGTTAATGCATAACAATCATTAAACACATAGCAGCCCTTAACGTAAAGCAGCCATCAACGTTTAGCAGCCAAAAGCAGGCAATAAACACATAGTAGCCATATAACGCATAGCAGTCAATGAAGGGTTAATATACCTTAGACAAATAGCCCTGTCAGGATAACCTACACTAGGCCATCAGTCTGAAAATGTTAAAAACAGCAAATCCAGGCATTAGAGCATTAAAACGGAAAATTGTATCATACTTACCGTAATTTTCCTTTCCTGGTGCCTATCCATGGCAGCATACTAGTGATAGAGTTCCGCCTCGACTCCACCTTCAGGATCAGTGAATAGCATAAATTAAAAGGTATAGCCCCCCCCCCCCCATCATTCTCCATAAATAGGAAAACCGAGGGAGGGATTGCATGCTGCCATGGATAGGCACCAGGAAAGGAAAATTACGGTAAGTATGATACTCCATGGCAGCATACTAGTGATAAATAACTAGCTTACACGGGTGGGATAATGCTAATCAAGAAAATAAAGATAAAGACATTGCTGCTTGAACAACTCTTCTTCCAAATTCAACCGTTGTTCGGGCCCCTGGATCAACTCTATAGTGTCTGAGAAATGTGTGCTGTGACGACCAAGACACTGCCCTGCATATTGTCTCTAATGAGACGTTTTCTCTCGTTGCCCATGAAGTTGAAACTGCCCTTGTTGAGTGTGCGTTCACTCTGGAAGGAATATCCATGTTTTGTGCTGTATAGGCTTTCTGAATGGTCTTGACTACCCAGGATGCCAAGGTCCTTTTTGAGGCTTCCTTTCCTCTGTTTTTACCCCAAGGAATCACGAAAAGCTTTTCTGAATCCCTGAAGGTTGCTGTCGTCTCCAAATAGGCTTTTAGTATTTTGGGAACATCTAGCTCATGACATGAATCCGAGAGGACTGGTAAGGCCCATTGTTCACTTAAGTTATCTGGAGTAGTCACTTTGGGAGTAAAACCTTGCAGAGGACGTAGCTCCACCCTGTCTGGGAAAAAGGATATATGCTCCTCCCCTATTCCCAGGGAGTGCAAATCCGAAATCCTTTTGCCGGACGCGATAGCCACTAGAAAGACCGTCTTCAAAGTCAGGTTCCAGAGCGAAATTTGCTCCACCGGCACGAATGAGTGTTTGGACAACATTTCCAGAATCAAAGGAAGGTCCCACTGAGGAAAGGGACTTCTACTTGGAGGTCGGATTTTAAGAACTCCTCTGAGAAAGGTAATTACCAGCGGATTATCTGCCCATCTGGTGCTGGTTGCTGCTGATATTGCTGACACCTGCACTTTAAGGGAACTCAGACCGAGACCCCTGTCTAGACCAGATTGAAGGAAGGCCAATACATTTGAAACTGAAGGCGCGATGGGGTCAAATTCTTCTGTTTCTGCGTAAGACACAAACTTTTTTCAGATCTTAGCATATATGGAATTGGTTGCTGGCTTTCTAGCTTTGAATCATCTCGCAATGCGCTCCCCAACCCTGGCTGCTTGCATCCAATGTGATCATGGTCCAGGAATGAGATCCCAAATGGTGAGGTTTGGCGAGATTCTCCGGATTTGTCCACCAATGAAGGCCTCTGCGCATTACCGATGTTATCTGGATCGTTTGAGAGAGTTGACGTGTGCGCCACTGGGACAGGAATCCCGACTGAAAGAACCTGAGGTGCCAATGTGACCATGGCACTAGAGGGATGCAGGAGGACATTGAGCCGATCAGACTCATACATTGTGAAGCTGACATGTAGTCCCTTCCTATGGCACGAAGTGTCTTCTGAATTATGGCTGTTGCCTTCAACTGGGGTAACGAGACCGTGCCCCTGGACGTGTTGAATTCTGCCCCTAAGTATACCATAACCTGGGTTGGGGATAGTTGACTCTTCTCCCGATTTACTAACCACCCTAGATCCTTCAGGGTTTGTAGTAGAATGTCCCTGTGGAGAATCAATTTCCGTGGACAGTCGGCTAGGAGGAGGATATCGTCCAGGTAATGATAAACTCTTAAACCTTTCTCCCTTAGGGGGGCAAGGGCCGATATTAAGACCTTTGTGAAGACTCTTGGTGATGTGCACAGGCCAAAAGGTAGAAAAAGGTAGAGCTTGAAATTGCAGGTGGACATGACCTACTGCGAACCTTAGATATTTGTGGAAGGCGGGAAGGATAGGAACATGCAGGTAGGCATCTTGCAGGTCCACAGATATCAACCAGTCTATGGGTTGTACTGTTTGGATGATTGTCTGTAAGGACTCCATCTTGAATCTTTCCGGATTAATATAGCGGTTTAGACCTTTTAAATCTATAACCGGCCTCCAACCTCCTGTCTTCTTCTCCACCAGGAACAGGGTTGAATAGAAACCTGTGAAGCGCTCCCCATAGGGTACCGGTACTGCCGCTTGTTGGAGCTGGAGCGAGACTAGAAAGTCCTTTAAGGCCTTTGCCTTCTGCGGGGATGCTGGTAGTGTCGTCTTTTTGTAAGTCTTCCGAGGTGGTTGTTGTTGAAATGTCCAGAAGTGACCGTAACGGATGGTAGAAAGGACCCAAGGGTCCTGGCATCTCGTTATCCAGTTTGGTAATAAGTGGCAAAGCCAGGCCCCTACTGGATCGGTCACTTCTCTTCTGGCGTCAAAAGGACTTTGTCTCCCCTTGTGGGGTAGTGAGGTTTTTATTTCTCCTGGATGCCAGAAAGGAAGTCTGGGTGCCTTTCCAGGGCCTCTTATTGTCCCTGAATGTACGGGTCTGCCTGTAGCCTCTGGCATTTGACTGGCGGAACCTTGAAAGGAAACCCCTTGTTCTGCGTTCCTTCCTATCTTGCGGAAGAATACCCGTCTTTCATCCAGTGACCCTGGAAATGGCCTTCTCTAATCTATCTCCAAATAGAGATTTGCCATCGAACGGTATCTTGCACCAGCTCTGCTTTGATGCCAAGTCAGCCGTCCAATGGCTTCAACCATAACGCTCTTTTAGCCATTACTGAGTGGAGCATTGAACGAGATGCACACCTAATTGTGTCAATGACGGCTTCTCCCACGAAGTCTGCTGCTAACTTCAACTCTTCAAGTGCTTTAATAATATCCTCCTTAGGAACTTCCTGACGTAGGGCTGTCTCAATGTTGTCAGTCCAGGAATGAATGGCATTTGAGACTGACGCAAGCGCAATAGCGGGCTTACAAGCTGCCCCGGCGGCCAGATAACACCTCTTTAGGTCAAGATCAATGCGCCTATCCAACGGGTCTTTAAATGAAGTCGAATCTTCCATTGGAAGAGTCGTGTTCTTCGCTAGACGCACCACCGCTGCATCCACTACAGGCATGGAGGATAAGGCTTGTATCCCCTCTTCCAGCAAAGGATAAAATTTATTGACTCTGTTGAAGGAGAATTTTTTATCTGTCTTACTCCATTCATTCTCAATAACTTCCCTTATCTCTCCCATTAAAGGGAAGGTGACTTGTTTTCTCTTAAGAAAAGGGAAGTATGACTTTGATTTAGGCCGGGGTTCCGCTGGTTCATCCCAGGCGATGGCCTGCTTAACTGCCTGAATAAATGGATGAACTAAGGCGAAGTTGAAACCTGAAGGTTCTTCTTCATCTGAAGAATTATTTGAATGATCCTCCGAGGAAGGATCTCTAGCGGCTGGAACTGTGCTAACAGTGATAGAAGAAGGACCTGCGATCACCGGATCCGATTCTTGTGGCTGAGAAGCCTGTGGTATAGGACGAGCTGGGATGGTGGACACCAACTCTGAAATTGAGTCCTTCACTGTTTGTTTAAGTAGGTCCACTACTTGGCGGCTCTCCGTGTCACAACTAGCTGCATAATCCCTGAGACAGTCTTTACAGACCAGCTTTCTCGGGAGGGGTTCCGCGCCACAAGACCAGCACTTTTTATTCACTGTTCAAGAGGTATGAGGAAAAAAAGGAGAATGATGGGGGGGGGGGGGGGCTATACCTTTTAATTTATGCTATTCACTGATCCTGAAGGTAGAGTCGAGGCGGAGCTCTATCACTAGTATGCTGCCATGGAGGCACCAGGAAACAGTATTCCAAACCTGCAGAGCCAGGCATTGCTGAGTTAATAGGAAAGACTCAACTTTGCACAGCAATGCCTGTATATCAGGCAGGGCCGGACTGACCATAGGGCAGACCGGGCACTTTCCCGGTGGGCTGCGGCCCCGCGAGTCATCACGATCACGGTAGAAGTAAGTTCCCTCACTGCGACCGCCGGCCGTTGCCAGCTACACCGGCTCCGCGGCCAATCAGCCTTCTGCTCAGGGGGGGTGTGAGTCACACCCCCCTTAGCAGAAGGCTGATTGGCCGCGGAGACGGAAGTCAAGTAGTCTAAAAGTCAACAGTGTACTTCCCGCCGGCCGCTGGTGTCCTGCCCGGCACGGCCAGCATCGGACGGTCACGGCATCGCTCTCAAGCAGCTGCAGCTCCTTCAGTTAAGTCCGACTACGGGCTGCTCGCGGGGGGGGCTCCTTCAGTGAGGGCTGCTCGGGCTGCTCGCGGGGGGGGGGCTCCTTCAGTGAGGGCTGCTCGGGCTGCTCGCGGGGGGGAGCTCCTTCAGCGAGGGCTGCCCGGGCTGCTCGGGGGGGGGGCGCCGCGGGGACTCAGGGAGAGAAGAGAAGGTAAGTGCCTGTCTGCAGACAGTGCTGCTGTGCACTGTGTACTGAGATTACACTGGCCGTGTGTGTATGACTGCTCAATAGGAGGGGGATGGATGGGACGGCTGCAGCCTGCATACAGAGGATTTTTGATGTTTACCTATTCCTCCTGCTGCTGGATGGATGCCTGATTCTCCTCTCTGCAGGTATTCTGCAGCTGCAGGAGAAATATGGAAATATCAATTTCTCTATATGCAGCTGTGACTGTCCCATCCCCCTCCTATACAACTTCTTTTACTCCCCCCCCCCCCAGTGATCTTGGCCACCCTCCCCCAGTGAACTTACCCCCCAGTAATCTTACCCCCCCAGTGATCTTACCCCCCCCCAGTGATCTTACCCCCCAGTGATCTTGACCCCCGCCTCCCCCAGTGCTCTTTAGCCTCCCCCCTGTGCTCCTTAGCCCCCCCGTGCTCTTCAAGTCCCCAGCCCACATTGCTTTTCATCTCCCCCTATGCTCTCTGGCTCCCTCAGTTCTCTCCACCCCCCTGTGCTCCATGGCTTCCCCCTAAGTGATTTCCAGTCCCCCCCCAGTGCTCTCCAGTCCCCCCCCCATGCTCTCCATCCCCCTGGTTTTCCCTGCCCGCCCCCCTCCCCCGTGCTATCCACACCCTGCGCCTTCCAACCCCCCTGCAATGCTCTCCAGTCCCCCCCCCTTAATTCTCCCCAGTCCCCCCCCCTGCCCTTCAGCTCCTCCAGTGCTATCTGCTTTCCCTGTGCTCTCCGGCCCCCCAGTGTCCTTCTATCATGTCTGCAGTCTCTTGACCATCTCCTGTACTATGTCTGCAGTCTCTGACCATCTCCTGTACTATGTCTGCAGTCTCTGACCATCTCCTGTACTATGTCTGCAGTCTCTGACCATCTCCTGTATCATGTCTGCAGTCTCTGACCATCTCTTGTATCATGTCCTCAGTCTCTGACCATCTCCTGTATCATGTCCTCAGTCTCTGACCATCTCCTGTATCATGTCCTCAGTCTCTGACCATCTCCTGTAACATGTCCGCAGACTCTGACCATCTCCTGTATCATGTCCGCAGACTCTGACCATCTCCTGTATCATGTCCGCAGACTCTGACCATCTCCTGTATCATGTCCGCAGACTCTGACCATCTCCTGTATCATGTCCGCAGACTCTGACCATCTCCTGTATCATGTCCTCAGTCTCTGACCATCTGCTGTATCATGTCCTCAGTCTCTGACCATCTGCTGCATCATGTCCTGAGTCTCTGACCATCTGCTGCATCATGTCCTCAGTCTCTGACCATCTGCTGCATCATGTCCTCAGTCTCTGACCATCTGCTGCATCATGTCCTCAGTCTCTGACCATCTGCTGCATCATGTCCTCAGTCTCTGACCATCTTCTGCATCATGTCCTCAGTCTCTGAAAATCTGCTGCATCATGTCCTCAGTCTCTGACCATCTGCTGTATCATGTCCTCAGTCTCTGACCATCTGATGTATCATGTCCTCAGTCTCTGACTATCTTCTGTATCATGTCTGTAGTGTCTGACCATCTCTTGTATCAGGTCCGTAGTCTCTGACCATCTCGTGTATCATGTTTGCAGTCTCTGACCATCTCCTGTACTATGTCCAGCGGGAACACTCTGCAGCCACACCTCACAGCACAGCACACCCAAGGTAAGTGGAGGACTGGAGAGAGGAGTGACTTCTACTTAGGGATTTCTTTTGCAGATAGGCTGGGCTGGCACTGGCAGCAACACTTTTATTCAAAGAAATCAGGATTTCTTCTGCAAACAGGCTGGCACTGGCAGCAACAATTTAATTCAAATCAGGATTTCTTTAGCAAATAGGCTGGCCTGGCACTGGCAGCCAGGCATAGTACTATGCCTGCCAGTGCCAGGTCAGCCTATTTGCAGAAGAAATCCTGATTTGAATTGGTCATGTCATGTGTCTGAGATTGGTTTTGGTAATTGTCTGACTCTGATGCCAGCCTATTTGCAGAAGAAATCCTGATTTGAATAAAATATTTGCTGCCAGTGCCAGCCTGCCAGGTGATCTGAGGTGTGATAGTGCAGGAATTGGGACTGATCTGAGGTGTGATAGTGCAGGAATTGGGGTGATCTGAGGTGTGAAGGTGCAGGAATCGGGGCTGAACTGAGGTGTGATAGTGCAAGAATTGGGTTGATCTGAGGTGTGATAGTGCAGGAATTGGGGTGATCTGAGGTGTGAAGGTGCAAGAATTGGGCTGATCTGAGGTGTGATAGTGCAAGGATTGGGATGATCTGAGGTGGGAAGGTGCAGGAATTGGGGGGTGATCTGAGGTGGGAAGGTGCAGGAATTGGGGGGTTATCTGAGGTGGGAAGGTGCAGGAATTGGTGTGATCTGAGGTGGGAAGGTGCAGGAATTTGGGTGATCTGATTTGTGAAGGTGCAGGAATTAGGGGGTGATCTGAGGTGGGAAGGTGCAGGAATTGGGGGGTGATCTGAGGTGTGAAGGTGCAGGAATTGGGGTGATCTGAGGTGTCATAGTGCAGGAATTGGGGTGATCTGATTTGTGAAGGTGCAAAGCTCACTTGATTTCTTACTATTATTCAAGTGGTTTACAGCAGTTACTTTATATGAAGCTGATAGTTGTTTTTTATGTATCTGGCACTCCCAATTTCTTTGAAAACATTTTTCGTCACACTGTGCCCAAAAAGGTTGTCTACCCCTTGATTAGAGTAACCCTCATCTTGTGCTGCTTCATACTATTTTTAGGACTCAACCATCAAAACAGGATTTAAAGTAAGACAAAAAAAAAAAACAGCATCATATGGCAGCTCTGATCTAAATTGGACCCAGTCTGTCAGATTAAACTAAAAAAGGTACCGTAATCCAATCCACACATCCTGGAACATTAAATCCTGTCATCAACCATCCCGACGAACGCCACGCCCCGTCACGCCCCCCTCGCGGGCTGCTCAGTCCAAAATGCCCGGGCCTATTTTTTGTCCCAGTCCGGGCCTGATATCAGGCCATGCATTAGCAGTACTGCAGACAAAACAAAACTTGTGAGGCATTAATGAAAAAAAACAGAACTATAAACAACAAATTAACCTACTTTGGCAGCCTGACATATTAACTGCATAATAATCATGACAAACCATGACAGTCTGTGGTTTAGCTTACCTACCTGTGCAGCACACATCCCTGACTGGTTTCATAATGATGGGAGAGGATTTATTCCTGAACAGGTGGTCACCAATACACTCCCAGGCAGCAGCCCAGGGCTCCCAGTCGCTACTGCTATCCAGAAGTTATCCCAATGCTTACTGCTCCCTGTTGACCACAAGTCTGCTGGGAGCTATCCCCATCCACACATCCATCTGGAAAGTACAGCCACTGGCTGTGGACAAGGAGCCACCTTGGAAGGGGGCAGCTGCCCTAACAACCATGCCAGCATTTTGCAAGGGAAACAAAACATGCACTGAATAATCAAATAGTGTGTGGGGCCACAACTCACCAGGGAGGAGAGATTGGATCAGTCCTAACAAACAACAAGGCAGAACTGTTTTACCTGCATCCAGAGACCAGTATTTTGCACCCCAGTACCTGGACCTGGGGGAGGCCTCCCTCATATAGGCGGTTTACATGCCAACGGATGAGGAGAGGCTGAACCTGTGCGGCTGGCCCAGATGAATCCGGCAAGGAGAGGGCAAAAATAAAAATCTTCTTTCCATAGTTATAGCCGGTTGTGCATTTGAGGAACAAAAAGAGAATGCCGCCTTAGGGGAGCATTTATATAGAATAATCTGATTGGGCGAGGGGCAGAGCCTATACCCATACGTGTATGCTGTCATGCTTGTGTCAGGAAAAAGTATTTATCAATTATTTATAAGTATTTATCAATTTATATTGTTATACTGTGGGAGACCAGATATAGCGAATGCAGGCTCCTGGGTTTTTGTAACACTTTAACTTTTGTTGCAGCAGCTGCTCTTAGCAACTATAAAAAGCAAAATATCAATAATCAAAATATTTATTACTGTATATGCAACCTGACTGCATTAAAGTAACACATATAGAGGGTTCATTTTGGATTTTTAAACTGCCTAATTGCACAATGCTTAAGTTGTGTGCAAATAATTATTGTTACATGCTGCTGTGTAGCTTGCACAACAGCCTGGTATTCGGTTGCAGATCGTTTATCATTATTCACAGAAGACTTTAGTAATATGACTGATTCAAATTCTCTTTTGTAGCTTAGACGTAATTTCACCCCAGGCTCATCATTTCAATGGATGGCCATAGAAGTCTCAATAAATGCAAATCATGCTTCTGATTTTGAACATCATTTGGAATTATCAGGTCTTTTCTAAACAGCAAGAGGGCAATAATGAGCATCTATGGCAACTGCAGGCAATCATTATTGCACAGGGGGATTTTCCAACTTGTGGTCTAAGTGCTCATGTGGGTCAGGCAACACACATGAAGGATCTGGATATATTTTAGTGCCTACCTCATGGAAATATCTGTCTGTCTGCCAGTAGCTAACCTTGGAGAATCTTGTTTACTATATGCCATTTCAACAGACATTATTTAGCCACTTCGTGTCGGGGGGAAATTTTGTAATTTTTCACATGTAAAATCTGCTTTTTGCTAGAAAATTGCTTAAGCCCCCCTACCTTATAGAATGAAAATATATTTGCAAAACTGTTTATCAAGCCATTTTTAGCAAAAAGTACTCTAAAATGAATTTTAACGCAGGCAAACACAATACAATACCCATTTTTTCTGGTAAAATATAAAAGATAGGATTGCATTGAGTAAATAAATACCAAACATTCCAGGCTTTATATATACAGTAAAACCTTGGTTTGAGAGTAACTTGGTTTAAGAGCGCTTTGCAAGACAAGCAAAATTTTCAAATAAATTTTGACTTGATATACAAGCGATGTCTTGATATACAAGTAGCCTCAAGTCACAGCTGAGTATAAAAGAGAAGAGAGGCGCCTCTAAGTGTAGCAATATGGTTGCATTTAATGAAGGTACAACATTTAGCAACTCACATGGTTGATGATTAAACAGGCACATCTAAGGATGCAGGCATCCAGGCTAAAGCTGTCCACATAGACCATTCTCCGCACCGCCATCTACGTCATCCCTTCCATGCTGCCCCTCACTTTCAGATCGATTTACTGCCAGGTGATCTTCCTGGTCAGGACTACAGACTGGCAGCCGGTGGTGCAGAAGATAGTCTATGTGGACAGCTTTACCCCGGATGCCTGCAAACTTAGATGTGCCTGTTTTATTCATCAACCATGTGTGAGTTGCTAAATGTTGTACCTTCATTAAATGGAACCATATTGCTACACTTAGAGGTACCTCTCTTCTCTTATACTCTGTAGCTCCTGCTGGATTTTGCTTCTAATCCCCTTGTGGAAGCTGCTATTTGTGGATGGACATTTTATGGTTATATAACCTATCGCAATGCTATAATCTTTTTATATCTTAACAAGTCCGTTATTTAAAGTCCCACAATGTAAATCCATTGTCAATCACATGCTGTTGGAAATCACAGGGCCCTTTACTTGCCTACTCAACAGGGCCCCCCTCCCCACCCTCAAAAATGTCAAAACAATGTCACAACATAAATTACAAAATTCCTATTAAATCTAAAAGATAAAGCTGTTATAACTTATTAAATAAGACTATGTGTGTGAATGAGGTTTTGGGCTCATTCACAAGGGCGCTGTGGTCTGTACAATGTGAATCAGCATTTTTTAGGTGGCAGGCAGCCTATGTTACGTTATGGGGATGCAGCAGTTGTATGAATACAACTGCAGGTCCTAATTTGACAGGTGTGTGGGTGCAGGTGTGTGGGTGCAGGTGTATGAAAATGAACACAGTATGCGTTTGGGGCTGCACCCGCTAAATTAGAACCTGCAGCTGTATAGAAAGTGGCTCCAGCTGCACGAAAACACTGCTCATTCGCACTATATAGGCAATACTATATGAGAGCCAATGTAAACGAGCCCTTACTATTTTAATATTTTTCACATTTTTTTTCACAACACTGTTCAGGGGACTTTGGTGAAAAATTTAAAGTCTAAACGGACCTCTGATGTCACACTTTTGAGACAGAGAAAGAAATTGAGGACACAGATCCCCAATCCTTTCTCAGCAGCAGTGTTGCCAACCTACCAGATTGAAATTTACTGACACGACACCCAAAAATGACTGGCACAAGCATGTTTTTACTGGCATTTCCAAAAGTTACAAAATTGCAGTTTTAGTAAGTAAGTAACTTAGGAACAGGACAGGAAGGCAAGAAATTAGAATGGGAAGGTGCACACACACACACATACACACATAAAATTGACTACAGCACTGTGCAGCAGCACAGATGATAATGACACCTCTCTTCCTGAGTCATAGTGAAAGTCTCTCTCTCCACACCCCAAGTGATCCCTTCAGTCCACTGCAGTCCAAACAGCTCCTGGCTTTCCTTGCTCCCACCCCGCAGATCTGGCCATTCAGCTTGGCTCCTTCGCACCATGACATCACAAGACACGCTCAGGCACCACCTCTGCCAGACCTTCCCCCCCGCTGGTGCTGCCTGAACACACTGTAGCAGGCACTTGGATGGTTGCGGCCAGCTCCAGACCAGAACATCGCATGCGCAGTTCCAACCTGAGCGTCACAGCTATATTTTTTACTGGCAGCCTTTTCCTTTCACTGGCATTTACTGGCAGGAGAAAAGTGCCCATTTTTTACTGGCTGCCAGTTAAAACACTGACGGTTGGCAACACTGCTCAGCAGCCTCACTGCAGATGAATGCACTGAATGCACAAGAAGCACTCTGTACAGAGGTCTTCCTGTTTATTTACAAACTAAAGCTAAGTAAACACTGGTTTACTATCCTTCAGTTATGGATAAGCCCAGTGAGTGATCGGTACCAATCACTTACTGTGTTCATAAAAGGAAGGGGAAGTTAAATATGACATGACAATTACTGGAACCAATCCCCCTGTGTGGCTCTCCCCGCAGTAGTTAAAAGCCAGAGGGAGGGAGAGGAGGAGAAGCTAGCTTTCAGCTTCTACAGGGGGATTGGTTCCAGTAATTGTCCCCCTGCTGAACTGATGGGGCCTGGGCTCTGCTCAGGAGGGCCAGCAGTACCCCCTATGCAGATCCACGTCAATCAAGATAAATGACATCCAATGCCTGCCTAAATGATAAAAAAAACTCGCTGCAGTCTAAATAGACATCATCTGGGATGTCCTACTGCAAATGTTGTTCCTTAATATACCTTTCAGGGAGGGGAGTGAACCCCGCAATTAGACGAGCATACTGTGCCTCTCTGTCAGAAACGAATGCACTTTCTGTTTTGGTCAAGATGGCGGAGAGGCGTGCGTTCCAAGCCTCGTTATATACTGGCTTGTTATTGTTAAATCAATTACCCTAGCCAAGCCTCGATGTGAGCCTCAGCTCGGAACTACACATAGGAAGTGTAGACCAAGCCTCATGTTCACTGACATTGCTCCGGGAACCAAGCCTGATTTACAAATCACAACGGGCCACCTTAGACTCTGATGTATGTAATTACACAATCATTAATTCACAGATCTAACGGAACTACAGGGACCCCATTGCGAATGCAAAAAAGATCTCTAATAAGAGAGATAACTCAAGATACCTACTATACTTTGTACATATTATAGTTATTTGTAAATGAGGCTTGGTTCCCGGAGCAATGTCAGTGAACATGAGGCTTGGTCTACACTTCCAATGTGTAGTTCCGAGCTGAGGCTCACTTTGAGGCTTGGCTAGCATGATTGAATTAACAATAACAAGCCAGTATATTAAAAACGAGGCTTGGAACGCACGCCTCGCCGCCATCTTGACCAAAACAGAAAGTGCAGTAGTTTCGGACAGAGAGGCACAGTATGCTCTTCTAATTGCGGAGTTCACTCCCTGAAAGGTAAATTAAGGAACAGCATTTGCAGTAGGACACCCCAGATGATGTCTATTTAGATGAAATGCGTCGGGTCTACTGCAAATGCTGAGGATATTTTTTTGTACAAGCTCTTTCTTCATCAGATTTCTGTAAGTGTGTTTTTCCTTTAATATGTGAGCTTTTTGTTTCCTTGAGTATCTAGTGGAAAGAAATTCCTTCTGTGGTCATCAAAGATTAACTTCCCCTTCATCCGTGAAGGATGAGTCTGTATTCAGAGTACTTTCTTATGAAGAATTTGTGACATCTGCTATAAGGATTATCTATTTCACTCGTAAACTAGAATGACCAAAAGAGTATATGCTTTGTTGGGCCACATCATCTGATAAGCCTTTGATCTACTTGTATCATCAGTGGTGGTTACACACCTAGGATCATTTAAAGAGGACTTATCTACACCTTGCACTTTGAGGTGGATGTATCAGAAATTACTTTTATGATGGACTATTTTTTCTCAATTGTTTAAGTTTTTAATAATGCACAGGCACTTTATATATAATCATTCTTTGTCTATTTTTTGCACACAAATTTGCACTATTTTTTATTAAGTGTATGTGTTTTCATACATATACATACACATGCACTGTATTTGCCTAACTTTGCACATATATTTGCATTTCAGTTCTTGTAAAGTGTATACAATTTTGTATTTCACTTATGTGAGTTTGCACATTTTTCGTTCAGGTACGGATACATGATTTGCATTTTATACTATTTAGTTATTGTCTTTGCTGTCAATATAGTACCAGTAGAAATACTGTTACTACACATGAAGTTTGATTCCCGCTGAACTAGAAAACAGTCTATCATTCATAAGAACGCCTGAACTTTGAGCTCTTTCTTAACTGCTAGTCACAAAATGCAAAAATCAGTTCTATAACTGTTGTCATTGGGTGTCATATATAGTGGATTATAGTTTAAAAGAATCCAGTTCAACACCTTAAAAGGATTGAAAAGGAAAATGTGGTATGCTACATGGGCCAACAGCTGCCCACCTTAAACTGATTTAAAATAATGAGGCATGACCAAACAATGGGCATGGTTACTAAAGTGGGTGTTGCTTAACAGTGTTTGCCTTGCAGTGTGCTACCCTTTCCCCTTGTTTTGCAATGGTTTAGTCAAAATAGGGCATGGGGGTACACTGATGAGAATATGGGAGGGAAATAAGCCTGAGTGTCAGTGTCAATGGCAGCAATAATAACTCCCAATGTTGGTGTCATTGCCAGCAATGATAAACCCCAGCATGTGTCAGGATCAGCAATTATCCCAGTAAGTGTCAGGACCAGCAATAACCTCCAGAAAATGTCAGGGGCAACAAAAACCCTGCAGCAAATGTCAAGGCCAGCAATGAAAACCTCCAGCAAGTGTCAGGGCCACTAATAATCCCTAGCAAGCATCAAGGTCAGCACGAAAAAACCCTATCAGAACTGCCCAGCAAGTTTCAGGGTAAACAAATACCACCAGCAATAACCCCCAGTAAGTGCAAGGGCTAGCAAAGATAACCCCCAGCATGTGTCACAGGCAGCAATGATATCCCCCAGGGCCCTCAATTTTAAGCCCTAGCAATAACCCCTAGCAAGCGTCAAGGCAAGCAATAAAACCCATCATGGGTGATTAGTAGTTTTTACTTACCTGAGCACTCACAACAGAACCAGCCAGTACATTTGCAGGTAGTGTGCTTAAACATATAGCATTCCTGGTGCTTTTTTTTTTTTTGCTAAGATAGCAGGGGCCCACTGGAGAATACTCCAGGAGGCCACTCAATGCCTGATCATGGTTGCTTTTGGAGGTTCTATAGGGGTGCTTGATTAAATTTATGGGTTGCTATTGCCTACCCATGCACCCCTCATAGTGTTGCCATTGTCACTGGTTGAAGGCCAAAAACCATAACAAGGCATGATGGCCAGGAACCCCAGTGGCCCCCAGTTCTCTGTGCTGCAAGCTGTTACCAGGTCACAAACCTTGGATTGGACCCATCAAGGGTTAGTAGGAATGGTGGACAATAGCATGGAAACAGTGGCTGAGGTTGAAAAACAGAAAGCAGTCAGATCCAAGCAGGGGTCAAAGTAGGTGGCTAGTAAAAGAGTAGTCAGGTACAAGCAGGGGTCTTGGTGGGCAGTAAGCAAAGGGTAATGTGGAAAAATGATACCCTGTGCGATCTAAATTTTGCTGTGCTGTGGGATTGAAACAGGCACAGTGAATGACCACTGTATTGCTTGTAATATGATTATTCACTTTAATCATCAGCTCTATCTACATTTTGGACATTACTTGCAGCTGGCAATCGTAGAGTATACTCATATGACAAACACTACAGTGATCATTCTGTGCAAGTGCCTAAGACATCTTTGTTTATACAAAGACCCCTAAGGGCTCTTTCACACGGGCGGTCCGATCAGATCCGCCTGTCAGTTTTTTAGGCGGATCTGATCGGATCCTCCATGCAGCTCTATGGGGCAGTGGATGTCAGCGGAGACACCCGCTGACACCCGCTGCCATCCGTATCCGATCCTGTCCGTGAAATCTGGACGGATGGAAACCCTATTTTTCCATGCGTTCAGTAATCGGATTGGATGAGAGCGGACAGGCGGTCCGCTCTCATCCGATCCCCCATAGAGGGCAGCGGGGGCTGAGACACCTCCCTCTCCACTCTGCAAGCGGAGACGGAGCTGTCATCCACCGGCTCAGCGGGGATCGCGTATCGATCCCCGCTGAGCAACACGGATCCGCCTACGGAGGCGGACCGTGTGAAAGAGGCCTAAGTGTGTCTAATTCAATGCCCTTAAATTAAAATGTGAAGGCACGCAGTGGGGAGGGGGGGGGGGTTAAAAGAAAAATGCAGCACAGCTTTCCACCAAACACCAGAGGCAGATGCAGATGGTGAAGGCAGGTGAGGCTGAGTTTTGCTTTAGGCCTAATGCAATATTACCACTCTAAAGCGCAGAGGGTCTATTGTTGCTGGGGAAGTCTGTTTTTGCTGGTGGGGTATCATGTTGCAGGGAATCAATCATTGCTGGGAGGGATCTACTCTATCTATCTCAATAAATACTCATAAACAATTATAACACCTTTTTTTTTTTTCGCAGAATATTGAAATGACTCAAGTGTATGATTGGGGGTTGTGCTTTTACAGGAAATGTTTTGCTAAAAATGAATTGTAATATTGTCCTGTGGTCATTTAACATGTATATAGGGCTTTAAATATTGGTGGTTAAAAAGACTGCAGGTATTTGTGTATCTTTCAAAATAATTCAGTAACCTACTGTATAAACTTGAGCAGTAACTTTTTTGTGTGGATTGGTAAAACAAAATTTCAATCAAATCTATTTGAATTAGGTTGTAACACTGCAAGGTGTTACAAAGGGGGTGAATACTTATTCAAAACACTGTATTATATTTTATATTGTTATTAAGTTTGAACACCTTCAGCTCTCTATATTAACTGTAGTTATGCTACATTTGAATCTCCTATTATCTAGGGCTAGGCTGCCCTGTTCAGTACACTTTCTGCCATTTTGAATTTAGCAAATTCTTTAGTCTTTTTGTGGTGTCCATATCGCTTCACCTGCTAGCAGAGGGAGGCACAGCCAGCAACCACAGTGGCTATATCAGTCTGAAATTCTTACCAAACAGTCTGACTACAAGATTAAAAGTGTTGAATTCCTAGAATTTTTTAACTACTCATATTTCCATCTGCCACAAGAAATGAGTCATTTTGCAATAATGTGCATTACACATTTGCATCAAAATCCTGCAGATTTAGGATGTGTGAATAAACCACTACAGAACATATTTTGTTATGCTCCTGTTTCATTTTTTCCCTTTTTCTAAAACTTTTTATGGTTTCAAGAAGGAAGGCCTGTTGCCTGTAGTCCTAGGAATGTACATGATATGAAGAAGTGGTTTTGTCTTGAGTTTGTTGACACAGCCCCCTTCCCCCTATCTTTTACAATTTGGGTGGCATTTTAAGTGGGTGGGATGAAAAAGAGTTGTGCTATGTACAAAGTGCCACTACACTTTTCTCTATTTTTTTTTTTTTATTGGGTGGGATAAGGGATTCTTTTTCCCTATGGGAGCTGTCATCACAGTGTTATCAATTTTTTTCAATTGTAGATGGAATTATGGGGTAGTGGCACTTCTCCCTTGTGAGTGGCTGACACTACCCCCTCCTCTCTTCTGTGTTCTCCCAACGGGGTAGCATTAGGAGGTGGTTGCTCCCTGCATGCAAGTTACCAACACCTTCTTCCCAAGATCTGTTTCATGTTTGCCAGCATTAGCATGCATTACAATTATAATATTTTAATATGTGACATATAGAAAATATAATGCACTGTCATGTGAAAGGACGTACAGTATAATCCTTAAATTGGCCACAGACATTAACATCTGATTGTCCTTTACATTTATCTGTAATTGGAGGGTCAACTTTACTGCATGTAAATTCAATTGATTTTTTAAGTAGACTCATGCACTTCATGGTGACTGAAAAATCAAAAGTAGACTTTACACAAAAAAAAAATCAAGGTATGCTTATTACCTAAAATGGAACCCCCATTCCAAAACACTGAAGTAAAACCTGTGGGGAAAAAACTATAACGTGGCTTTTGCCAGGTGATATCACCAAACTCTCAAATCTCATGCAATGATGCCCCAATGATATGTAGTGCATGTTTTTTGTTCTTCATGATCTAGCCTACTTATCATTGCCCAGGATCTCATCGGAGGGATGGTGACATAATCTCCAGCAGTACAGAAGCTGGGTGTAAGTAAAGAATATCTACCCATTTTTTATTCCTACAGGTTTTTTTGTTTATTGTACTGCAGCCTTTTGCCATGTAGGAAGGTCTCAATAAATAAGTGGACCTTGATTGAGATGCACGGTCTGCTTAAAATGTTTTACAATAAAATTAAAGCATGTTTGGCAATCTAAAAGGTGGAGTGTACTATCTTTGGCCACCTTATACAACACATGGATGGGCTGAAGAGGGTCTTTCAATAAAGTATATGAAGGCAAAGAGCAAGACTGAGAGGGCTTTGAAGGAAGGCTAAAACATAATAGAGTCTGATAATGTGACAACTGCAAAACAACAGCACTAGTGCTTATAAGGCAATGCTTCTCAGGAGTGCTTCAGTGATCTCCCTCCGCCAGTAAGTGAATTGCATACTCACTAAAGCAAGTAGCTGCCTTCACAGCAACTTAAATGTCCAAAACAGCATGATGATCATACAGGAAACACTGCAGCATAGGGACTCCAAAGGCTTCTCATTTAGAAAGCCTACAACTATTATTGAACAAAGCTCACCACGAGCCACAGAAAGATTCCAATAGTGTATTATTTAATGATAAAATGAACATGTAACAAATAAAGGACAGTGAATCAATAAACTCGCATCAGAAGCCACTGCTGACATGGAATCATGCAGCGGTGTGAAGTCAGCACCAAAATCTCTGCCTCTACACATTTGGTTCAATGGGACGTTATCAATAGCGTTGCATTGGATGAAATGCGTCGGGACAGAGATTTTGGTGCCGCAGCTGCAGGATTCCAAGTCAGCAGCGGCTCCTGATGTGAATTTATCGGCATGCGTCCCAACGTCATCATGCACACCATAATGCGACGGCGTCATGCCGCATTAGGCACAACAACGTCACCACAGCAAACAGCTTCAGCCCACTGTGTCAACAAGTCCACAATTGGTGAACCATATACAAAAAGCGCCCAGTCCACCCCAACATTAGGGGGAAAAATTTAAAAAAAGAGAAGAATATGGCGCCATGTATAAATTCAATAATCCTTTTGTAACAGCTGGCCCAACTTGTGTGAAATGAAAGAATAAAAAATATATATAAACAAAAATTGCATCCTTACATATGGTGACAGAGCATTCCACCCCTGTATTTTATAATATACTTTGTGAAGATATAAATACAACAGGTTCTATTCTCTATTCATCCTTTAATTACTCATCCAGTATTTCAGCGAGAAATGCTAATTTAAAAAAAAAAAAAAAAAACTCAAAGTGGAAAAATGTGCAACAAACATACATTAAAAAAATGATTACATTTGCATGAATTGCTACATTACGCATCCTTATTTCCCTTCTCTACCAGCTTGGGAGACTACCACCAAACCCAGCATTTTAAACAACTGGGATCTCTATTATGCTGCCTCGCTATGGGGGCCTTGATTTAGTATGTCGCGATCTCATATACATGTTCCTGAAACCGTTTACGTACTGGTCTTATCGCTTTACCGATATAAAAAGAATGACAGGAACAATGGACCATGAATATCACCCCCATGGTGCCACAATTGGCCTTGTTTCTACATTTTTGGACCCTACCTGTACGAAGTTTTAGGGTATCTCCCTCTATCATGTAGTCACAAAATCCACAGCTCCCACAGCGAGTCATACCTACTCTGTTAGAATGTTGTGGTGGTTTCCATGAAATGTCACTGTGTACTAAGAGCTCATTAAGCGAACAAGCGCTCCTGTACACTATCTGTGGTTTTGTTGCAATAAATTTGCTCACAGAGTTGTCCTCCCTCAATAGGTGCCAATGTGAATCTCCCTAACCCTACCCACCTTCTGTGTGTATTGTAGATTCAGTGGGGCCAAAATCCCTATTCAGTTCTTCATTCCGTTTAAAAATTAGGGATTCCCTGTCACTGTCTATAGCCCTGTTGTAAGCCTCGGTGAGCCATTTCTTGTTATAACCTCTCACTTGAAATCTCTCCCTTAAGGTTTTGGCTTCCTGCTCAAAATCCTCCCTGTCTGTACAATTACGGTGTGGCCTCAGGTATTGGTCAACAGGGATATTTTTGACTAGAGTCCTTGCAGATTGATTTTGTGCAGCCTGTCCCCAGGCTCTGTATATATCAGGAGATGGATTGGGGACAGTGGAAGAAGAGGAGGATCAGAGAAGACAGGGTCAAACAGCCTTTTTACACAATGCAGAGAATTAACCCCTTAGGTTCCACAGTGAGTATAACAAGAAGGCTTTACTGCATATACGCACTGATTTTACTGTTGTGGGTTTCGTAACACTTACCAATTTCACAACAGATAGAAGAATTGCCCATAAGTCATAAGACATTTTTATTTATTGATGTTAAGTTAATATTGCAGCATTTACTTTAGTGTAATAATTATTTCTGTAAAAGGGGTATTCACATCATTTTTTCCCTCAATCAGATACAAATAACATAATTCACTTGCATTTGATTTTTTTTTTTTTAACTTCCTCCTAAGAACTTTCTTTTTAATTGTCCCCTGGCTCAACAATATAAAGCTTCCAAAGAGAAAAAGTGATCGCACTCAGAGATGAATGAACTTGAAGTGTTTATTCCCATTCATAAAAGACAACGGTGCATCGAACAGACATGGACAAGGTTGACGCCAACCGTGTCCATGTCTGTTCGATGCACCGTTGTATTTTATGAATGGGAATAAACACTTCAAGTTCATTCATCTCTGAGTGCGGTCACTTTTTCTCTTTGGAAGCTTGATTACTGGACGGCGGATCCGACCAGCACCTGGATATCTGTGCCTCACCTGTGCGGCTTTCCCTGTGTTGCTTGAATCAACAATATAAAGTTGTAGCACAGAGGGGGAGCACACATGTTGCAGAGAATCGCACAGGACTTTATAGATGCCAGAGCACGGGGGCACAGAAAAAGAGCAGGAATACAAAAGCGCAACCATTCTTGTTTCATCTCAACTAGGGGTATCAAAGCTTCTCTTCCTCTTTCCTCAGTTGTAAGGTTTTCCCTGATGTGGGCTCTTTTCCCATCCCTACTTTGTACCTACCCCAAGAGGATTTGTCCAACCCCGCCTGGCCCTAACACTTATATGGGAACGAAATAACCCAACCCACAGCACGCACCCAGAGGGATGAGTTTCCCATAAAGGGGTACTAACCCCCTCTCTAAAGAAGGAAGCAGAGCGTGCTTTTATAATGAACAAATATGAATTTCTCATATACAATCAACACAAAAAAGCAAAGTTTTTAAAACATTAACATAAACTGACAATAATAGATCTGGGGGAATCTAAGATGTAGAAAGATCTGGGGGTCCTAGTAGATGACAGGCTCAGCAATGCATGCTTTTAAAAGGGAATTTACTCCAGAGCTAAAACAATAATTCTACCACTGTACAAGACTCTGGTCTGGCCGCATCTTGAGTATGCCGTCCAGTTCTGGGCACCAGTCCTCAAGAAGAATGTTCTTGAGCTGGTGAGAGTCCAGAGAAGTGCAACAAAACTAATAAAGGGACTAGAGGATCTCGGCTATTAGCGAAAGACTACAAGCATTGGACTTATTCTGGCTAGAGAGGAGATGCTTGAGAGGGGATATAATAGCAATATACAAATACCTTACTTGTGACTGTAGCATAGGGAAAAAATGTTTCAGTGGAAGAGAGTTTAAAAAAAACCCGCGGCCTCTAATTGAAATTGGAAGAGAATCAGTTTAACCATAATCAGCGTAGAGGGTTCTTTACTGTCAGAGTAGTAAGGATGTGGAATTCTCTTCCACCAGCAGTGGTGTCAGCTTGGAGCGTCGATAGTTGAAAAAACTATTAGATGGGCATCTTAACGATCACAACATACAGGGATATACGATTTACAATTGAAATAAACACATACACACACACCCGCACAGGTTGAACTGGATGAACTGGTGTCTTTTTTCAACCTTATTGATTATGTAACTATAGGGGTTATTTACTAAAGCTGGAGAGTGCAAAATCTGGTGAAACTCTGCAAAGAAACCAATCAGCTTCCAGGTTTTATTGGCAAAGATTAACTGAACAAGCTGAAATTAGAAGCTGATTGGCTACCATGCACAGCTGCAGCAGATTCGGAGTGCTCCAGCTTTAGTAAATCTCCCCCCCCCCCCCCCCATGTAACTATGCTTTACAAATATTTAACTAAAACAATAAAACTACCATACAGTTCCTTCTAATTATTGCATGTAAGTTTACCTAGGAATGAACGTACCCATAGTTGTTAGGTACCTAACCTTTTTTGTTTTTCATGCCTGAATTATGCTGTGAGTAAGCAGATTGACTCTATACCACTTGAAACTTCACAAAAGATCTAAGTAGTAATACTCCATACTGACAGAGAAATGCATGCTACACAAGTTCATCCTGCGTATTTAGTTCACTTGTATGTTGTATCTTGGATGTACTGTACATAGCTAGAGTAATGACAGGCAGCCTCTGTGAAAGAGCTTCTAGTAATGGTGTTTGACTAATTATCTTAAGAAGTTAATACCTGCAGGAATAAGCTCCACCTTATACAGTATTTAAATATAAAGTAAATATTCATTGATGTATCATTATTTCACACTATTTTATTATGTGCTTATGACAACTAATACTATGCTATTGTAAAAGAGAATTATGTCTAATAAAAAATATTTCTTCTGCACAAACTTTCATAGTAATCAGTTGTGTCCACACAATAAAACATTACGAAATCTCGTCACACTGGGCTCCATTCACAGATCCAACTCGCATGAGATATGAAAGCAGTAGTAAAGCCCCCTTTGTGATTTTTACCTACAGGTAAGCCTATAATAAGGTTTACCTGTAGGTAAAATAAATATCTCCTAAACGTGCACCATTTAGGAGACATTCCCCCTGGAAGCAGCCGGAACCGTCAGGGGGGCATTTGCTCTGAAGGTCCAGCATACTGTGCTTCATGCCAGAACTGAGGGCTCCCACACGCATGCGTGAACCCGGAAGACCAGGGAAAGATGTCAGCTCTCTTAGTGGTGACATCGTGTCGCTAGAAGGCTCTGTTCTAAGGTAAGTGTTTCATAATGTGCTAGTATGCGATTCATACTAGCACATTATGCAATTGCCTTGCAGGTGGGTTTTTTTTACGATCAGTTTAAAGCGGGGTTCCACCCAAAAGTGGAGCTTCCGCTCATCTGCTCCCCCCCCCCTCCAGGTGCAACATTTGACACCTTTCAGGTGGGAGGGGGGGAACGGGTACCTGTTATTGCCAGGTACCTTCTCCACTTCCAGGAGACAGCGTAGCGCTGTCCCTCGGACGTTCCGTCCCCTTTCTCCTTCCCCCGACGCCGACCCAATGAGAAGGCGCAGCACGCTTCACGCATGCACAGTAGGGAACCGTCTGTGAAGCCGAAAGGCTTCATTGCCACTTTCCCTTAGAGTGAATGGCAAAATGATCCAAAAATCGTCTGGGGTGCTGACATTGAGGGATCCCTGGACAAGTGTCTATATATTAAAAGTCAGCAGCTACAGTATTTGTAGCTGCTGACAATTATTTTTTTTTCACAGCTGGAACACCGCTTTAAGGTGTCAGGACACATTTTGCCTAAATAACGCATGCGATCCTGAAACTGTCAATTCACTGGACCGTTTTGGCCTAGTACACTCGAAAACGCTCAGTAAATACCATGTGAAAAGGCGATAAACTCAGGTCACAGAAGCAAGGAAATAAATAATTTATGTATGCAGTAATTAGGTAGTAGTGGTCCAGGCATGCTGTAGAAATGTAAAACTATAATAGACAATTTTGAATAGTTTCTGCCTTTTTGGATCAGTTCTCTCAACAGTAATACACAAACCTAAATATGGAAATATGGAAATCATTGGGGTTGATTTACTTAAAGAATAACTAAAGGATTTTTTTTTATGCTTTTAGATAGAGTAGAAGTGAGTTAGTACACCTGTCAGGCTTTTTTTCTGTCTATATATAGTTACATAGTTACATAGTAGGTGAGGTTGAATAAAGACAATAGTCCATCCAGTTCAACCTGTGTAGGTGTGTGTGGCTGTAATCATCTCACATACCCCTGAATGTTCTGATCCTTGAGATGTAAGTCTAAGAGTCTTTTGAAAGCCACCATACTACCCGCAGAAACCACCTCTTGTGGTAGAGAATTCCACAATCTTGTAGCCCTAACAGTAAAGAACCCCCCACGTTGCCTGAGGTTAAAACGCTTCTCCTCTAATCGCATTGTATGCCCTCGAGTCCTCATGCAATCCCTTTGAATGAACAGCTTTTTTTCTAAGCTGGGATCCCCATTAAGATATTTATAAATTGCTATCATGTCCCCCCTCAGACGTCTCTTCTCCAGGGAGAATAAATCGAGTGATTGTAGACGCTCTTCATAGTCAAGGTCCTCCAATCCCCTAATTAGTTTAGTTGCCCTTCTCTGGACTCTCTCCAGCTCCAACACATCCCTCCTGAGGACTGGCGACCAGAACTGGACAGAATACTCCAGATGCGGTCGGACCAGAGTTTTATAAAGTGGAAGGATTATAGTCTTATCTCTGGAATACATCCCTTTCTTTATGCATGCTAATATTATGCTGGCTTTGGCAGCTGCCGCTTGACATTGCATGCTGTTGCCTAATCTATCATCAACCAAGACTCCCAGATCCTTCTCCATTTTTGATTCCCCCAAGGGTTCCCCTCCTAACGTGTATTGTGTTTTTATGTTTTTAGTCCCCAAGTGCAAAACCTTACACTTCTCCACGTTAAACCTCATTTGCCATGTCGTTGCCCACTCTGTAATTTTGTCCAGGTCATTCTGTAGGATATCTGCTTCATGCTGTGCAGTTATTGCCCTGGCCAATTTTGTGTCATCTGCAAAAACTGATATCGAACTACTGATCCCGACCTCAATGTTTTTTATGAATAAATTGAACAAGGTTGGTCCCAGGACTGAGCCCTGGGGCACCCCGCTTACAACCTCAGACCAGTCTGAGTATGCGCTGTTTATTACCACCCATTGGACACGCCCTTTAAGCCAATTCCGTATCCAAGAGCAAACCCTGCTGTCGATACCTGCAGACCTTATTTTATAAATTAAGCACTTGTGGGGAACTGTATCAAACGCCTTAGCGAAATCCAAGTACACCACATCCACTGGTCTCCCCCTATCTAGCTCACAGCTCACCTCCTCGTAGAATGTTAATAGATTGGTTTGACAAGAACGCCCATTTGTAGACCCGTGCTGATTACTGCTGATGATGTTGTTGTCTTTAGCAAACTCTACGATATAGTCCCTTATCATCCCCTCCAGAAGTTTACATACTATTGATGTCAAACTGACAGGCCTATAATTTCCCGGGATATGCCTCTGGCCCTTTTTGAATATCGTAATCGCGTTAGCTTTCTTCCAATCCCCTGGTACATCTCCTGTCCTAATACTGTCAGCAAAGATCAGGAACAGTGGTCTGGATATAACCTTACTGAGTTCCTTGAGTACTCTCGGATGTACGCCATCCGGGCCTGGTGATTTGTTTGTGATAAGTTTATCCAGCCTTTCCCTGATGTCACCCTCTGTTAGCCATAGTGGCAAGTCCTGTGTATTACTACTAACCATACAGTCATGGTCAGTGTACCCCTCCGTTTCCTGTGTAAAGACTGACGAGAAAAAAGCATTCAGCACGGTTGCTTTTTCAGTGTCCTCTGTAACCATCCTCCCATCATTGTTAATATGTGTGCAATATGCTCTGCCCTAGTTTTTTTGCTGTTGATATATTTAAAGAATTTCTTTGGTTTTTTTTTACTATCCTCCGCTATTTGTCTCTCAAAGTGGATTTTAGCCATCTTGATTTCTTGTTTACTTTTCTTATTTGCCTCCTTGTATTGCTCGAAAGTCGATACTGTGCCCTCTGATTTATACTTCTTGAAGGCCAATTTTTTTACCCTAATAAGTTTTTTGACTCTACGGTTTAACCAGCCAGGTTTGGCTTTGTCTCTTCTAAATTTATTTCCCATAGGAATGCACTGCAAGATGCCTTTGCCTAATATGTTCCTAAAGCATTCACATTTTTCCTCTGTGGTCAGTGATCCCAGGGTTTGGTCCCAGTTTACCCTTTCCATCAATGAGTACAATTTTGGAAAGTTTGCCCTTCTGAAGTTTAGGGTTCTTATGTTCCCCACTTGCCTTGTTATATTGTTATTTATACTAAATGTGATCATCCTGTGATCGCTAGAGCCCAGGTTGTCCTGGACTCCTACCTCCGAGATTATGTCTGGGTCATTAGTGATCAATAAATCCAGGACTGCATTTTCTCTAGTCGGAGAATCCACCAACTGTGACATGTAATTATCCAGTAAGGTTTCCGTGAATAGGCGGGCCTTCTGTGAGTGTGTAGTCCCCTCGTCCCAGTCAATGTCGGGATAATTGAAGTCTCCCAATATGATGACTGATCCCAATTTTGCCACTTTACTCATTAGTGCTAAGAATTCCAGCTCTACCTCCTCCCCTTGGTTAGGTGGCCTATAGCAAACCCCCACAATTACTTTCCCCTTTTCTCCTTCCCTATGGAGTTCAACCCACACAGATTCTAAATCCATGCTCATCCCATCCGTAATGTCACTCCTTTCTATCACCTTTATATTGTTCTTGACATAGAGACATACCCCTCCCCCTCTTTTTCCTACCCTGTCCTTCCGGTACACCGAATACCCTTGGATATTGGCCAGCCAGTCATGTGAGGGGTCGAACCAAGTCTCTGTTATTCCCACAAGGTCTATGTCCTCCTCATGTACCAATATTTCCAACTCATCCATTTTATTAGCTAGGCTCCTGGCATTAGCATATACCCCTCTTAGTTTTACGGAAGTTAAGCGCAATTGGCGGTTATGTTTATTCCTGTTTGGTCTGAGATTTTCCCGCACAGACCTGCCAATTGACATTGTGGACCTACTGTCGCTGCTGACCCTACAGCTGCCTTCAGTCCTCTGCTCCCTCCTGACTGACTCTACTTCTGAGCCCTCCCCCCCGTCTCCTAGTTTAAAAGCCCCTCCAACTTGGTGGCCATCTTTCTCCCCAAAAGAGCTGTACCGTCCCCATTAAGGTGCAGCCCATCCTTACTAAAGAGCCGGTAGCCGACTGAAAAGTCAGCCCAGTTCTCCAGGAACCCAAACCCCTCCTTCCTACACCAGTTCCTCAGCCACTTGTTAAGTTCCCTAATCTCCTTCTGCCTCTCCTGTGTGGCTCGAGGTACAGGCAGTATTTCAGAGAAAACCACCTTGGAGGTCCTTTTCCTCAATCTATTACCTAAGTCCCTGAAATCGTTCTTAATGATCCTCCACCTATCTTTAACTTTGTCATTAGTGCCCACATGCACCATGACCGCTGGGTCATCCCCAGCCCCGCACAACAATCTGTCTGCCAGATCTGCGATATGCCGAACGCGGGCACCCGGTAAACAACAAACTGTTCGGTTCACGAGATCTTTTTTACAGTTTGCCCTCTCTGTCCTCTTGATAATTGAGTCCCCCACTACCACAACCTTTCTAACCTTTCCTGAGTTACGGCCCCCCTTCTTCCTGGAGCCGTTATGTCACTGTTAGGGAGATTCACCCTCTTTTTTTGTCCTGTTTACCATTGTCATTGAACATAAAAATGAAAATAAAATCCCAAATTTGGGGTTGTTCCAGAAAAGTAACACATCTTCCAATAGGGACACAGATAGCAAAAAATTAAAAAAACTTGACATGAGTTATAATCCTCCCTTACTCTATCCAAAATGAAAAAAAAAAAGTTGTGCCTATAGTTTCTACTTTAAGACTGGAATTTGCAAGTTTCTCCAGACCTTAGGTGAAGTTTCACTTTACAAATAATACCTAATCACATGCAAGGAAAAAAAATCTACATTTTTGCTTCCACTCGATTGGATGATGGAAGTCAGCAGAGTTCCTCCTCATTTTCTAAGCTCTGGAGCAACTTCACTTTTAAATTGCTCATATACTTGTTTTCACCTGTCATTTCGCCAGATTTTTAAAGACTTTTTTTGTGAATATACATGCATATACATCATTTGCTGCAAAAAACTTCCCAATCTCTCCAAAAATGATACAATACAATGCACATCACAATAGTCACTATATTGTCAAAAGTATTGGGACGCCTGTGCAGTTCCTCCACTCCAAACTTGTTCATCCATGTCTTTATGGACCTTGCTTTGTGCACTGGTCCAAATCATTTGGTGAAGGAGGGATTATGGTGTGGGGCTATTTTTTAGTGTTTGGACTTAGCTCCCTAGTTCAAGTGAAAGGAACTCTCAAGGCGCCAGCATACCAAGACATTTTGGAAAATTTCATGCCCCCAACTTTGTGGGAACAGTTTGGGGATGGCCACTTCCTATTACAACATGAAAGCACACCAGTGCACAAAGCAAGGTCCATAAAGACATGAATGAACGAGTTTGAGGTGGAGGAACTTGAGTACTGACCTCAACCGGATATAACACCTTTGGGATGAATTAGAGCTGAGAACTCACAAATGTGCTTCCGGAAGAATGGCCACACATTCCAGTAGACACATTTCTAAACCATGTGGACAACCTTCCCAGAAGAGTTGAAGCTGTTCTAGCTGCAAAGGCTGAGCCAACTCAAAATTGAACCCTACAGACTAAGACTGGGATTCCGTTAATGTTCATGTGCATGTAAAGGCAGGTGTCCCCATTACTTTTGACAATATAGTGTAGTGGGATACTTTACTTTTTCACAATTATTTTTAGAGATGTCTTCCCACTGACAAGTTCCCACTGACATCATTGATCTTTTTAGCTATCTATAATAAGTGAGTAATTCTTCCCAATGATCATGAATGTGTAAGGAGCATTCTTACTATTGACTATCACACTAATGTATCATGAGTTGTAGATATAGTAATTTTTAGCATGGGTTCCCTGAGACTGGAAATAAAAAAATGCAAGGGTTCCTTTTGGATAGAATAAGGGAGGGTTAGAACCCCATGCTGTTTTTTTTTTTGCCATCTGTGTCCCAATTGGAAGATGTCCCCCTCTATTAGTTTTCTGGGGATAACCCCAAATTTGGGATTTTCTTTTCATTTCCCTTTCCCTAACCTTAGGGCGGATGTACCAACTAGAAAAAATTGGACTCATAATGCTTACTCTGCACCTCCAGTTGTTACCTGGGATACCTTTAAGGCCTTTACTAGGGGGAGTTGTTAATCTATAATAAGGTAAATCTGAAAGACCTCAAGGGCTGACCTAGAAAATCCTGAGCCTAGGGTGGCGATTTGAGAACGGACATATACACAATCCCAAGACCCATTGGTTTAAGTTTTCTGGCAAGAGGCCAACATTTATTTTTGAGCAAGGGGAAAAAATGGGAAGCTATTGGCATGTCTAGGAATGGAGCAATCAAATCCCACCACTATTTCATGATACAGTCTCTCTCAGGGGAAATCCTTACTGATCCTGCTTCAATTAAAATAATGTTTTGTCTCATATTACCAATCTCTTTACAGCTCTAGGGTGACATACATGGAAGAAGCTCTGGCTGCTCACTTAGACTTGGTAGACCTCCCAATACTTAAGCGTACCTGCTACCTGATTATGCTTGAAGAGATGTAGCAAGCTCTATCTTCCCTCCAGACCAGGAAAACCCCCAGACTGGGCAGACTCCCCTCAGAATTTTTTAAAATGTATTTGGGTGATTTTCTACCTTGGTTTTAATAAACGATATGACACCTGTTAAACAAGGGTATCCTAGTGACTTTCATGTTAGAGGCTGTAGCGGTGGTGATCCTTAAGCCCGGTAGGGACCCTGACCTGTGTTCCTCATATAGGCCAATCTCACTGTTAAATGTTGATGCCAAAATATTAAATAAAGTTAATCACCTGAACTAAGTTATTTCAGCTTTAGTCAATGCAAACCAGTCTGGGTTCATACCAGGCAAGGGGACAGACATAAATATCCAAAGATTGCTCACTCACATTTCGCTTGCTGGTCCCGACAGTACAGGGGATGCGTTCTCTTTGGACCCTGAAAAAAATTCTGTAGAATGGACTTACCTCTGGACTGTCCTCAGTAAGTGTGGATTTGGACCCTCAATTAATTTCTTGACTCTATCTACTGTATTCTGCCCCAGTAGCCAGGGTTTGAAGCAATAACATCATCTCCTATGCTTTCTCCCTTTAACGAGGCATACAACAGGGCTGTCCACTTTCTCCTAGGTTATTTTCTCTCGCTTTAGAGTTCCCTTACTGCCCAAATTTAAGCTATATTACATACATGGTCTCTGCTAAAGATAGATTTATACAATTAAAATTTCTTCAAAGGGTGTGTTATTCTCCCCAGTGCCTGGCCACCATATATTCTACAGTTAGTCCTCTGTATGGTAGAAATACGTCGCTATTGGAAAGCAGTATTGTATAGATAAATAGTATATATGATTTAGCCCCTAGCTTTGATCCTAAGGTTTTGCTTTTAGCTGTCATAGATGGTGCAGAGCAAGGTCGTTATGCAAAACGAATCGTTTTTTACTCTTTTTATGCCTGTAAAGAAATCCTTCTGAAATGGAAGGTTCCCATGTTTCTTACTCTGTCTTCCTGGTGTTCTGCTTTTAATAATATCCTTCCACTTTATAAGTTAACGTATGAAAGTCGAAACTGCCCCAAGAAATTTTCTAAAATTTGGGCAGCCTGGATCAATTCCTTGGACTCCAGTGATGCTGCAAATTGCTATTTTCCTTTTGACCTACTTTGTAAAGGCAGACTGGTTGTACCCATCTTCGTGCCTTACCTCTCTCTCCTATTTTCTCTGCATTTGAGCCCTTTTGTTCTTTTTGGCGTAGAGAGTTTTTATGTTTGTTTGTTTGTTTATTTGCTTTTTTTTTCTGTTCGTACTCACTACTCTCTTCCTTTCTCCCCTACTCAATGATGGTGTCTTTGGGAAAAAAAAATAGGTCCCATCAATGGTGTCAGTGGAAGTAATATAAGTCTAATCCTTGGTGTCAGTGGAAGTAATATAAGTCTAATCCTTGGTGTCAGTGGAAGTAATATAAGTCCCATCATTGGTGTCAGTGGAAGTAAAATAAGTCCTATTAATGGTCTCAGAGAAAGTAAAATAAGTCCCATCATTGATGTCAGTTGGAGTGAAAAAAAAACACATCATGTTGTAATTCATGAACATTAACCAGTGACAGATCTAATTGAACTGTAAAGGGATTATTGGAACCAACTCCCATCATCGAAGGGTAGATATTAAACCAGCAGATTGGTTAAAGTATATGGAAAAACGTTTTTTGTTGTTTTGGATAGGGTTAGACCCTTTGTAAAGTTTTTATTGTTGTCTGTGCTCTTCACTAGGGAGATTTACCTTTATTGTTGGTCTTGGTAACCTTTGTCACCTAAACAAAAGTGAGGGGAATCCAAAAATGTAGAGCTGTCACTAAAGCAAAAAGTTACAGAAAGTCTTCCAAAGGGGACGTCTGGTTCGGTGACAACTGCATAAGAAGGGAATGTCCACCTTTGGAAGTTTTCCTCTCACTTCCTGTACATCTTTGGAACAGAAAGTGAAGAGAAATCTCAAAAAGAACCTTATAGTGTCTTAACCTTTACCTACACTATCCCGAAACAATGTGGCTATACATACACTTTAATTTTAGAGATCGCATGAAATCAATGCATATCTGCTACATTTCAATCTGCCACACTTAGTGGAATACCATTCCTGACAAATTAATTGTTACTTCACACCCACATTGCTTTAGCCATTGTTTTATTAAACAAGCACATCTGTGTTGCTCACCATTCATACGTGTTCTGCTTGAATGTAACTCATAAGCGGCCATTGATGTGACCTCCTTTCAGTTGTCTCATACTTAAAACTTTAGTCCATCCAGGTAACAGACGTTTCCTGCAAATAACAGATGGCATGCATATGTATCCGAAAACATCTGTAAACTGATTATAAAGAGCAGCTTCAGGCAACCAGTAAAACTATTTAGTGAATTGTGATTCTGGAATTGTTTAATGTCACTATACTAAATTATAGTCCTCTCAGTTTAGTTTAGATTGAGATTTATATTTAGGTAATTTCCAGAGCAAAGTCTTGCTTTTAGTAGACCTCCTGCAAGGCTTTGAGCTTCCTGCTAGTCATGGGGTACCATCCATTCCTTCCCCAGGTCTATGTTTTTTCTGCATGTTATTTGACTGCATTGAGGATAGCATAATAAAAATTGCAGATAATCTGACAGATGGATTGGTAAATTCTCTTACCAGAAGAATCACAGATTTGGGATTAGATGAAATAATGCCAGGTCACCAGAGGATATTACAGACTAAAGTAGCCTGATGTACCCAAGAAATACCAGGGGAAGAAACAAAATGCTTAGGCTTTTGGACTCTAATCTAACAACATAGCATGTACCTTCAAGATCAGTCTGTGTATTTTGTACTATATGCCTTCAAGTGAATTTACATTTCCTTACTTTATTCCTTTTGTAAATTAGATATTACTTTAAACGTTTTTTCTTTCCCCTCCCTTGGTCTAACACACAAAGTTCATATATGTCCAGATATATACGACTAATCTTTTACATCTGAATAAATGAAACAACATAAATCATTCACTCGCAAGTATGTTCAAAGCCATCTACTTCCAGGCACATCTCAGCTAGGATTCTCTGTATGATAATCATGTTCAGATGTATCAGATTAATAAAAATGAAAACTGTCCTAACAATACAGTTTTGAAAGTTTTTAGCACTGAGGTCTGCAGGACATCCTGGAATGGTTATATAGTAAAATATGTATCCTGTGGCTTTATCACATATTCCGTTATAGGATATCCCTTTTACAATGCTTTATTTAGTGTAAAAAAGACAATAAACCTGTGATAGTATTAGTGTCTGAATATTCATGTGTTCCACATTAGTATCCCAGAATTTTCTTGAAATATTGGGGATATACATCAATATTTCCTGGCTGCAAAAAAGTCAAAATGTAGAACTAAAAATTCTGTATTTGATTTATTGAATTCTGTAGAGCATTTGTTCTCAATAGAATGTGGTGTCTTCTTTAAATCAGGGGTAAGAAGTCATAAGGCATCTCAAAAGTTGTTCTAGTATGCATGCGTTCAAAAATGTTTAAAAGAAAAAAAAACAATTTAGGTGGTCTACTCTTCTACCTAAAGGGGTCCAATTAGAGCCCTGTGTCAACATTTTAATTACCTGTTAGGGTTACAGAGATTTTGGGTGAAGAACAGGAGATTTCAGAGCCATGATTTTAGAGCCAATGGATTTCGGCATAGTACTGTTAGGCAGAAGGTAACATGGGCTTGTGCTTTACCCAGCTTGGCAATTGGTTAATGTTATTGGTGGCCCCATCGATATACTTAAAGTGGAGTTCCACCCTAATTTTATACTTACCTCCATCTTCTCGCTCCGGGTCACCTGAAAAACAAATGGCTAATCGCATTTTTTTTTTTTTTTTTTACTTACCTCGTAGCGAAGAAAATATACTTACCTTACTTCCTTCTTCCTCCTTCCTCGGCCGCGGCCCGTCGTCACTTCCTGGCTCTGCAATGATTCCTGGGAGCTGAACGTCATCGCTCCCAGGAATCATTGCGCCTGCACCGGCCCCGAATTCAGTTCCGGGGCGCGCGCGTCATCCCCTTCTAAACAGTTTCTGGGCATGCCCAGAAGCTGTGGAGGGATGACGCGCGCGCCCCGGAAGTGACGGCGGGGCCGGCGCAGGGCATCGTGGGACTGAAGAAGGTGGAAGAGGACGCCGAAGAGGATCGCGCTGGCGCTGCCCACATCTGAGATGGCAGCCCTGGACAAGACTTTTTCAAGGTAAGTATTTGTCCTAACAGGTAAGTGCAACCCGGGACAGATCAGAGGCTAGCCATTGTGGAATGCGCTAGCCCTGACTGTCCCGGGGGTATTTTTAAAAAAAAAAAAAATTCCAGGGTGAAACTCCGCTTTAAATTCTTTTTGCTCCCCCACCACTCTGTGCGACAGCTTACAGAAAAGAAAAATATCTGGTCAGGACACTATCTGCATGGAGTTTTGCATGTTGTCCCTGTACTTGCATGGATTTTCTCTGGGTAATCCAGTTCCCTCCACAGTCTACAGAGATGCTGGTAGGTTAATTGGCCCTAGAATGCGTGAGCACATATGTATGCATGTGAGATAGGAACCTTAGATTGTAGGCTCCTGGAAAACCGGGGACTGTTTGTGAATCTACAGTGTCATAAGACCTGTGAAAATTGTTGGCACTATATACATATCTGTAATAAATAAATATATAAACTGGATTCCTTCGTGTTTGGGGAGCATGGGGCTCAATCTCCTTCCTCCCATATGACTATTTCTTTTTGATTAGGTGCTCAGGCAGCCAAAGCTCTCCATGTCGACAAGGAAATAGTTCTTAGTCCTTTGTAAAGAACCAATCCTTTACCAAACTTTTTCTTTTTTTGTTTTGGATAGCCTGGGGAGGGATTCAAACTCCTAACCAGGTTTTTGCTGCTCTCCTTTAGAGAGATTTCTCCTTAGTTCATGTCCTAGTGACAATGTTTTTGCTAGCCATCCCCTACTCTACTAAAAAGAGCACATTTTTCCTATCTGTGTAGCTTTTGGAGATTTCCAATACTTCCTTCCTGGTGAAACTATTGTCTTTGGGACAGTAATTGAGGGGAGGCATGTTTCTATTGGATCCACAGTGAGCAGTGGCAACCCAAAAATGCCTAACCAATCCCTACTTTAATCTAAAACTCAATAGAAATTCTTGATTGGTCATAGACTTTAAGGTCGAGGATTATGATGTTAATTTTAAGCCTTAGATTGTAAGCTCTGTGAGGGTAGGGAATGTACAGTATTTAAAGAGATGTCCAAATTGTTGGCACTATATGGATACCTGTAATAAATAAATTGGGTTCTTTCAAGTTTGGGGAACATGGAACTAAATTTTCTCCTTTCCACATGACTGGTTCTTTTTGATTAGCTGTCACATGGGGACAGGGAGATAGTTTTTAGTCCTGTGTAAGGTACCAGCCATAGCTAAAGAGGGATAGGGTCAAGTGTTAGGGTAAGGTTAAGAGTTAACATTAGCTGTTGGATTGGTAGCTGAAATTATTCTTCATCATGTGCTTGTTATTTCTCTTCCTTAGAGAAATGAAATCACTGCCATTGCTGATCTTTATTGGAAATTTCTGGGTAACCTTAGATTGTACGCTCCTTGAGGGCAGGGACTGATGTGAATGTGCAATGTATATGTAAAGCGCTGCGTAAATTGACAGCGCTATATAAGTACCTGAAATAATAATAATTGGCTGTTGTACTTATCCTGTGGCTTTGGTCACTGTTGTAGAACAAGTGTAAATATCAGCCCAGTCAGAGATGTAAAGGGTCCTTATCTGCAAACTTCTTCTGGCTCGGTAAATCAAAGTATTGAAGGAAGAGCAAATAGATTGGTAATGACAGCACGTGTGTTTCTTTCATTATAAGTTTATTTGAAATGTTTTCTAAGGCTGTGTTTCTTATGCTATCCTATATAAAGGACATGTAGAGAGAAGTGTGCAGCTTCCTTATCCTAACTATTGGGTATGACATGAGTTTAGTCAGGCTATTAATAAATCATCCACTAACAAGGAGGTGTAAATGTGTTTTTATTGCTTAATGTATAACACCATCCAAATCAAACCTTTTTCTAAACTCAAAAATCACGCTTCCTTAAAGTTCGATGACAGAAAAATTATAAACTGTCTCTTTTTATTTAAATCCCTACTGCTTTCCATATGTGTGCACATGGTTTCACTTACTACTGTAATTACTTTTCAGTTTCTTTTTAAATTAATCAAGAAATCATAAGAAGCCAATATGGCTTTGAGGGTTTCCCAGGGGGGCATTGTTACTCCCATATAGCATGATTTTCTCATTTGTACACTTGCAGTGATATACAATGTAACCGCTTGCTGAAATGTACGACCCAGTCTTTTTTTTAACCTCAGAATGTGCTGTTTTCCTCCTCCAAGCATGACATATGTTATTTAGTCTATGAACATGCATTGTGGTTAAAGTTTAGGAAGAATTATTGTGATGAAATCTAGATGCCTGCATTTTTCTCTCCATGCTGATACATGGAAGTTTTGAATTTGAATGTGCCGCATTGTTGAACTCTGCCAGAATAATTTACAATCAACATTTTAAACAGGAAAATTTATTCAGGAATTTATTTTGGCTGTATCTGTTAACAGACAGTGTTGGCATTTATCTGATCATCTTTTCATCATTTTTAATCCCCTATTAATTATCCATAGGCTATGAACAAAAACTTCCAGTGATGTCAATAGTTAAAAATTACATGAAATATAGTACAACTGCATAATAATATTTTATTTAAACATCTACAGCAGATTAGGGCATTTACGCGTTGAAGGTCCTGCTTTATCATCGGCATAGAAAATATTCCAGATATTGGGTATAAGCTGCAGCATAGATTTTTCTTACTCTGATGCCACATACATACCTATGGATTTTTTTTTCAAAGTATATGCCTACCTATAGAGTATTCATATAAAATCAGAATATTCGGTGTGCGCTTACAGCAGGCATGTCAAGTTCAGATGCAACAGTGGACTGAATTAGAGGAAGGAGTCTCCAAGGAAGCCACATTATGTTTACTGATAGCAATACCTACCGAATTTCTGAAAACTTTTATGGCACCTCAGAGCATACCACTTATAGACAATTGCAATGTAATATATTTATTCATAGAGAAAGGAACCATAAAATCCATATCCTAAAGTATTTAGCTGCAAAATTATTACAGTAAAGGAAGTGTAAATTAGAAACTGAAGAACAGCTGGGAATGGATTCATTTTATTGGAATCATTAAAGAGGAAGTAAACACTGCCTTTTTTTTGTTGCTGAAGGCATAATGTACTAGTATGCATCACATACTAACACATTATGTGAAACCTACCTACAAATTAAGCCCTCGTTGTCCCCGCTAGAGGCCGCATCCATCTTCACCTGTCTTCCTTCCGGGTCTGCGGAGTCCGGCTGTGTGACTGGCTGGAGCCAAATGACATCATTCATCATTCAAAAGGCACAGGTGGCCGTTCCTTCAATTACGTCATCCACGGTGTACGGTGTACGACATATACAGTAAATATCTCCTAAACGGTGCACGTTTACAGTACCTATAGGTAAGCCTAATTATAGGCGTACCTATAGGTACAAACAATCCAGGGAAGTTTATTTACTCTTTAAACAACTTAAGGTTGCAGAGAAGGAGCGAGAGGGCTGAATATGGCCTATCAAAAACGGTTTTACATGATTGCCTTACAAGTAGGGTTGAGCGGACACCTAGATGTCCGTGTTCGACGGGTTCGGCCGAACTTTAAAAAAAAGTCCGGGTCCGTGTCCCGGACTTTTACCGAACTTTTCCCGGACACCGAACCCCATTGAAGTCAATGGGGACCCGAACTTTAAGGCACTAAAATGGCTCTAAAACACCAAAGGAAAGGGCTAGAGTGCTGCAAATGGCAGCAAAACGTAATTAAGAGCATGGCAAGTGCTCTGCAAACAAATGTGGATAGGGAAATAACTTAAAACAACAAAAAAAAACAGAAAAATAAAACAATGTTCTTCTTCATCTCTGAAGGACGAGGCCCATATGGAGTAGGAGGGAGGTTGAGGTGGTGGTGGATGTGGCGGTGACATAGGCGTGCGCACAGGGTGTGCTGGGTGTGCCTGGGCACACCCTAATCACCTAGGGCACATAGCATTGCCAGTGAGGAGATGGGAAAGATCTCCCTGGGACCTGCTCTGCTCTATTTCTCCTTGCCTACAGGTACATGGCCCCGATACATTACTCTCCCTGCTGGCAAACACATGCATGTGTATTTCAACTTTGGGGTGCACACCTTAATGCAATAGGCTGCGCACACCTATGGGCGGTGTAGGTGGAAGCGGCGGTGGAGGAGGACCAGGGCCGGATTAACAGCATCATGGGCTTGGTGCTGAGGATTTTGAAGGGCCTTAAGGGCCGTGCCTTGCCATGCACCCAGAGGAGGAAGGGTGCAGCCATGCATGCCTAATTCAACATGGGATGCTGTCTCTGAAGCCCATAAACACATCCATGCATCGCCAACTGTCCCTCCTTGTCCGGCCTTCACGCTGTGTGGGGAGGTTCTGAGGGTGCTGCCTGGGGAAGCGAGCATAGAAGCCAGACTTCTGTGTTTACAAGTGACAGAAGAGCGGTAACAGTGAATATGGCCAACCCGGGGCCTATATAAAAGGTAGGGGCCTGGAGCTGCAGCTCCAATAGCCCCTACATTAATCTGGCCCTGAGGAGGAGGACGAGGTAGCCAACACTGCTTCTTTTCAAAAATTTTAAATGAGGGTACACCCCAAAAGAGTGAGAAAGAGCAAAAATGGAACAATGGGTGGGTAAGGTCGGTATCCATTGCTATTCTGCATAAGGTACGGAAAAGTCCCGTGGGATCCATGCCTGGTTCATTTTAATGAACGTGAGCTTGTCCACATTGTCTCTGGACAGGCGGCTGCGCTTGTCTGTTATAACGCCCCCAGCCGTGCTAAATACCCGTTCAGATAATACACTGGCTGCAGGGCACGCCAGCACCTCCAAGGCGTAAAGGGCAAGCTCAGGCCATGTGCCCAATTTGGAGACCCAGAAGTTGAAGGGGGCAGACCCGTCATTCACTACATGTAGGCGTGTGCACACATACTGCTCCACCATGTTGGTAAAATGCTGCCTCCTGCTAAGACGTTCCATCTGAGCTGCTGGTGCTGCTGTTTGTTGTGGCGTGCTGACAAAGCTTTTCCACATTTCGGCCATGCTAACCCTGCCTTCTGAGGTGCTGGCGGTGCCCTGGTTGCGTTGGCGACCTCCTCCTCCTCCTCCTCTGCCTTGTGCTTCCACTGTGGCCCCGCTGTCAGATGGGAATGCCAGCAGCATGGCGTCTACCAGCGTGCGCTTGTACTCGCGCATCTTGCGATCGCGCTCCAGTGAGTGAATTAAGGACGGTACGTTGTCCTTGTAACGGGGATCCAGCAGCGTGGCCACCCAGTAATCAGCACAAGTTAGAATGTGGGCAACTCGGCGGTCGTTGTGGAGACACTGCAGCATGTAATCGCTCATGTGTGCCAGGCTGCCCAGAGGCGACGAAAGGCTGTCCTCTGTGGGAGGTGTATCGTCCGTGTCCTCTGTATCCCCCCAGCCACGCACCAGTGATGGCCATGAGCTGGCCTGGGTGCCACCCTGCTGTGAACATGGTTCCATCTCCTCCTCCAGCTCCTCCTCCTCCTCATCCTCCTCATCCTCCAGAACTGTGCCCCTGCTGGACAATTGCGTCCCTGGCGTTTGCGTGTGCAGGAACCCACCCTCGGAGCCCCTTGCGAATGACTGCCCTGAAAGCCTTGGAAATGTTACCTCTTCATCCTCCTCCTCCTCCTCATCCTGTGCCACATCCTCTTCCATCATCGCCCGAATTGTTTTTTCAAGGAGGCATAGAAGTGGGATAGTTAAGCTGAGAACGGCGTCATTGCCACTGGCCATGTTGGTGGAGTACTCAAAACAGCGCAACAAGGCACACAGGTCTCGCATGGAGGCCCAGTTATTGGTGGTGAAGTGGTGCTGTTCCGCAGAGCGACTCATGCGTGCGTGCTGCAGCTGAAACTCCACTATGGCCTGCTGCTGCTCGCACAGTCTTTCCAGCATGTGCAAGGTGGAGTTCCACCTTGTGGGCACGTCACATATGAGGCGGTGAGCGGGAAGGCCGAAGTTACGCTGCAGCGCTGCCAGGCGAGCAGCAGCAGGGTGAGAACGCCGAAAGTGCGCACAAACGGCCCGCACTTTCTGCAGCAGCTCTGACATATCGGGGTAGTTTTTAAGGAACCTCTGCACCACCAAATTCAGCACATGCGCCAGGCAAGGGATGTGCGTCAAACCGGCTAGGCCCAGAGCTGCTATGAGATTTCGCCCGTTATCGCACACCACCAGGCCGGGCTTGAGGCTCGCTGGCAGCAACCACTCATTTGTCTGCTGTTCCATGCTCCTCCACAACTCCTGCGCGGTGTGTGGTTTGTCCCCCAAACAGGCAAGTTGTAAAACTGCCTGCTGTCGTTTACCCCTGGCCGTGCTGAAGTTGGTGGTGAAGGTGTTACGCTGTCCGGATGAGGAGGCGGTAGAGGATGAGGAAGCGGAGTAGGAGGAGTTAGGAACAGGAGGCAAACTGAAGCGCCCTGCAATCCTCGGTGGTGGAAGGACATGCGCCAAATTGCTATCCGCCTCAGGCCCATCCGCCACTGCATTTACCCAGTGTGCCGTTAGGGAGATATAACGCCCCTGACCGTGCTTACTGGTCCACGTATCCGTAGTTAGGTGGACCTTGGCACAGATGGCGTTGCGCAGTGCACACCTGATATTTTCCCCCACTTGGTTGTGCAGGGAAGGGATGGCTTGCCTGGAAAAGTAGTGGCGGCTGGGCACGACGTACTGTGGGACAGCCACCGACATAAGGTTTTTAAAACTGTGCGTCTCCACCAGACGGAATGACAGCATTTCAAAGGCCAATAATTTTGAAATGCTGGCATTCAGGGCCAGGGATCGCGGGTGGGTAGGGGGGTACTTCCTCTTCCTCTCAAGTGTTTGGGAGATGGAAAGCTGAACGCTTCCACGGGACATTGTGGAGATGGTTGTTGGTGACCCAGGTGGTGGTGTTGCTGACAGATCGTCTGTTTGCGGGGTGGCAGGTGCCGGTATCACTACAGATGTGGCTGGAGCGGCCGAGACTGCAGCAGAAGAGGAAGCAGGATGAGCCAGAGACGTTTCTTGGTTTTGAAGGTGTGTACTCCACTGCAGCTCGTGCTTTGCACTTAGATGCCTGATCATGCAGGTTGTGCTCAGGTTGAGAAGGTTTATGCCTCGCTTCAAGCTCTGATTGCACAGGGTGCAAACCACTCGTGTCCTGTCATCAGCACATTTTCTAAAGAACTTCCACGCTAGAGAACTCCTTTGAGCTGACTTTGGTGCGCTCGTTCCCTTGCTGCGTTGGGCAGTAGCGGGCGTAGTGTCTAGGGCACGGCCGCTCCGCTTCTGCACCCTGCTCCCTCTTCTGCTGTGCTGGTGGCTCTGTGCGACCACCGCCTCTTCCTCCAAACTACTCAGGTCACCTGCATGACGTTCATTCCATGTGGGGTCGAGGACCTCATCGTCCTCCACATCATCTTCCACCCAGTCTTCACCCCTGCCCTCCTTGTCGGTCTCCACAATGCTGAACGCCGCAGCAGTTGGCACCTGCGTTTCGTCATCATCGGAGACGTGCTGCGATGATCCTTGCATGTACTCATCTTGAGAAATAAGTGGTTGGGCATCGCTGCACTCAATCTCTTCCACTTCTGGGGCAGGGCTAGGTGGATGGCCCTGGGAAACCCTGCTGACAGAGTCCTCAAAAAGAATAAGAGACTGCTGTATGGCTTGGGGCTCAGACTGCTGGCCTGATTTGCAAGGGGGTGAGGTGAAAGACGGTTGGACATTGGCTGCAGGTGCCAACTCTGACCTTTCTGCAGTAGACTGGGTGGGAGACAATGTGAAGGAACTGGAGGCACTGTCAGCAGCAAACCAATCTACTATCGCCTCAACTTGTTCTGGCCTCATCACTTCTAGGGGCGTTTGATGCCCTACCAAATACTGATGCAGGTTCTGTCGCCTACTCACACTTGAGGAAGGTGTTTCACTTGTGCGTGTAGCTGGCACAGATCGACCACGTCCTCTCCTTGCAACAGGAGCTCTACCAGCAGCACCACGACCCAGGCCACGGCCCTTATTTGACGGTCTCCTCATATTTCTGTAATTTAAGATCTTGCCCTAGAAAGGTTTTTATTGAATAGCGGAATAGGAAATATGATCCAAAAAAGTGTATGTATCTCGCACGTACAAAACCACACTAGGCCCCAATTACTATTGTTTCTACCCCTAAAAGGATGGATGAGGAGTAGGAGGAGTATGGAACAGACAGCACCCTCAAATCTTCAGAAGTATGAGATGAACCCCAAAAACTTGGAAAGGTGGATCTCACACGTACCGACACAGACTATCCCGCAATTCAATTGATCCTCAAAGGTTTTTATTGAATAGCGGAATAGGAAATATGATCAAAAAAAGTGTATGTATCTCGCACGTACACAACCACACTAGGCCCCAATTACTATTGTTTGTACCCCTAAAAGGATGGATGAGGAGTAGGAGGAGGAGTATGGAACAGGCAGCACCCTCAAATCTTCAGAAGTATGAGATGAACCCCAAAAACTTGGAAAGGTGGATCTCACACGTACCGACACAGACTATCCCGCAATTCAATTGATCCTCAAAGGTTTTTATTGAATAGCGGAATAGGAAATATGATCAAAAAAAGTGTATGTATCTCGCACGTACACAACCACACTAGGCCCCAATTACTATTGTTTGTACCCCTAAAAGGATGGATGAGGAGTAGGAGGAGGAGTATGGAACAGGCAGCACCCTCAAATCTTCAGAAGTATGAGATGAACCCCAAAAACTTGGAAAGGTGGATCTCACACGTACCGACACAGACTATCCCGCAATTCAATTGATCCTCAAAGGTTTTTATTGAATAGCGGAATAGGAAATATGATCAAAAAAAGTGTATGTATCTCGCACGTACACAACCACACTAGGCCCCAATTACTATTGTTTGTACCCCTAAAAGGATGGTTGAGCAGTAGGAGCAGGAGTATGGAACAGGCAGCACCCTCAAATCTTCAGAAGTATGAGATGAACCCCAACAACTTGGAAAGGTGGATCTCACACGTACCGACACAGACTATCTCGCAATTGAATTGATCCCCAAAGGTTTTAATTGAATAGCGGAATAGAAAATATGATCAAAAAGAAAGTGTATGTATCTCGCACGTACACCACCACACTAGGCCCCAACTACTATTGTTTGTACCCCTAAAAGGATGGTTGAGCAGTAGGAGGAGGAGTATGGAACAGGCAGCACCCTCAAATCTTCAGAAGTATGAGATGAACCCCAAAAACTTGGAAAGGTGGATCTCTCTCACACGTACCAACACAGACTATCCCCCAATTTAACTGATCCCCAAAGGTTTTTGATTAAATAGCGGAATAGAAAATATGATCCAAAAAAAGTGTATGTATATCACACGTACACAACCACACTAGGCCCCAATTACTATTGTTTGTACCCCTAAAAGGCTAGGAGTAGGGGGGGTATGGAACAGGCAGCACCCTCAAACCTTCAGAAGTATGAGATGAACCCCAACAACTTGGAAAGGTGGATCTCTCTCACACGTACCAACACAGACTATCCCCCAATTTAACTGATCCCCAAAGGTTTTTGATTAAATAGCGGAATAGAAAATATGATCCAAAAAAAGTGTATGTATATCACACGTACACAACCACACTAGGCCCCAATTACTATTGTTTGTACCCCTAAAAGGCTAGGAGTAGGGGGAGTATGGAACAGGCAGCACCCTCAAACCTTCAGAAGTATGAGATGAACCCCAACAACTTGGAAAGGTGGATCTCTCTCACACGTACCAACACAGACTATCCCCCAATTTAACTGATCCCCAAAGGTTTTTGATTAAATAGCGGAATAGAAAATATGATCCAAAAAAAGTGTATGTATATCACACGTACACAACCACACTAGGCCCCAATTACTATTGTTTGTACCCCTAAAAGGCTAGATGAGGAGTAGGGGGAGTATGGAACAGGCAGCACCCTCAAACCTTCAGAAGTATGAGATGAACCCCAACAACTTGGAAAGGTGGATCTCTCTCACACGTACCAACACAGACTATCCCCCAATTTAACTGATCCCCAAAGGTTTTTGATTAAATAGCGGAATAGAAAATATGATCCAAAAAAAGTGTATGTATATCACACGTACACAACCACACTAGGCCCCAATTACTATTGTTTGTACCCCTAAAAGGCTAGGAGTAGGGGGAGTATGGAACAGGCAGCACCCTCAAACCTTCAGAAGTATGAGATGAACCCCAACAACTTGGAAAGGTGGATCTCTCTCACACGTACCAACACAGACTATCCCCCAATTTAACTGATCCCCAAAGGTTTTTGATTAAATAGCGGAATAGAAAATATGATCCAAAAAAAGTGTATGTATATCACACGTACACAACCACACTAGGCCCAAATTACTATTGTTTGTACCCCTAAAAGGCTAGATGAGGAGTAGGGGGGGTATGGAACAGGCAGCACCCTCAAATCTTCAGAAGTATGAGATGAACCCCAAAAACTTGGAAAGGTGGATCTCTCTCACACGTACCAACACAGACTATCCCCCAATTTAACTGATCCCCAAAGGTTTTTGATTAAATAGCGGAATAGAAAATATGATCCAAAAAAAGTGTATGTATATCACACGTACACAACCACACTAGGCCCCAATTACTATTGTTTGTACCCCTAAAAGGCTAGATGAGGAGTAGGGGGGGTATGGAACAGGCAGCACCCTCAAATCTTCAGAAGTATGAGATGAACCCCAAAAACTTGGAAAGGTGGATCTCTCTCACACGTACCAACACAGACTATCCCCCAATTTAACTGATCCCCAAAGGTTTTTGATTAAATAGCGGAATAGAAAATATGATCCAAAAAAAGTGTATGTATATCACACGTACACAACCACACTAGGCCCCAATTACTATTGTTTGTACCCCTAAAAGGCTAGATGAGGAGTAGGGGGGGTATGGAACAGGCAGCACCCTCAAACCTTCAGAAGTATGAGATGAACCCCAACAACTTGGAAAGGTGGATCTCTCTCACACGTACCAACACAGACTATCCCCCAATTTAACTGATCCCCAAAGGTTTTTGATTAAATAGCGGAATAGAAAATATGATCCAAAAAAAGTGTATGTATATCACACGTACACAACCACACTAGGCCCCAATTACTATTGTTTGTACCCCTAAAAGGCTAGATGAGGAGTAGGGGGGGTATGGAACAGGCAGCACCCTCAAATCTTCAGAAGTATGAGATGAACCCCAAAAACTTGGAAAGGTGGATCTCTCTCACACGTACCAACACAGACTATCCCCCAATTTAACTGATCCCCAAAGGTTTTTGATTAAATAGCGGAATAGAAAATATGATCCAAAAAAAGTGTATGTATATCACACGTACACAACCACACTAGGCCCCAATTACTATTGTTTGTACCCCTAAAAGGCTAGGAGTAGGGGGGGTATGGAACAGGCAGCACCCTCAAACCTTCAGAAGTATGAGATGAACCCCAACAACTTGGAAAGGTGGATCTCTCTCACACGTACCAACACAGACTATCCCCCAATTTAACTGATCCCCAAAGGTTTTTGATTAAATAGCGGAATAGAAAATATGATCCAAAAAAAGTGTATGTATATCACACGTACACAACCACACTAGGCCCCAATTACTATTGTTTGTACCCCTAAAAGGCTAGGAGTAGGGGGAGTATGGAACAGGCAGCACCCTCAAACCTTCAGAAGTATGAGATGAACCCCAACAACTTGGAAAGGTGGATCTCTCTCACACGTACCAACACAGACTATCCCCCAATTTAACTGATCCCCAAAGGTTTTTGATTAAATAGCGGAATAGAAAATATGATCCAAAAAAAGTGTATGTATATCACACGTACACAACCACACTAGGCCCCAATTACTATTGTTTGTACCCCTAAAAGGCTAGATGAGGAGTAGGGGGGGTATGGAACAGGCAGCACCCTCAAACCTTCAGAAGTATGAGATGAACCCCAACAACTTGGAAAGGTGGATCTCTCTCACACGTACCAACACAGACTATCCCCCAATTTAACTGATCCCCAAAGGTTTTTGATTAAATAGCGGAATAGAAAATATGATCCAAAAAAAGTGTATGTATATCACACGTACACAACCACACTGGGCCCCAATTACTATTGTTTGTACCCCTAAAAGGCTAGATGAGGAGTAGGGGGAGTATGGAACAGGCAGCACCCTCAAACCTTCAGAAGTATGAGATGAACCCCAACAACTTGGAAAGGTGGATCTCTCTCACACGTACCAACACAGACTATCCCCCAATTTAACTGATCCCCAAAGGTTTTTGATTAAATAGCGGAATAGAAAATATGATCCCAAAAAAGTGTATGTATATCACACGTACACAACCACACTAGGCCCCAATTACTATTGTTTGTACCCCTAAAAGGCTAGATGAGGAGTAGGGGGGGTATGGAACAGGCAGCACCCTCAAATCTTCAGAAGTATGAGATGAACCCCAAAAACTTGGAAAGGTGGATCTCTCTCACACGTACCAACACAGACTATCCCCCAATTTAACTGATCCCCAAAGGTTTTTGATTAAATAGCGGAATAGAAAATATGATCCAAAAAAAGTGTATGTATATCACACGTACACAACCACACTAGGCCCCAATTACTATTGTTTGTACCCCTAAAAGGCTAGGAGTAGGGGGGGTATGGAACAGGCAGCACCCTCAAACCTTCAGAAGTATGAGATGAACCCCAACAACTTGGAAAGGTGGATCTCTCTCACACGTACCAACACAGACTATCCCCCAATTTAACTGATCCCCAAAGGTTTTTGATTAAATAGCGGAATAGAAAATATGATCCAAAAAAAGTGTATGTATATCACACGTACACAACCACACTAGGCCCCAATTACTATTGTTTGTACCCCTAAAAGGCTAGGAGTAGGGGGAGTATGGAACAGGCAGCACCCTCAAACCTTCAGAAGTATGAGATGAACCCCAACAACTTGGAAAGGTGGATCTCTCTCACACGTACCAACACAGACTATCCCCCAATTTAACTGATCCCCAAAGGTTTTTGATTAAATAGCGGAATAGAAAATATGATCCAAAAAAAGTGTATGTATATCACACGTACACAACCACACTAGGCCCCAATTACTATTGTTTGTACCCCTAAAAGGCTAGATGAGGAGTAGGGGGAGTATGGAACAGGCAGCACCCTCAAACCTTCAGAAGTATGAGATGAACCCCAACAACTTGGAAAGGTGGATCTCTCTCACACGTACCAACACAGACTATCCCCCAATTTAACTGATCCCCAAAGGTTTTTGATTAAATAGCGGAATAGAAAATATGATCCAAAAAAAGTGTATGTATATCACACGTACACAACCACACTAGGCCCCAATTACTATTGTTTGTACCCCTAAAAGGCTAGGAGTAGGGGGAGTATGGAACAGGCAGCACCCTCAAACCTTCAGAAGTATGAGATGAACCCCAACAACTTGGAAAGGTGGATCTCTCTCACACGTACCAACACAGACTATCCCCCAATTTAACTGATCCCCAAAGGTTTTTGATTAAATAGCGGAATAGAAAATATGATCCAAAAAAAGTGTATGTATATCACACGTACACAACCACACTAGGCCCCAATTACTATTGTTTGTACCCCTAAAAGGCTAGATGAGGAGTAGGGGGAGTATGGAACAGGCAGCACCCTCAAATCTTCAGAAGTATGAGATTGTGTTCACTGTACCCCACAAAGATTGAGTTCACTGCACCCCACAATGATTGTGTTCACTGCACCCCACAAAGATTGTGTTCACTGCACCTCACAAAGATTGTGTTCACTGTACCCCCCAAAGATTGTGTTCACTGCACCCCACAAAGATTCTGTTCACTGTACCCCACAAAGATTGTGTTCACTGCACCCTAAAAGGATGTTGTTCACTGCACCCCACAAAGATTGTGTTCACTGCACCCTAAAAGGATGTTGTTCACTGCACCCCAAAAAGATTGTGTTCACTGTACCCCCCCAAAGATTGTGTTCACTGCACCCCACAAAGATTGTGTTCACTGCACCCCAAAAAGATTGTGTTCACTGTACCCCCCAAAGATTGTGTTCACTGCACCCCAAAAAGATTGTGTTCACTGTACCCCCCAAAGATTGTGTTCACTGCACCCCACAAAGATTCTGTTCACTGTACCCCACAAAGATTGTGTTCACTGCACCCCAAAAAGATTGTGTTCACTGTACCCCCCCAAAGATTGTGTTCACTGCACCCCACAAAGATTCTGTTCACTGCACCCCACAAAGGATTTTGTTCACTGCACCCCAAAAAGATTGTGTTCACTGCACCCCAAAAAGGATTTTGATCACTGCACCCCAAAAAGGATGTTGTTCACTGCACCCCAAAAATGATTTTGTTCACTCCACCCCAAAAAGATTGTGTTCACTGCACCCCACAAAGATTGTGTTCACTGCACCCCAAAAAGATTGTGTTCACTGTACCCCCCAAAGATTGTGTTCACTGCACCCCACAAAGATTCTGTTCACTGTACCCCACAAAGATTGTGTTCACTGCACCCCAAAAAGATTGTGTTCACTGCACCCCAAAAAGGATGTTGTTCACTGCACCCCAAAAAGGATGTTGTTCACTCCACCCCAAAAAGATTGTGTTCACTGCACCCCACAAAGATTGTGTTCACTGCACCCCAAAAAGATTGTGTTCACTGCACCCCAAAAATGATTTTGTTCACTGCACCCCAAAAAGGATTTTGTTCACTGCACCCCAAAAAGGATGTTGTTCACTCCACCCCAAAAAGATTGTGTTCACTGCACCCCAAAAAGATTGTGTTCACTGCACCCCACAAAGGATTTTGTTCACTGCACCCCAAAAAGATTGTGTTCACTGCACCCCAAAAAGGATGTTGTTCACTGCACCCCAAAAAGGATTTTGTTCACTGCACCCCAAAAAGATTGTGTTCACTGCACCCCACAAAGGATTTTGTTCACTGCACCCCACAAAGATTGTGTTCACTGCACACCAAAAAGGATTGTGTTCACTGCACCCCAAAAAGATTTTGTTCACTGCACCCCAAAAAGATTGTGTTCACTGCAGCCCAAAAAGATTGTGTTCACTGCAGCCCAAAAAGATTGTGTTCACTGCAGCCCAAAAAGATTGTGTTCACTGCAGCTCACACACAGAAAAATGGATGTGGATCACTGACACCTGCCTATCTCCAATCCCACACCACACAGCAATATCGATTGTAGTTTGTAGAACACAGTTTCCCTAAAATTCAGCAGACTCTGTCCCTAACAGGATTGAGAAGAGATCGTAGATCAGGATTGAGTGCAGATTCACCCCACCCCCCACACAGCAATATCGATTGTAGTTTGTAGAAGACACTGACCCTATAATTCAGCAGACTCTATCCCTAAAATGCCTACAACTCGCCCTGCCTAAACACTCCGACCTGTCCCTCAATTCTATCCGGACACAAATGGTTTTTTCCTGCCTATCTTTCCCTAATCAGCAGCCAGCACGTTGATGTGTGCTCTGTCCCTGATATAAGCAGCATAATGACGCCGCTGCGGCTGCCTCGAACTTATAAAGACTTGGTCACATGCTTCAGACGGCCAATCACAGCTACTAAGACATTTGCAGGCATGGCTGGGATGGCTTAAGGCACACCAGTTAAACGATTGTTGATTGGCTGTTGAAAGCCCGCCATGAAAAGAGCGCCAAAGCATGCAAAACCCGGAAATAAAACGACCGAACACGGATTTTTACCCGAACATACAGTAAAGTGTCCGTGTCCGTGTTCGGGTACAAAAAATCCAATTATTCGGTACGAACACGAATAATACAGTCCGTGTTCGCTCAACACTACTTACAAGAGTAAAAACATTCACATCAATCCCTGTTTCAAAGGAGATTGAAATTTAGGCTCCATGCACACTAGAAAGTTAAAAACTGCTTTTGAAACGCTGGACAAAAAAACGCTAATGTTTTAGCATTTTATTGCCAGCATTTAGCAGTGTTTAGGCTAGTGTGTAATCTAGGTTTAGTAGCTTCAGTGTTAAGCAGTGGGGCCACCAGTGTCCTTAACCATTTGCCGACCGCCGCACGACTATCTACGTCGGCGGTCAGCCCCTCACAGGCAAACTGACGTAGGTCTACGTCGCTTGCTTGTGAGGGTCTAGGGAGCGAGCGCGCGCCCCCGGAGGCGCGCTCCCGCTCCCGCGTGGTCACGGACCCCCCCGCGCGTGTGACCGGCGGACCCGATGTCCGCCGGCCACTCTGCGATCGGCGGGGGAGAGGGAGAAAGTCAGGCGGCTTGTGTAAACAAGCTGCCTGTCATTCTCCCCTGTGTATGAGAGATGATCATACGGTTCTACTATGTAGAACCGTTGATCACCGTTCATACAGCTGAAGCCACAGCCAATCACAGTAGAAAGCACGCCCCTAGGGACACACACAGCCCCTCCCTCTCAAATAAAGTTAACCCATTCACTACCAGTGTATTTTTACAGTAACAGTGCATATATATAGCACTGATTACTGTAGAAATGTCACTGGTAACCCCAAAAGTGTCAAAAATGTCAGTCAAGGGTCCGATCTGTCCGCCGCAATGTCGCAGTACCGCAAAAAAAATCGCAGATCGCCGCCATTACGCGTTTAAAAAAAAACAACAAAAATGACAAAAATCTTTCCCTTTGTTAGTAAACGCGATAACTTTTGCGCAAACCAATCAAAATACGCTTTTTGCAGGGTTTTTTTTACCAAACATAGGTAGCATAAAACAAATTGGCGAAAATGTTAAAAAATTTTGATTTTTACATTTTTTTGGGGGGAATTTCATATAAAAAAATGTGAAAAATATTGCTATTTTTGCAAAATTTACGCTCTTTTTTTGTTTATAGCGCATGATCAAAAAATCGCACAGGTGATCAAATACCAAGAAAAGAAAGCTCTGTTTGTGGGAAAAAAAGGACGCCAAATTCGTTTAGGTACAGCGTCGGACGACCGCGCAATTGTCCGTTAAAGTCACGCAAGGTAAAGAAGAAAACCTTCGCAAAATACCCCCTGGTCGTTTAGCAGCCAAATCCTCCAGGGCTTAAGTGGTTAACCTCTTCCACTCAGCCCACTGTATATAAACAGCAGGGTGGGAGCTTCATCTTTCTAAGCCGACGTACCCACATGATCCTGTGGTGGCTGTGATTACAGGACACAGCCAAGACAGGTGCTGTGATTGGCCCGATCACGTGATGGTTGTGTCCAATCACAGCCTTCACAATGTAAACAGAGACACGTGTCTCTATGGCAGTTCTCCCCACTGAGCTCAGTAAGATTAGAGAGAGCTCCGTGAGAGCTCAGTGCGGAGGGGAGCTGAAACCTCTGTGACAGCTCTGTGTGTAAGGCCTCTTTCACACTTGTGTGACTTGTCCTGAAACTTGGCACTGCAAAGTTACGTTACAAGTCGTACCCTTTGATTTCCAATGAGTACCATTCATATCTGTGTGACTTCAAGTCGCAGCGACTTTAAAGTAGTCCCTGCACTACTTTGATCCGACTTTGATGCGACTTGAGGTCCATAGACCTCAAGATTACACAGGTATTGCTTCAAGTCACGGCAAAGTGGCATTAAAGTCATACAACTTTCAGGTTGCGCAACTGTGAAAGGGGTCTAAAGGGTGCTACAATCTATTTATAGAAAATTGCAATATTGCTTATAAAAGGCAGTCGTTAGTCAGCTTGATGTAAGTCCAACATCAATAATGTCATCCAGAATGTAAATCGATTATCAATCACAATGAACCACTGGTCAACAATATTCTACATGACGATACTTGACGATACTTCCCCCTGCACACCTGTCGCAAATGATGAAACCAGTAGCTGTAATCTAAACAGAGCACAGGTTTCCTGGATGACATCCCGGACCAAATGTGATCATGACCATATTTGGTCAATTATGTCATCCTGGATCCCCAGCTGCTTTATTTACATTCAGGCAATTTAGCCAGTTTCTTCGGCAATTTACCAAACTGTGAATAGGCTGGGTTTTGGTCTAACCTGAAGCTCATCCTTAATTTACGACTCTCCAAACCTACTTTCTCAACTCTTCAATATTTGAATAGACCTGCCCTAAGCACAGTCTACATCTCTTGCTCTGATGACAACTAAAAACTTCAGAATTTTGGATAAAGGTCACCAAGACAAAAAAAAAAAGGAATTAATTGTTACTCTTTATTAGAGATGAGGACATCAGCCCTTAAAAATTTATAATCATTTAAGAGGTAACTTTATTTTATTTTTATTTTTTTTGCCTATTCAGTGGTTTAGTGATAAGATTCTTTTTACTCTTCTCTATACAAAATGTTATAAAAACGTCTTTACCTTCACTTTATAGTGTATTTCTTGGGAAGACATTTACCTAATATCCTGTTCTGCTTACAACTGTTTCACCTAACAAGAAATGAGGGAAAATATGCAACGGCCCAAAAAAAAAAAAAAATATGACAATGGTTCTAGCCTTTCCCAACTCTAAGGAAAATCCTTTTTATGAGTTGTTGTTGGGGAATTCCCTTTAATCAAGGACACAAAGTGAGGATAAATCTAATAGAGAACCAGATAACACTACCACCTCCTGTATCACATCCGTAGTCTCTGACCATCTCTTGTATCATGTCAGTAGTGTTTGACCATCTACTGTATCATGTCTGCAGTCTCTGACCATCTCTTGTATCATGTCCTCAGTCTCTGACCATCTCCTGTATCATGTCTGCAGTCTCTGACCATCTCTTATATAATGTCCTCAGTCTCTGACCATCTCCTGTATCAGGTCTGCAGTCTCTGACCATATTTTGTATCATGTCCTCAGTCTCTGACCATCTCCTGTATCATGTCTGCCGTCTCTGACTATCCCCTGTATCATGTCCGCAGTTTCTGACCATCTCCTGTAGCATGTCTCTAATCTCTTACTTAAACTTAAACACATTGCTAATAGTATTAGCTATCTGTTTATGTCAAGGTTAGGACTGTGCAGGAGAGGCAGAGAGTGTAAAAGAGGGCAGTGTGATTAGAGAGGGGGTGAGGGTGTAGACTTCATGGGGCACTGTGATGGGGGGCGGTTAAATTTGTGCAATAAATATTCTTGAAATACATTACAAATTTTTGAGGGTGTTTTTACATTTTAAAGTTGGGGGGAGGTGCCAGATATAGGATCATCCCTGTGTGCCAAATGCTCCAGGTATGCCACTGGTCTTTTAATAGTCCATGGATTTTTGCCCAATTGCTAACTCATAAAACGTCTTTGAAACTAGGTTTGTATGTCTGTGTCACATGTCTACTATGCGGATGCTTGAAGGCCAAGTTCACCTTTAGGAATATGTTACATCCGCATTTAGGGTGTAACATGTTCCCAAGCAACCACTTCCCATCCCCAGAGCCCCCCACCCCATGACAGCATGCGAGGGTCCATTACCCCCGCAGCCGCTGTCATATTAAAAATCAATGTGGCTGTGCAGGGCTCTGTCTGCACAACCACATCATTCATTCACAGATATCTGTGAATAAGTAAACTACAAGTCTCATCTTCCACCCTAGCAGACAGACTTGTAGTTATCAATGGACCATAAGTACAGTAATCAGCTCACTGATATTTCATTGATCCTTTAGCTCTATAACTGTATAGAAGTACAGGCAGAGGACTGGAGGAAGAGTTTGCAGGAGCTCGACATTGCACCTGCAATCCACTTTGCAGGTTCCTGTGGCAAAAAAAAAAAAAATGCTTATTTTATACCTGCAAAAATATGTGTATTTATTATGTGTATGTATTTAATATGTGTATTTATTATTTTCTTCTTAAAGGTTAACTTAACCCTTTAAAATGGTTGCAAAGGCTAAAGGTTTTCTTCTTTACCTTAATGCATTTCCTGAGCCAGCGGCACTGCTCTCCCTCCTCACTGGACTCAGTGAGAGCAGTGGGAGCCATTGGCTGCTGCTGTCAATCAAATAAAGTGACAAGGGAACGGGGAGGGGCGGGGCTGAGCCAAACTGTGTGTGTCAATAGACGCACGCAGTGTGGCTTGAAATCAAGCAAAACCACTGCACAGAGCAGGTAAGTATGACATGTAGCGGCCCCTTCTATAGCATATTTAAACTAACAGCATGGACACAATTTATGTTTAACAACATATATACTTCTTATGTTTAATGCACTTTTACTGCGTACCTCGCTCCGCTTGCCAAGGGGTGCTAAAACTATAAACCTTAGAAATCCTCTCTTTAGTAATCGCCTTTCCATTAAATGCTGCTGACATGCTCTGTATGAAATCTGAGTCACTATAAAGTTTACCTAAGACCTGAGAAGGAGGAGTAGGAGACGTGGTCTAGTGGTTCTGCTGATTAAACATTCCTCAGGGAACCAAAAGGAAGGCAGAAAGGTTCCACCTAGCAGTAAGTGCTGAACACAGATTTACAGTGATAAGCGGACAGTTACATGACATGTTTGCTATTTTAAAAAATGCTTGAAGCTTAATACTTACTTTAAGCACAGTAGCTAAGTATCAAACATTTCACATGCTGCTTCAGGTGAGATCAGATTTCACACTCCACAGACCCATCTCAGGTGCTAGCTTGGCTTGTCTCCACCAAAGCAATTGATGGTACCAGCAACAGGTTCTATTCTGACATGTTTCGTGCTAGGCAAAGTGCTTTTTGAGAAAGCGCTGTGCCCAGCCTGAAACATGTCAGAATAGAACCTATTACTGCTGTCAATAGAAAAAAATATTATTTTGCACCTCAGTGTGGGGCATTTCTGATGCTGGTGCAATTGACAGTGGAAGAGTGGTTAGCATTCCTGCCTTTCAGTACTAGGTTCCTTCGTTCAAAACCCAACTGAAACAATACGCATGTAGTGTTTTCTTGTTCTCCCTGCTCTTGTGTGAGTTTCCTCCCATACTCCAAAGACATGCTGGCAGGTAATTTGCTCCTGTCTATATTGTCCCTATTGTATACATGCATGAGAGGTAGGGACCTTAGATTTTAAGCATTTTGAGGTTAGGTTCCCACTATTACAGTAAGTACTTATAATAAATCTGAATAAATTATTACTCTTTATTAGAGATGAGGACATCAGTCCTTCAAAGTTGTTAATCATTTGAGAGGTAGCTTTATTTATTTATTTATTTATTTATTTTGCCTGTCCAGTGGTTTAATGATAAGAGTACTTCACCATTTTCACATTACGGTGACATCTGATGGGCTACATATTGCTGTCTCCTTTGTGCATTTTCTACCCTGATTCACAGCTAATCAGGAGCGATATAAGGTCCCAGAGTGCGCGTGCACATAGACGTTCTAATAGCCTTGAAACAAAGCTTTCATCACTAAATAGGTTGCTTTTCATGATTTATCCCCATCCTCAGGATTCATGACATCATCAGCTTTACACAGATGTTGTACCAATAATTTTTAAATAGTAAAGAAAAAGATAAAAGAGTTATACTATCCCATTTTCATTGAAAGGGAAAGAAAGCACACCCGCTTGTTTGTGTACTCATTTTTTTTTTTTTTGGCAAGAGCATTTCCTGTAGTAAATTTAACCTTGTTATAAGCTACGTTCAAGGAAATGTATCCAGGATACACTAAGGAAATATTTTTTCTATTCTGCATAATCTTAGGAAAAATTTAAACAGAAAGCTTAACTGACTTGCACCAGTAAAAGAAATGAAGAATGGCTATACCATTATAATGTTTATTTTAGGTGGCATTTTAGCTTTTGGCACCAAAAATAAATGTTCATTTAAGAATAAACACCCATCTGCATATCACCTGTCCCTTAAACTCATCGTCTTCCTAACACTTAAAGTGAACTTGTGGCTAGGAGTTACGTTTACTGTTGCATTTCTAATCTGAGAACAGCAGTATTTTTTCAGTAAAGCCGCTAAGATTAGCTTGTAATCATGTAAAAAAGAGCTCTGCTGTACCCTCTGATATTGTAAATATAAAATATTAGTATTTTATATTTTCCTGACCAAAAACAGGAAATTCAATTTTTCTTTCTTTAGTTCTAAACATAAAAAAGAAAGCATAGTTAAAAATATGCTATAAAGGTAACCACTACAGCAATGTAAAAAAGAAACAAACTGTGCTTGGTGCCTAAATTTAATGTAAAATCAAAAATTCATACAAATTTTAGAAATTATAACCATATGTGAAAGTAGTGATAGTAGTATTCCTCACAAATGCATTCAGAAGCACAAAAATACAAATGAAATGTTCATATACCTCAATGTTGTTGCACTGTAAAAACGCTAAATCCAGAATCAGAAATAAATAAAGTAAAATAAAACAAACACTCACAGTACATCCTATGGATATATCAATGGATAGATGTAAATGCCATTGTTTAAATGTGCTATCCATAGGATATTCTATAAGTAGATTTTATGGTATACATTCAATAAACACCTAGCGGTACTAGTGGAGGCTTATATGTTTTTCTTGCCGGGCTTTACTGTGCAGGGAGAGAGATCACAGTGGGGCCTTCACTGTGATTGAGGATCCATTATTCAAGACCCACACAGCTTCATGCTTTGTCAGACCTCCTATAATTTGGGGGTCTGTCATTTTGGTAAGAGGCTGTGTGTGTTGAGGTGGAGGGTTCACTGGTGACACTTCATTGTATCATTTAATGAGGAATAATGGACATTGTGTTACTTTGAATATTTATGGACATTTTATTTATTCACTTTGTCACTTGAGATGATCTTTTGATATTCGTTTTATTTTTATTTTATCGATGTTGCATTTACTGATTTTATACAATGCAACAGCAATGATGTATATATAATTAACCTTGTTGGTCACCTAAGCTATTGGTACTGAAAGCTTCCTTTCCTGGTCTGTGATCTACCGGTGAGAACTCCTGCTTCTCTTCCTATTTATAATTCAAAAATTCATACAAGTGGGATGCTTAAAGAATTCCATATGGAACAGCAGTAACCCTGTGATTATGTGGTTTCATTCACATGGGTGCTGGCACTCATACTACATGAATTAGACAAACAGACATTGGGGTTGATTTAATAAAGGCAAATCCACTGTGCACTTCCAAGTTCTAATAGCCTTGAATAAGGCTATCCACCTGGAGGACCTGGGAAAAGTGCAGTCACTGTAGATCTGAGGGGAAGATCTGAAATCAGGGGAAGCTCTGCTGATTTCTATCATCCAATCATGTGCAAGCAAAAATACTGTTTTTTATTTTCCTTGCATGTCCCCCTCAGATCACAGGGAATGCACTTCCAAGTACACTTGTAGTGCACAGTGGATTTGCCTTTAGTAATTAAACCCCTATGTGTGTTCAGGCTGAGGACTCGTTCCTGCATGCACTACATTCACCTCTATAGGCTGCCTCCATGCAGATCGGAGCAAATGCAAGCACAAAAACAAAGACCTTATTCCCGCACAAGAGTGTAAACCGATGCAGTTAGCTAGTCTGCAACTAGATAACGCCGTCCCATAATAGTGCTGGTAACAGAGAATAGTGCAATCAGACGCTAAGTCCCTTTTAGTTAGAGCCCCCTGTAGTGATGTCATGGTAAGTGAGTGGCCACATAGAAACCAGGCTAGAAGGAGCCTTAGTGCAGTTGGGTCATGGGAGCCAGAGACCCCAGCATTCAAATGTAGTCAGCAAGTGAATGCCCTGGACAGAACTGGAGGATAGGGAGAGGTAGACCTGTACCCAGAAGAGCCAGTTTTAGACTTCCTGACCTTTATAGTATGGTGGGAGGCTAAGGCAGGGTGCAAAAGGCCTTTTAGGCCAGACCAAGCATTCCCTGGAATAAAGCTATCCACCTGGAGGACCTGGGAGAGGTGTACCGAGCTAGAAGTGTCTGCAGTGATCTTATCTCAGAGGGACTATCTGCAAGGAACAGTGAGTGGACACTGACAGCCTATGGCGAACCAGAACCGCTGAGGAAGCATCACTGACCCTGAGTGGAGAGAGACTGAGCTAGGGAAGATGGCCTGCTATAGCTGCTGCTGGATGCTTTCACATGTAACTGCTGCAGGTCGTCCACAATACGAGATTGACAATATGCTGTCAAGTGACCCTGGATAGTATGTTGATGTGATCTGGCTGTATTTGCCATATTTCAACTACCATCAGTAAAGTGCAGGAATCCTACTTCTGTGTGGACATTCCTTACTTTGGGATATAAAGGTTAATGGCCGAGAATGTCATGAGGAGGCCTTGGGCATGGAGAGGGCACAAGCTGGCAGAGGGTTAAAGCCTCAGGCAGGAGGGTCGTTGTGCTGGAAGGGTAGAAGTAGGGAAGAGACACGTGGTCATGGTATCCTTACATTGCCACTACCAAGCCCCTTACAAGCACCTGTGTGAATTAGGCCCTAAACTGTCCAATCAAACTGGGAAAAAAATTTTCATAAAAAAACTCAAAGAGCTGTGCATTTTTACATTTTTATTTTTGTGTACATTAATATTGTCTAGTTTGGTTGCTAATCTTTAAGACTCCATTCACATATTAGCGTCTCGAGTCGCGGGCAGAATCTCAGCGATTCTGCCCGCCATCCTGAATCATTGCAAATCAAAGGATGCCCGTGCAATTCATGGGACTGACAATGGCACCCCAGGAGCGGCACAATTTTGCTGCAATTGTTGCACATCAAATTGCAATAAAATCGCACAAAAAAACACCCTGCCACCCAAAAGAGTTTCTTGTACTTTTTTTGGGCGACTGGCGTCCCGTGATTCTGTTTGAACAATTTTTCCCCCAATTCGTCGGGCGATAATCGTGGCAAAATTGCGCCGCATTTGGGGTGCCATTGCAAGTCACGGGAATTGCAAGGGTGTCCCGCGATTTGCAATGATTCGGGATCGTGGGCAGAATCGCTGCGATTCTGCCCACGATCCGAGAAGCCAGTATGTGAACGGAGCCTAACACATTTGACATGACACTTGTTTGTGTTGCAGAAAAACCATTGCATATTAATTCAGAAAAGAAACAAAAGCTTTTGATATAATCTGTCTAAACATCCCACATTTCATCTTTAAACATGGAACTGGTACGTCTGTTAATCTCTTTTGTCAACAGCAATAGAGGGAATGTAAACAGAGCTATCACGAGTTTGATGTACCCGATGCTTAGGACAAGCAATGTACTTGTAGGAATAGTCTTTCATAAGTTAACCTTTGGGAAGAAAGAAAAGCAGGTTAATCCTTAATTTAAATAATCAATAGGATAAGACCAGGATAAGCTAAAGCTGAGATGAATGAATAAATTAAATACCACTATATTAGTGAAGCTTTGATATTTCTTTAAAGTGGTTGTATAGGCACAAGGTTTTTTGTAAAAAACCTTCTGTGTGCAATAGCCCCCCCAGCCCCCCAATACTTACCTGAGCTCCCTCTCAATCCAGCGATGTCCACAAGAACCTTGACTCTCCCGAGACTCACACTCCTGATTGGCTTTTGGCAGTGGGAGCCTTTGGCTTTCAATCACAGCCAGTGAGCTGTGATTGAAATGTATGGACAGGTCCGAGCCATGGCTCCATATGTATATGGATACAGAGCCACAGCTCTGGAGCACACCTGCTTGAGTGCCCCCAGAGCAAGCTGCTTGTTGTGGGGGCACCCGGAAGGAGGGAGAAGCATGCAGCTCCAGCGTAGTACCCGAGAAGAGGCCAAAAAGATAGACTCTATATTCGTCACATCAAAAACCACAGACATATAGGCTGTCCTCCAGCAAGGGGGAACCTGTGTAGGTGTGTGTGGAAGAAATTATTTCACATACCCCTGACTGTTTTGATCCTTGAGATGTACATCCAAGAGTCTTTTAAAAGTAGCCAAAGTCCCTGCAGTTACTATCACTTGTGGTAGAGAATTCCACAATATTGTAGCCCTTACTGTAAAAAACCCCCTGCGTAGCCTAAGGTTAAATCCTTTCTCCTCTAATCGCATTGTATGGCCTTGTGTCCTCATGCATTCGTTGCACTGAACAGTTTTTTTCTATGCTGAGATCACCGTTGAGGTACTTGTAAATCGCTACAATGTCCCCTCTCAGGCATCTCCTTTACAAGGAGAATAAATCAAGTGCTTGTAAGCACTCTTCATAATTAAGGTCCTCCAATCCCCTAATCAGTTTAGTTGCTCTCCTCTGGACTCTCTCCAGCTCCATCACATCCTTTCTGAGTACTGGTGACCAGAACAGGACAGAATACTCCAGATGCGGTCGGACCGGTGTTTTATAATGTGATAGGATTATAGTTTTATCTCTGGAATACACCCCCTTCCTTATGCATGTGTATGCATGCGGAGGCGGGAGGTGTATGTTACGGCTGATGATGCAGCTGGAGGCCTTGCCAGCAGTCAGTGGGCCTACTATGTGTGGAAGGGGGACTCGGCCGCAGAGTTCCATTGGGAGATCCATGCCCACACCGGCGATCGGAGGGTGGCCGGAGGACATAAATACCTCAGTGACCATGGCAGGATCTGCCCCCATTAGTATCCAGCAGCCAGAAAAGCCTGCAGTGATTCAAGCCTCACCCTCCAGCATTAGTAGTGAGGGAGGAGAATGTCCCGTACGCATCGACTCCCCCTCTTTTCAAAACAGATACGGGTCCATAGAAGAAGTCTTTCAAGAAGTACTTCAAGAAGTACTTCGAAAGACAGCAAGAGGGCGCTGTATTTCACTTAATTTAAGGACTCTGAATAGCTAGCCAGTGACAGGGTACAGACTCATTGGGAAGGAGTGGACCCCAGCGAGACAAGAGATACTGGTCAGCAGAGGTAGTCAGGGAAGGGAGTGGAAAGGTCACCCTTAAAGTTAAAAGGAGGGTCTTTCCACTCAACTGTCAAGATAGTAAAGGCTTGCATTTTCCTATGTGTATGCAGTTGACTAACTTTTGCTTCCATTTTCTCTACAGGTGGGACCATCTTAGAGATAGTTAGTTAGGAGATTTGCATTGTATTTTTCTTCTTAGTTCTCACAAAACGAGTTTGTTTGGTGGGGGGTGCATCAGTTTTCATGCACCTTAAAATGTTTGTAAATTTGTACAGCAGAGTGTAAAGCTATATTTTTCCACCGTAATTTATTTGTACATTTGTTTTCCCTTCTCCCCCTTTCCAGGTTTGTGGGATACTCCTGCGTTTTTGGCAGTGTTTTTGATAGGAGGCGGTTGCCTCAGAGTCAGAGGGACCTGACTCTGTTTGGTGTGAGGTGGGTGTATCACTCTACAGGTAGGTGCTAGGTAAAATTATAGTGGGCCTTGGCTGCCTAACAGCAGGGCCATGATTTCAGCTGGCTGTCATGTCTCCCAGGTGTGTCTGCATGAGAGGGGAGTCTCCCCACAGGCTCCATGAGAGAGTTCTCATTGGGTAGTGGAGGAAACCCAATCAGAGACACACTCAGGCCTGTATCTACCCCAGAAGGCAGATTCTGCCACAGAGGATTCTGGGAGTGGGTATAAGTTTTGAGGGAACGAATGACGCAGCATCTTTGGCAGAAAGCAGAGCCCCAGGAGGGAGAGTACGGCTGGATCGGGTGTCCCGGGTGGCTGCCTGGGAGTCCAGAGAATGCTGAGTTGAGTTGCAGAGTGGATTCGGTGTGCCGAGGACCAGTGGAGGAAGAGGGTCAGTTCCAGGAAAGCCTGCCAAGGTCATGAGTACTGTGAACTGCGCCTAGGGGTCTGCCAAGTGTAGAGGGGACCACTCCAGAGAAGGTTCCAGGGATCCAGGAGTCAGCTAGCTGTAAAGGCGGTGCCTAGTCAGAGGACCCGGAAGTGTTAGAGGGGGTACCTAGTCAGAGGACCCTGAAGTGTAATGGGGGTACCAGTGGTTGGGCCCTGAAGAGTCAGTGTACAGTGTGCAGTGTACAGAGTTAAGAGTTGCAGCAGCACAAGCAGTGACAAGGAGCTACCTCAGTCAGTGAAATGCTGGAGGGAGCTGTTCAGTGACTTTTGAGCTACATCAAGTGTCAGGAGTCAAGTGTTCTACAGTCCTGGATCAAACAAGTTAAAGTCAAAGTTCTAGCACAAGTTCAGCATTCACAGTATCTTTGAGCGCCAAGAAGCGCTAGTCGGCATTCAGCTGGCATCAATACAGCGCCAATGGGCATTTTTCTGTACAGTGTCCCAGTCAAACCTAGTTGAGCCAGATGAGTATCCCACTCATTCCCTTCTCCCATCCCCAATATACAATAAACAAAAAAAAACAAAGATGCCGGAATGGTCATTGTCTCAGTTCTCACACCTGGGTTCACAACTTAAATGTGTTGGTAGTGTTACCGGTACTAATGGCAGTCGCCAGACCCATCTCAGGCCCAAGGCCTGGAAACATTGCTACACATGCTAATATTCTGCCGGCTTTGGCAGCTGCAGCTTGACATTGCATGCTATTGCTAAGTCTATCTTCCACTAAGACTCCCAGATCTTTCTCCATTTTTGATTCCCCCAGGGGTTCCCCCCCCCCCCAAAGTGTATTGTGCTTTTATGTTTTTAGTCCCCAAGTGCAATACCTTATACTTTTCCACATTAAACCTCATTTGCCATATAGTTGCCCACTCTGTTATTTTGTGCAGGTCATTCTGTAAGATTTCTGCCTCACGATGTGAAGTTATTGCCCTGCTCAATTTTGTGTCATCTGCAAAAACTGAGATTGAGCTAATGATCCCGTCCTCAATGCTATTTATGAATAAATTGAACAAAATTGGTCCCAGGACTGAGCCTTGGGGGACCCCATTTACCACCCCAGACCAGTCTGAGTACACATTATTTATTACCACCCCTTGGACACACCCCTTTAACCAGTTTTGTATCCAAGAGCAAACCTTGCGGTCGATGCCTGCAGACCTTATTTTATAAATTAAGTGTTTGTGGGAAACTGTATCAAACGCCTTAGCAAAATCCACAGGTCTCCCCCTATCTAGCTCACAGCTCACCTCCTCGTAGAATGTTAACAGATTGGTTTGACAAGAATGCCCTTTTGTAAACCCATGCTGATTACTACTGATGATGTTATTCTCTTTAGCAAACTCTTGGATATAGTCCCTTATCATCCCCTTCAGAAGTTTACATACTATTGACGTCAGGCTGACCAGCCTATAATTTCCCAGGACATGCCTCTGCCCTTTTTTTGAATATCTCAGGTTCTGAGACATTGTTTTAATACTATACATGTGAATGTGGAAACCATCATCAATACAAATTATAGGATTAACGCACTTTGTACCCCTGAAGAAAAAGCTGTGCAAGCTTTGAAACGCGTTGGGTAATCTTGATGTTAAACTATACATTTTCCTATATATATATATATATATATATATATATATATATATATATATATATTGATGTAACAAAATGTCTGTACAATCCATGTATATTGTTCCACAATGTGTTTTTTTGCACGTGTTTTTATCTTTGTGACACAAATAAAAGATGGTTTTATAATATCATAGTATAATTCTTAAGTGCCTACAAAGTCCCAGTCTGTAGGGGAAATCTCTGTTTATGGTATACTTCCAATGCCATTGGAAACCATATCACCTACTTTCCATGCGTTTTTGATGTAGAAAAAAAAAACGCACTGGACTGAATGTGGTGTGAACTGGCCCTTAGTAACACTTTAAGTATATATTTCCTTGATGTTTTGAAAGATCCCCACCAACCTAATGTATTGCAATTTTTAAGGCCCAAAAAAAACTTTCATTTTAAAGCAGGTGAACACATTTTAGGTGCATTAATATAAAAGGAATGCAAAATTTTGATCTCTGTGTGGAATCCACCTCAGGGTCCATCTCTGCAGCATGCTAATAGGGGAAAGGCTTTTCTATTCTACTTTTCTACTACACACTTTCTGTTGCTTTCTAAAAACAAACAAACAGTAAGGGCTCTTTCACACACTGTTGCCCTAAAAAAAAGTACTGCATGGTATACCTTTTGTTACTTCACACCATGGCAATGCAGTGGTGTGAACTGGCCTCAAAGAGAACAAGGCTTTTGCAGGGGTGCCCAATGCAGTCCCAGTGTATATGGTGTGAAGTGGACCCTAAGACTGAGAACACTTTGTTTTGATGGACCTGGAATAAGCAATACCTAATGCCTCGTACACACGCACCGATTGTCGGCCGAACGATCGTCCGTCTTTTGTCCAGTGTTGTTGTGTTGGTTGAAATGTGCTCTAGACTGCACACGAATTTTGTCGGCCAACAAAAACCAACTGCAGAAGTGATGTCATGTTCTGGTCTACTTTTCATGTGTTTTTTCTTCTCTGAGCATGCCCAGTCTTGCTCATCTGACTTTTGTCGGCCGAAATATGTACTGACTGACGAACAATCGGCCGTTCTGGTGACGGCCAACAAAAATTTTATAGCCTGCACACCAGATTTTGTTCGGCCGAAAAGTCGCAGTCGGTTGTTGGAAGCATCATACTAACAAGCCGACAATCGGCCGATCGGACGTTGGCCGAAAATTTACGGCCAACAATCGGTGCGTGTGTACGGGGCTTAAATCTTTAGACAGGATCTCGCTGGCAGAATGTTGGTGTATAAAAACGTATCTGTGTAATGTTCAATGCATTTACAGAGCAAAAATGTACACTGTTGACCACTGCTGCCTAGAGCTGACAGACATATCAAGAGGAAAAAAAAAAATATATATATATATATATATATATATATATAAAAAATGGGGGTATTGCTGCGCTAAAAAGTATCAACATAGGATATGATTATAATCATGTAAAAAGTCACAAGAACTGTATTAATACACATTTTCTGTTACATATATATATATATATATATATATATATATTTTTTTTTTTTTTTTTACATATCGGTTGGCTGTCTGGTAGAGCTTTGTGACTTTTAATTTTATATTATTCTTGAGAGAGATGAGCTGATCAGGGAGTAGTTTGCTCCAGATTGGACTAATCTGCTACTTCCCAGGAAAATAAGGCTGCTCTTTAGTCAATGGAGAAATGTGCAATTAGCAATTCCTGGCAATAATGATTCATGAAATGAGTAATTCTCCTAAATTTTGGTTCTCACATATTCATGAGCATTGGCAAATTGGGAAGAATTAGATTTGCCTGATGTCCCTTTATTTTCAGAAATCATGAATAATCCCATGCATGCCATTCGTATAAAGAATTGTCAGCCACAGACAAGGCACAAGGACCACCTCCAAGTTAACAGTGAGCTGGAGAAGTACACTTCCCAATCTTCTCATTAGACATCTGATGATTAATGAATTAAAGGTTGTGATGAATATTTAATGATTTATATACAATATAAAGTTTGATTGCTTTATTGCCACACTTCAAGATAATAATTATTCCCTGAAGGAGTTCACAACTGGTGGTGAAAATAAAAAAAGGAAATGACTGCAAATAAGCATCAACTTTGTTTTATATTAAAACAAAGTTGTTGTTTTTTTGGCAAAAAAAAGTACTATTCCTAAAAAAAAAAAATAATAATAATAATACGTGATTACCTTAACATACAATGACCATTGAAAGGCCAGTGGTCATTTTTATATAAGTTTGTGACTTCTTTTTTGAATAGGTCTACTTTGCTCTTCACCTTTATGCTTGCATGCCTATTAAGTTGATGTAAGCTGTTATTCTCTTGCTCAAAGTGGTAGATTTTGCTTAACCACCTAAATATTGGGCACTTTGACCTCCTTCCTTCCCAGACCAATTTTCAGCATTCATCGCACAATTTTAATGACAATTGCGCGGTCATGCAACACTATACAAAATTTTTAGCATTTTTTTCACACAAATAGAGCTTTCTTTTGGTTGTATTTTTTCACCACTGGGGTTTTTATTTTTTTGGGCTACCAATGAAAAAAAGACCAAAAATTTAGAGAAAAAAAAATGGGTTTTTCTTTGTTTCTGTAATACAATTTTCCAAATAAGTAATTTCTCTTCACAAATTCTGACCAAAATTTATACTGCTACGTTTCGTTGGTAAAAATAACCTAAATCAGGGTATATTATTTGGGCTGTGTGAAAGGTATGGAGTCTAGAAGCTATGGTCACACCTGATGTACTGACGGCCTATCTCATTTCTTGGGGCCCTAACATGTCAAGACAGTACAAATACCCCCCAAATCACCCCTTTTTGCAAAGTAGACAGTCCAGGGTATATAGTAAGAGGCATGGTGAGTTTTTTGAAGTTGTAATTTTTTTCCCACAATTCTTTGGAAAATTAGGAAATTATAATTATTATTATTATTTTCACAAAAATGTCATATTAACAATTTATTTCTCACACACGGCATTGCCATACTTGCAACTACACCTTAAAACTCAGTCTGCTGCTACTCCTGAGTATGGCGATACAACACGTGAGACTTTTTTCACAGCCTGGCCACATAGATAAGTGCAACATCCAAATAGCACCTTCAGCCATAATCCACTTCAAGACCAAGCCTTCCTCTGACCCTTTTTGTTTACAAGTAAAAATGTGTATTTTTGCTAAAAAATTATTTAAAACTCCTAAACATTATATATTTTTGTGGCAGAGGCCCTGGAGAATAAAATGGTGGGTTTCTCAAATTTTTATGTCACAAGATATTTGCGCAGCAGTTTTTTCTAACGTAATTTAACACACTAATGCATATATACATTTTAATAAATTTCAATGCACACAGAGACAATATAAAACCCACATTTCTGGTAAAATATAAAATATGGCGTTGTGCTGGGAAAATAGATACCAAACATATCACACTTTAAAATTGCACACGCTGGTGAAATGGCGCCAAACTTTGGTATTTAAAAAATCTCCATAGGTGACGATTTATAAGCCTTTATTGGTTACCAGTTTAGAGTTACACATGTGGTCTGGTGCTAGAATTATTGCTCTCACTCTGATGTTTGTGGCAATACCTCACATGTGCGGTGTTTTTGCTGTTTACGTATGCGTATGGGGCCAACGTGTGCGTTTGACTTTACACGCGAGCTTGGGGTGTTTTACAAGTTTATTTATCTATTGGTGGGACACTGGTACACTGAAAGATATTGATCGGCCAGCGGCGGATCCTGACAGATGTTACAATCATGCACTATTGCAGATGTTTTGTGCACTGGTACAGATGTGATGGGGGACTGACAGATGATTTGTGCACTGGTACAGAGGTGATGGGGGACTGACAGATGATTTGTGCACTGGTACAGATGTGATGGGGGACTGACAGATGATTTGTGCACTGGTACAGATGTGATGGGGGACTGACAGATGATTTGTGCACTGGTACAGATGTGATGGAGGACTGACAGATGTTTTGTGCACTGGTGCAGATGTGATGGGGGACTGACAGATGATTTGTGCACTGGTACAGATGTGATTGGGGATTGACAGATGTTTTGTGCACTGATACAGATGTGATGGGGGACTGACAGATGATTTGTGCACTGGTACAGATGTGATGGAGGACTGACAGGTGATATGTGCACTGGTACAGATGTGATGGAGGACTGACAGATGTTTTGTGCACTGGTGCAGATGTGATGGGGGACTGACAGATGATTTGTGCACTGTTACAGAGGTGATGGAGGACAGACAGATGTTTTGTGCACTGGTACAGATGTGATGGGGGACTGACAGATGTTTTGTGCACTGGTACAGATGTGATGGGGGACTGACAGATGATTTGTGCACTGGTACAGATGTGATGGGGGACTGACAGATGTTTTGTGCACTGGTACAGATGTGATGGGGGACTGACAGATGATTTGTGCACTGGTACAGATGTGATGGGGGACTGACAGATGATTTGTGCACTGGTACAGATGTGATGGGGGACTGAAAGATGATGTGTGCACTGGTCCAGATGTGATGGAGGACTGACAGATGTTTTGTGCACTGGTGCAGATGTGATGGGGGACTGACAGATGATTTGTGCACTGGTACAGATGTGATTGGGGATTGACAGATGTTTTGTGCACTGGTACAGATGTGATGGGGGACTGACAGATGATTTGTGCACTGGTACAGATGTGATGGGGGACTGACAGATGTTTTGTGCACTGGTACAGATGTGATGGGGGACTGACAGATGATTTGTGCACTGGTACAGAGGTGATGGAGGACTGACAGGTGATATGTGCACTGGTACAGATGTGATGGGGGACTGACAGATGATTTGTGCACTGGTACAGATGTGATGGGGGACTGACAGATGGTTTGTGCACTGTTACAGATGTGATGGAGGACTGACAGATGTTTTGTGCACTGGTGCAGATGTGATGGGGGACTGACAGATGATTTGTGCACTGGTACAGATGTGATGGGGGATTGACAGATGTTTTGTGCACTGGTACAGATGTGGTGGGGGACTGACAGATGATTTGTGCACTGGAACAGATGTGATGGGTGACTGACAGATGTTTTGTGCACTGGTGCAGATGTGATGGGGGACTGGCAGATGATTTGTGCACTGTTACAGAGGTGATGGGGGACTGACAGATGATTTGTGCACTGGTACAGATGTGATGGGGGACTGACAGATGATTTGTGCACTGGTACAGATGTGATGGAGGACTGACAGATGATTTGTGCACTGGTACAGAGGTGATGGGGGACTGACAGATGTTTTGTGCACTGGTACAGATATGATGGAGGACTGACAGATGATTTGTGCACTGGTACAGATGTGATGGAGGACTGACAGATGATTTGTGCACTGGTACAGATGTGATGGAGGACTGACAGATGATTTGTGCACTGGTACAGATGTAATGGGGGACTGACAGATGTTCTGTGCACTGGTACTGATGTGATGGAGGACTGACAGATGTTTTGTGCACTGGTACAGATGTGATGGGGGACTGACAGATGATTTGTGCACTGGTACAGATGTGATGGGGGACTGACAGATGATTTGTGCACTGGTACAGATGTGATGGGGGACTGACAGATGATTTGTGCACTGGTACAGATGTGATAGGTGACTGACAGACAATTTGTGCACTGGTACTGATGTTTTATGGGGACACTGACAGATGTGTATGGGGACAGGGGTGGCAGTGGTGTACTGTTTGTGAGGGATCTGTGACAGCTCCGTGTGTAAAATCATCCTTACACACAGAACTGTCACAGATCTTGCAGATTCCCCGCTCCCCCCCCCCCCCCTCACTGAGCTCAGTGGGGAGAACTGTCACGGACACAAGCGTCTCCGTTTACATTGTGAAGGCTGTGATTGGGCACAGCCATCACGTGATCAGTATATCCCGATCACAGCCTTCCCGGGATCGCGCCACTGTGCGGCCTCGCGGCTGCGAGCAGGCGCCCGTTCTGGGGAACCTATGGCAACGTCCACTCAGAACGATGGAGCTCCCACCCGGCCGTTTATATACAGTGGCCAGGTGGGAGGAGGTTAAAGTGGTTGTAAAGGCAGAAGGTTTTTTTTTTTTTTTTTTGCCCTAATGCATTCTTTGCAGTAACGTAAAAAAAACATTCTGTGTTCTGCTCACCCCCACCACCCCCAAATACTTACCTAAACCCGATTTTGATCCAGTGGCGCTGTGCCAGAGAGCTGCTCTCTTTTGCTCTCCTTCTAGCTCAGAGACAGCAGCCATTGGCTCCTGCTGCTGTCAATCACAGCCAGAGGGGAGGAAGCGGGGACAGGATAGAGTTACACTGTGCATGTTAATGAACATACAGAGCGTAGCTCGGGATCGAGCCCGCACGAGTGCCCCCATAGTAAGCGGCTTGCTATGGGGGGACTTAGAAGGTGAGAGGAGCCAGGAACACCATTGAAGGACCCCAGAAAAGGATTGGGGCTGCTCTATGCAAAACCATTGCACAGAGTAGGCATGTATAACATGTTTGTTATTAAAAAAAAAAAAAATTAACTTTACTAGCACTTTAATATCAGCCGTGAAATTGTTCTATGTCTCAATACAACCCATGGGTGACAAGAAAAGGATTATTTTGGCCAACATTGTTATATAGGAAATGAAATAATTAAAGTAGGGAGTTAAAATGTGTTTACAATGTTCTTATGATTCTTATGATTTAATGTTCTTACGATTTAATATGTCAATGGAGAGCATGTATCAATGTTGCACAAATTTTAGCTATTTTAATCTAACTCTAAGGAAAAATATGCCATATGTATGAATAAATGAATGGGTAGTCCCCAGCAGCTAGCCACGGTTTGTTGGAAAAAAGTACTGATTATGTTAGCCTGTCCTATTGTTATTTTTCCCTCTAAGATACTGTAAGTATAGGATCTACAATGATATAGAACCCTAATCATACAGAAACGAATACAGACATTCAGATAAACTTACCTTGTTTGGTACAGGTGGTCCCCGGGTTACAAACAAGATAGGGACTGTAGGTTTGCTCTTAAGTTGAATTTGTTTGTAAGTCAGAACAGGTACATTTTTTAAGTGTAAAAAACCCAAAATAATAATTTCTAAGTTTTTTTGATATCATAGGGGAGGGTTAACACCCCTGAACCCCTGTACCATTTGTTTTGCTGTCTGTACCCCTGTTCAGAAGATTTCACCTCACTTTCTGTCCCTATGACGACTAAATTTTGAAAATTTTGGGTTGTTTTGGAAATGAGGATTGGAGACACATTTTTCCCATGAGAACCCTTCCAGGAGTAAATTTCCCTTCCTAGGGGGAGATTTCTCCTCACTTCCTGTTGTCTCTCTCTGTTTGTAAGTAGGAGTCATTTGTAAGTCGGATGTTTGTAACCGTTTGGGACCGCCTGTAATGCGCTTCTTGATTGTGCATGCATCTCCAAATGTCCTGGGCAGTCTATGAGTTCCTTTTTTATTAACTATTTCAACAGTGAGTCTAATGCCTTGTACACACGATCAGATAATCGGATGACTTATCGTTCACATTTAGTTGCATGATATCAGTATCGATTCAACAATGCGTACTAAACGTGTGATTTTTTCATACGATTCTGGAAAAGCTTCCTGGTTGCATAGCTACGTATCGAATAGTGCAAAACAAAGACAATGGCAGCCAGGCTTTTTCCGAGTTTCTTCGTATTTCTGATCACGCGTGGTCTTTGTCTATCGATTTTTATTGAACGCATACTGTACCGATTAAACGATTGTTGTATGATAAAAGTTTTTGTGTTTGTCCCTTCGGATTTTGTTGGATGAAATGTCATTAAAGGCTGTTGAAAGCTGTGTACTAACGATCAGATTATCGTGCGATCAATTCGAAAGCGATTTTTTTGTACGATTATCTGAACGTGTGTACAAGACATAAAGCTGGCCATACGCTATACAATTTTCCTATTCAATTTCCTTTAGATTTACCTTCAACTATGTAGTGCAAGGGACTGCCTGCCTGATTGCATACAAATAGAAAGTGTTTAGGTTTGACCTTATATGATATGGTTTTGGTAAATCTGAAAATTGTATCATGTATGGCCAGCCTTAAGGAGGCTCTTTCCCATAATATAATGTCAAAATGTTGCCATGTGGCCATATTTGGTCAATGATGTCAGCCACTATTTCTGACCCTTTGTTTACATGATTGGAGATTCCTGGCCAGCAGTTGAATGATGTTGGGTGTCAGTGGTTGCTATGGACTCGGCAGGTGCTTCCCTAATAACCATTGACAGAGGAGGAAGGAAGCTGTCATATATATATAGTCGCAGTAGAAAATACTCTTACCATACAGTGGGGATCGAAAGTTTGGGCACCCCAGGTAAAAATTTGTATTAATGAGCATTAAGAAGCCAAGGCAAGATGGAAAAATCTCCAAAAGGCATCAAATTACAAATTAGACATTCTTATAATATGTCAACAAAAGTTAGATTTTATTTCCATCATTTACACTTCAAAAATAACAGAAAACAAAAAAATGGCGTCTGCAAAAGTTTGGGCACCCTGCAGAGTTAATATCTTGTACTGCCCCCTTTGACAAGTATCACAGCTTTTAAACGCTTTTTGTAGCCAGCCAAGAGTCTTTCAATTCTTGTTTGAGGTATCTTTGCCCATTCTTCCTTACAAAAGTCTTCCAGTTCTTTGAGATTTCTGGGCTGTCTGTCACGCACTGCTCTTTTAAGGTCTATCCATAGATCAATTATGTTGAGGTCAGGAGATTGTGAAGGCCATGGAAAAACCTTCAGTTTACTCCTCTTAAAGTAATCCCCCGTGGCTTTCGAATTGTGTTTAGGATCATTATCCATTTGTAGAAGCCATCCTCTCTTTAGCTTTAACTTCAGCTTTTTCACAGATGGCATCAAGTTACCATCCAAAATTTGCTGAAATGTTATTGAATCCATTTTTCCTTCTACTCGTGAGATGTTCCCTGTGCCACTGGCTGCAATACAACCCCAAAGTATGATTGATCCACCCCCATGCTTAACAGTTGGACAGAGGTTCTTTTCATTAAATTCTGTGCCCCTTCTTCTCCAAACGTACCTTTGCTCATTCCGGCCAAAAAGTTCAATTTTAACCTCATCGGTCCACAGAACTTGCGTCCAAAATGCATCAGGCTTGTCTATATGTTCATTTGCAAAGTTCAAACGCTGATTTTTGTGGTGAGGACGTAGAAGAGGTTTTCTTCTGATGACTCTTCAATGAAGACCATATTTGTACAAGTATCTCTTTATAGTAGAATAGTGTACCACAACTCCAGTGTCTGCCAGATCTTCCTGGAAGGATCGTGCAGTCAAACGTGGTTTTGAATTGTTTTTCTCACAATCCTGCTCTGCGAGCTGTTCTGTCTGATATTTTTCTTGGTCTTCCAGATCTTGCTTTAACTTCCACTGTTCCTGATGACTGCCTTTTCCTAATTACATTCCGAACAGAGGATATTGACATCTGAAAACGCTTTACTATCTTCTTATAGCCTTCTCCAGCTTTGTGAGCGTCAACTATTTTCAGTTTCAGTTTTCTAGACAACTGCTCAGAAGATCCCATGGTTCTGATTGTTGGGGCAAGGTCAGATGAGTCTGGGCATTTAAAACCTTTGAGATTGACATCACCTGGTCTTCCCAGACGATGATTGAGAACAATCCATGACACTGGCAGGTCTCAGCCTTGCAAAGGTGGCAGCGCATGCTATAAATTCTGCAGAGTGCCCAAACTTTTGCAGATCCCATTTTTTTGTTTTCTGTAATTTTGAAAGTGTCAATGATGGAAATAAAATCTAACTTTTGTTGACATATTATAAGAATGTCTAATCTGTAATTTTAAGCCTTTTGGAGATTTTTCCATCTTTCCTCGGCTTCTTTATGCACATTATTACAAATTTTTACCTGGGGTGCCCAAACTTTCAATCCCCACTGTATATGATTTTCGGCTAGAAATTCTGTGACTGAACATTTAACTCATCTCTAGTTGTCACCACCAGCACCAGAATCTCTCCTGTGACATAGGTCTTAAGCTGCTAATTGATGGATTTGAAATTCAGCTGATTCAGCAGGGACTTGCAGATTTTCGATCCATCTTTGGCTGTTTCCCCTGACAGACGTCGATTTTAACAAATAAATTCTGTCAAATGGGACTGTTGGAAAACTTTTGTTGATCAGCACCTTAAGCCTCGTACACACACACCGATTGTTGGCCGTAAATTTTCGGCCAACGTCCGATCGGCGACTTTTCGGCCGAACAAAATCTGGTGTGCATGCTATAAAATTTTTGTTCGCCGTCACCAGGCCGATTGTTCGTCAGTCAGTACAGATTTCGGCAGACAAAAGTCAGATGAGCAAGACTGGGCATGCTCAGAGAAGAAAAAACACACGGAAAGTAAACCAGAACATGACATCATTTCTGCAGTTGGTTGTTGTTGGCCGACAAAATTTGTGTGCAGTCTAGAGCACATTTCAACCAACACAACAACACTGGACAAAAGACGGCCGATCGGTCGGCCAACAATCGGCGCGTGTGTACTAGGCTTTACATCCAATTGGCTGCAGTCACTGATCAGTGTATTCTGACAGTGGGGGAGTCCAGCTGTGGCATACAATGGCAGAGCAGAAGGGGATTCGTTTACCCACCTCGCATAATTAGATGGGGGAATCTGGGTTTTTTTTTTTTATTAGCCTGCTGAACTGTCTCTAGTCAGCCTAAAGCATAGTACACAGGGGCCACAAGTGAGCCGTCATTGGCCAATGGCTGAGAGCACTAACCGGAGTAATCTGGCAGGGGGCCGCCCCCCTGTCAAAACACAATAGCACAGCAGGGGAGATCACTGTACTAACATCGGATTGTTAGTACAGCGGCACCGATCTGAGCTGTGAGGTTTTGTTTTTGCTCAACCCGCTGGGTTAAACGAAAAAAAAAAAAACTAGTGGTGTGTACCAGGCTTAAGTGTGCCTAATATGCATTGTCAGTGTTAGATTACTTTCTGTAAACTTAGTACAGGATTGCTTTAACAATAAGATAGTCATGCACTTGAATACTGCAAATATGGCTGCATACTGTACATTGCAGAGCGTTCACTAAAATGCGCATAGGATGAATACATAAAATTTGCTGCATTTTTACAGATTTGATGTGTTTCGTTTTAAAAATTGTCATTCTTCTAGAACCTAAGCTGAATTCTTAAGTCCCTAACTGTGGTGTCTCTGACAAACCAGTTTATCTGACAAGGACCTGGAGCCAACTTCAAGAAAAAAAAATGCAGTAATCATTCAATCTTCATTGGATTTCTATGACAGTGCGATCAAATTGTGCAGAACCTGACATAAGCACATCATTATCAGGACCTGCCTTAGCATTTCTTTGCTGATCACGGATGCACAGGTCCTCTGTGGCTCCTGTGTTTTTGGCACCGTTTGTAGTTATTTGACCTTTCGAGTGGATAACCCACACAAAAAGCCCTAATTACTTCCAGCTTTAAGCAGCCCAGCAGTGTGAATAATCAATGATGCTGATTTAAGTATTGCACAATCAGATGCTTCGAAAAATCTTTCCATTGACCAGAACCATCTGTAGCACCATATCAAACATTAAACCTTGTGTGCTATCATTATCTGATTAGAAGACCTGTTGCCTCATTATGCTGATTATAGGTTTGATTGGGTCAGCTTCCCAAAAAAAAAAAAAATGATCAAATTTAGCTCTGTTTTGCTATAATATGTGCATATCTTCCAAATTATATTGGTTTTTATATGTGGAATGGTTTCAGTAGTTAGAAATATTGTGTCCATAGCAGGTCAGGTGATCCAATAACTAATTTTTCTATCTTGCTTTGAGAAAAAAGTCATTTGGAATTCAATTGGTTAATACGAATAACGCAGGTTTTTTGATAGCTATAATGGTCAAAGGCAATGAAATGTTTCCTTCTATCATCTTTCTGCTACCAGTGTATGCTAAATATGCTTGGGAAGTACTTTATTATTTTTAGGATGAGCTAAAATCAGAATGCTTGGCAAGTGGACATGCTACAGGAATATCTTACCTGGTTTTTAAAAGTGGATGCTATTGTCGTCCTAAAGTGTATCTAAACCCAAAGGAAAAAATTTTATATATAGCACATTACCAAACCTTAACCACTTTACCACCAGACGATTTTGCTGTCTTACGTCTGGGCCCATTTTTGCGATTCGGCACAGTGTGACTTCAATTGACAATTGCGCGGTCGTGCGACGCTGTACCCAAACGAAATTTACGTCCTTTTTTTCCCACAAACAGAGCTTTCTTTTGGTGGTATTTGATCACCTGTGCAATTTGTACTTGTTGCGCTATAAACAAAAAAAGAGCATAAATTTTGAAAAAATAACAATATTTTTCACATTTTTTTATATGAAATCCCCCCTCCCCCCAAAAAAAAATGTAAAAATCAAATTTTTTTTTAATTTTTGGCCAATTTGTTTTCTGCTACCTATGTTTGGTAAAAAATCACAATAAGCGTATTTTGATTGGTTTGCTCAAAAGTTATTGCATTTACTAACTAAGTGAAAGATTTCTGTCATTTTTGGTGGGTTTTTTTTTACCGAGTAATGGCGGCGATCTGCGTTTTTTTTGCGGGACTGCGACATTGCGGCGGACAGATCGGACCCTTGACTGACATTTTTTGACACTTTTGGGGGTACCAGTGACATTACTACAGTAATCAGTGCTATATATATGCACTGTTACTGTAAAAATGACACTGGCAGGGAAGGGGTTAACTTTATTGGAGAGGGAGGGGTTAATGTATGCCTGGTGCTTACTAACGTGTGTGGGGGGAGGTGACTGAGTGACACAGGGACAGATCGCAGGTTCAGCTATGCTGAACCCTGCAATCTGACCCTGCCTGTCACTTAGGAGATCCGCCCGCTTGTGTTTACACAAGTGGGCAGATCGCCACACTTGATTCCCCAACGATCGGGGAAGAGCAGCGGCGAAGAGCAGCGGCGAAATGTGGACCACCCTCAGGAAAAAGGGAAAGGACCCAGGGTTGGGAATCCACACACATACAATCCAATGAGAGCACCAAACACATGTCCAAGAGCTAAAGGTAATTTAATGATTACATTGATTCAAAGGAAAATAAGCTCTATTCTGCTATGAATCAATTTTATAATCAAATGACCTTGGACTCTTGGACGTTTGTTTGGCACTCTCATTGGATTGTATGAAGGGGTACTTGCAATGGTCAGCTTTTATTTACTTATTTATTTAAAACCTTGATTCGGTAAAAAAACAGAAAAGGGGCAGACAGCACAAAAAAGTAAGATAGTCTAAAAGAAAAAATGTAACTGCTTGAAGCCAGTCTCAAGGCCAGTACACAGGATTAGAAAAGATAAGGAAGTAAAATTTCGTCTGACGAACGGTCTGCTGATTTTCGGATCGTTAATACAGTGCTTTGAAACGTCGATTCCGAATTTTTGGATGTGCAGGCTATAATATTTTTATCATACGAGAACACAACGTCCAATTTTTATTCAATTAGTACAGTTTGCGTCCAAAAAAAAATCGTAAGAGCAAGACTACGAATTCTCAGAAACAAAAGAACACATACAAAACAATGTAACGCATGACATCACTTCTGAAGTAGAATTCTGTTGTACGAGAATTTTCATATGTTGAGTAACCTCTTCACTTTCAATATGAGACTAGCATGCAACAAAAAACGGATGAAAATTACGAGGCTTTAGGCTGGCCATACATTATACAATTTTCTTGTACAAAAAACAATATAATATAAGGGCAAATCTAAACATTTTCAATTTGTATGCAATTGGGCAGGCTCTTGTACTAACTACATAGTTGAAGGTAAATGTTAAGGAAATTGGATAAGAAAATTGTTTAATGTATGGAATTAGGAATATTTTTCCTTAGGAATATTTTTCCATCATTGGTTAAGTAAGCACCTAATTAATTAACAAAACAGACTACTGTCTACACTGAGAGCCACACAATAAGTGTCAAGTATCTGCATGTGGGTAAGCTACGATAAGCTTGGGGTGAGGAAGGAATGGGGGATGGGTGGATAAAGCCTGCTATAGATGGATCAAATCTCTGCTGAACCGGCGGAGATTCCTATCCATTCATGAGCAGGCTGGTTAGACTGAAGTTGATCAGTTAATCAACTTTAGTACAGCCAGGATGTCAGATTTGTTTTTTTTTTGTGATCACTGCCAGCAGCTATAACTGGCAGCAGTGATCATTGTGTTTTGCCGGCAGGGAAGGCTGCCTGCTGGCAGAACACAATAGCACTGTGAGAGGGATTCCCCCGTCAAAATTGACTGTGTTGATGGGGGAATCAAGCAATTTTGTGCCACCTGTGGTGGAAGGAAGGAAAACTGCTTAATCTACGGACTGCTTAACAGTTTACCTGAGGAAGGGAGCACAGGGAAAACATCAGCACTATGATAATTCTCATTTTGTCCAATTAACAGACAGATGACACAGGAAGCTGCAATAGAGACCAGTTACCCAGTCCTAGCTATGCAGATTCACTGAGGTGTACAAATCACAAGGCTTATCAGATATAGCTTTAGATGTGTGTTTAAATGTTTGATTGGGGTGTCTCTTTTCTGCAATTTTAATAAAACACAATGAAGCTGCAGCACCACTTTTCTGACGTTTTTCCCTCTTGTTAATATATCTGACATTTGGCCTGCACCTGGGAAGACGTCACAGATGGCGAAATGCGTTGGGGTGGCTGTTACTGAAGACCTCACGCTTGTTTATCCATCACTCACGGTGTTCCTTTCACAAGAGCTGACATTTTGCTGTTTTGTTACTCGTTTGTGCCTGTTTACAACTCATTGAAGGTACTTTTTATGTATTTTAAATAAAAGGACTTAAATGTTAGCAGGCTTCACTATGCTTGTTTGTTTTTTTAATTCCCGATCCATTTGGAGCTGCTGCTGAGCAGCCACCACCTATCTCAGATGCCGGGTTATTTAGTACTTTTATGACCATTATAATTTATGGTCTGTGCTATCTGGTAAGAAGTGTATGCTAAGTGTTGGTGCTTGGTGGTGGATTTCATCAATCAATGTTACTTACACACTTTTTTGCACTTTTATGTTTAATATTCAAAAGGATTTTTTCATTGAAATGACTTTTTTATGTTCACCTAACACTGGATTTTGAACTTATTTCATTATATCACTTTAAAATGATTGATTTTTTTTTAAAGATATATTTTGGTCATAATTTATTCACTACATGTTCAGTTGTTTTCATGCCACATTATTTACCATATGATTTTTCACAATTGCACTATTAGGATTTAGCGCCGCTTCTTATTTGTATTGATCATTTACAGCTGGTATCATAGTTGGTTAAGTGGCGGCTTACCTTTTCGTTATTTTTGCTTGACCTAGTGTGGATTCTTTCCTGTTTTATATATGTGAATGTATTGCATCAAATTCAGGCAGTGACACTCTTGATTCCTTCAGCAACTAGTGTACCAATTTTAGGTAGTTCTAAAAATGTGCCACTTTTACATGGCGGTGCATTGAATGCAACAAATTCAAAATAAAATACAGACAGTTGGTATTGTACAAAAGTGCAGCTAATTAATAACAAACATATAGAGAGAAACTGTGCAGAAAGATTTTGCAAAAGTGTCCCACGTGCATTCTAAAAGTGGCGCTAAATTCAAGTACAAGTTCTAGACGGCCACATGAATTTGGCACATGCTGCACCACTTTGAATGCTTGGGAGATGCTAATGCAAAATCTTTCCATGCCAGTCTTTATGAATTCCTAGTTTTAGGTACTGTATTTAGATTATTTATCAGAATTTATATATATTAAAAAAAAAAAAAAACCTGTGTTATCATTCTACTGAAAAAATATCTAATAATTATTTTTTATTGCCTTGAAAAGCTCAGAAATTCTTTATGCTACGAAATTTTAATTATACTGTACAGCAATAAAGATATACAGTATATTAAATCTAGCAATCATTCTTTATATTCATAAAGCTCTACCTACCTTTATAAACATGAATGTATACCCAAGGAGTTTGCAGCCAGCTAACAGTAACATAAAATTTTGAAGCGCCACAACGTAACTAGAGTGTAGCACGCATTTAAATGCACAGGAAATCCGATCCTGGCCAGCAGCAGTTAATATTATTATTATTATTATACAGGATTTATATAGTGTCGACAGTTTTCACAGCGCTTTACAACATAAGGGCAGACAGTACAATTACAATACAGTTTAATACTGCATGAATCAGAGGACCCTGCTCATTAGAGCTTACAATTTAAGAGGAGGGGTCAAGAGATACTGAAGGTCCCACTGTGGGGGACGTCCGATGGAGAAAATAAATGTACAGTTGTTAGGTGGGGGCTGGATAGGCTTCTCTGATGAGATGAGTTTTCAGGGATCGTCTGAAAGTGGACAGAGTAGGAGATATTTAGACAGATTGGGGTAGAGAGTTCCAGAGGATGGGACAAGCTCTGGGGAAGTCCTGGAGGTGAGCATGGGATGAGGTGACAAGGAAGCTAGAGAGCAGGAGGCATTGGGAGGAACGAAGAGAATGACTTGGCTGGTATTTTGGGTGAAATAGCTGGGGGTCAAATTGTGGATGATTTTGTAAGTCGTTGATAGCATCTTAAATTTCAATCATTGGGTGAGCGGAAACCAGTGGGGGGATTGACAGGGAGGGGTAGCAGACACTGAGCGGTTTGTAGGCTGAATTGGAGAAAGTCAACTATGAAGCTGGCTATACACTGTAAAGCTGGACATAGACTGTTTTTTTTTTTTCTTTTTCATACACTCGGTGGGCATGTAGGCAGATGCAATCTACTTTCTCCGCTGCAGGTGGTGCTCAACTGCAGCAGCATTGCAGAAGGAGAGGTATTTGAGAGGAACTTAGTTCCTCTATGGTTTCCTGGGTCACTGGGGAAGCTATCTGGTTGCATGCTGTCACCCCCATGTGACTCTGGTGGCCATCTTGGGTCAGGCAGAGTCTTTTTAGGACCCTAGGTCCCAGGCTTGAGTCACATTTCTTGCGTGGGTAGTGTAGGGTCAGGTCACCCATCTGTCAGGGACAGTGATTAGTAGAGAGACGTTCCAGATGATTAGGGAAAGAGCAGGGAAACACTAATGCCTCGTACACATGCAACGATTATCGGCCGACCGATCATCCGACTTTTGTCCAGAGTGGTGTTTTGTTGGTTGGAATGTGCCTAGACTGCACACGAATTTTCTCGGCCAACAAAAATCTACTTCAGAAGTGATGTCATGTGCTGGTTTACTTTCCGTCTGTTTTTTCTTCTCTGAGCATGCCCAGTCTTGCTCATCAGATTTTTGTCTGCCGAAATCTGTACTGACTGATGGAAAATCGGCCGTTGTGTTGACGGCCAAAAAAAATTTTATAGCCTGCAAACCAGATTTTTTTCGGGCGAAAAGTCGGAGTCGGTTGTCGGAAGCATCATACTAACAAGCCGAAAATCGGCCGATCGGACGTTGGCCGAAAATTCACGGCCAATTATCAATGCGTGTGTACGGGGCATTACCTTCCTTGGAAACCTCCCCATTTGGACACAGACCAGCCAGGTTGCATTCCATCCCTCGAGCCAGACACTGTCGCATCTGAGACCTGCTGGTACAATTCTGTTCAATATGAGTGTGCCCGTTCTGGTCGACTTCCTGCCAGGGAGTTTTACTGGTTTGAACTACAAATGTACAGTTCTGTTACTGCATGTGGACGCTGAGTGTTTACTGCCGTCCCACCAGGCCGCACCTCCCTACAGGCATAACAAAAAAAACAAACAGATTTCTTCATCCACAAAAGTGAGGTGAATGGTGGAATTACCCCAGTGGGATATTGTATGTTGTCAGAATACACTGATCAGTGGCTGCACCGGATTGGCTGCAGCTGCTGATCAACAAACGTTTTCCAGCGTGTCCGTTCAATAAGAGCTAATGATCGACTTTGATTGAACAGGAAAGGCCACGCACAGATTGAAATTTGGCTGGTCCCTGCTGAACCGTCCTAATTTTGATTTGTTTACGTGCAGTTTAAAGTGGTTATACGCTAAAGGTTTTTTTTTTCCACTTAATACATTCTCTGCATTGAGATAAAAAACCTTCCACTACCTGTTCCACCACTACCCCTTAAACACTTACCTAAGTCCTCGCTCGAACCAGTGCTGTACCCGCCCACTCGGCTGAGGAGCATGCCCGCACAAGTGCCCCCATAGCATGCGACTTACCATGGGGGCACACAGAGAAGAGGAGGAGTCGCGCACCAGCAGGGGACTCAAGAAAAGGAGGTAATGTGTTACTCTGTGCAATACCATTGCACAGAGCAGGTAGGTATAACTTCTTTTTCATTTTCAGTTTTTATAAAAATGAAGTTTACAATCACCTCACCGCAGGCTGAACAAAAGAAATCTATCAATTCCCCCCCAATCATGCAAAACAGCATAGATTAAATAATCCCTCCTGTCGGCTATTGTATTCTGACAGCTGACTCCAGCATCTGATTGGATGCAGCCACTGATAGGATGACAATTTTCTGCCTAGCGTCTTTGATTTTCAGCTGAAGGATGTCAGACGGTTTTAAAGTGTTACTAAACCCACAACAGTAAAATCAGTCTGTATATGCAGAATAGCATGTTTGTTATACTCACTGTGGAAGAGGTTAATCCTCTGCATTGTGTAAAAAGACTGTTTGATCCTGTATGCACAGATCCTCCCCTTCCTTCCTTCATTGCCCCCCTGGACAAGTCTGGATAAGACACAGTGAGTGGAGTCAGGCTGCACATGCTCAGTTTGGTCTGTATTGCTGGAGAGAACATTTCCTGTACATGTCATCGGCACAGCGCCAATGAGCGCTGGCCGGAAAGTGGGTAAGACACCATCACTATCCACGTCAGAGGAGAGTGAAGTCTCCTCCTACAAGAACCTTCAGCATTCGGCCGGACATTGATGTATGTCACGTGACCGCTGTATACCGATTGTCGAAAAAAGATATACAGCGGTTTTGATTTAAAGAAATAACAACATTTATGGGTTGTGTCTGCAGATAGATCCTTTCTACATTCAAGAGTTTAGAAACACTTTATTCAATTTATATCCAAAAAAGGATAAAGGCACAAACTGGTCCTCCCTACATTAGAATTTATTTAAATCCAGTGAAGTACATAAGAATACTTAAATATATCTCTGATGCTATTCGTGCTCTATGATTAGGAACTATATAACGTGAAACACGTCCGAAAGATACCTGAGAGTTGTGATATACTTTGTTAGAATTATTCAAAATCTTGTGCAGCAAGGACTGCTTTGTGTCCTCATCTAATTTGGATATAATATGTGTCTATATATATATATATATATATATATATATATATATACACGTATACACTGCTCAAAAAAATTAAAAGAACACTTTGAAAACACATCAGATCTCAATGGGGGAAAAATACCATGCTGGATATCTATACTGATATAGACTGGGTAATGTATTAGGAACAAAAGGATTACACATCCTTTGATGGAAATGAAAATGATCACCCTACAGAGGTCTGAACTCAAAGACACCCCAAAAATCAAAGTAAAAAAAACGATGCAGCAGGCTAGTCCATTTTCTGAAATTTCATTGCAGCAACTCAAAAACGGTACTCAGTAGTTTGTATGGCACTTATGTGCTTGTAAGCATGCCTGATAATGTTGGGGCATCCAGGTGACAGATGGTGTCCTGGGGTATTTCCTCCCAGATCTGGACCAGGGCATCACTGAGCTCCTGAACAGACTGAGGTGCAACCTGGTGACACCAGATGGACCGAAACATAATGTCCCAGATGTATTCTTTTGGATTTAGGTCAGGCGAGTGTGGGGGCCATTCAATGGTATCAATTCCTTCATTCTCCAGGAACTGGCTGCACATTCTCGCCACATGAGGCCGGGCATTGTTGTGCACCAGGAGGAACCCAGGATCCATTGCACCAGCATAGGGTTTGACAATGGGTCCAAGTATTTCATCTAGATTCCTAATGGCAGTCAGGGTGCCATTGTCTAACCTGTAGAGATCTCTCCATGGATATGCCCAGGGCTTTTTTTCTCAGAGAATAGGTAAAGGATCTCTCCCCTGCGGAGTCACCCCTTGTCTCCGCCCCCTACCCACCTCTGAGCACTGTCCCTGGGTTCCACCCCCCTATCCACCTCCCAGTACGGCCCCTTTTAGAGAATACAGAGCCAAGTATCATTTTGTGGCGCTAAATAATTTGTATGGAATTTGTTAATTACAAGAAAAGCAGAAAATACTAATATAAAATATATAAAAAATATATTATGAAAATATAAAATGGATCCCCTGAAGCCAGCAAAAATAGACCCCCCCCCACCAACAATAGATCCCCAACAGCTACAATGTTCTCCACCCCCAGCAACAATGGACCCCACACAACAATAGACCAACCCCAGCAACAATAGACTCCCCCCACACAATAGACCCCCCACACAGCAACAATGGACCTCCCGCAACAAAATACCACACCTATCAACAAAAGATCCACCCCAGCAACATTAGACACCCCCCCCCCCCAACAGCTCTCCCAGTAGCCAGCGACAATAGACCTCTAGCTCAATAGTAGATCCCTTACCAGCAGCATAAGACCCCCAGCAACAATAGATCCCCACCAGCAACAATAGACCCTCATACAAAACAGATCCCCACCAGTGACAATAGATCCCCCAGCAGCCAGCATCAATAGACTGCCTGGCACACCCCACACTCTTTGCTATTAAATACATTCAGTGCAGGAGGTGCCGAAACTGCGTTCCCCTGCGTTCCTGCTGAAAAAAAAGCCCTGGATATGCCTTTCTAGACCATCACTTACCCACCACCAAACTGGTCGTGCTGAATGATGTTACAGGCAGCATAGCATTGTCCGCGGCTTCTCCAGACCCTTTTTTCTCATCTGTCACATGTGCTCAGGGAGAACTTGCTCTCATCTGTGAAAAGCACAGGGCGCTATTGGTGGACTTGTCAATTTTGGTGTTCAATGGCAAATGTCAATTGAGTCCCCAAGAGATTCCCTTAATTATCAGGGATTTTCTCTTACTTCCTGTTTTTCTATGGGATAGGAAGTGAAGTGAAATATCTCCAATGTGACAAAGATTACGCTATCCAAAATGAAAAAATAAAAAGGTTTGCATATAATTCTACTTTAAAGTGGCACTAAACAATATCCTTACTCTTCAAAAATAATCTATACACACCCACTACGTAATGGCCCTATAATGTATTTTTTTAATAAAATAATAATTTCTTACTGTGTCTTTCTGCCTCTGTAATATCTTCTGTGAGCTCCCACACTCCCACATCTTGCCTCATTCCCTCGATTCTGTTTGTTGCAGCCATGTGCACTGCTGTATGCACATTACAAAGTCCCTAGTTCATTTTTGCAGCGAGCAAGAGAGGGTGCCTACATTTCTACATAAAGTAGGACCATAGTAATCTAATGTAACCATCCTTTAACAGGAAGCCACATCACAGCAGCAAAATAAATGAAAAAAATTTTGGTGGCCCAAAAGAAACTGCGCAAAATTGGTGATATTCGATAATAAATTAATCAATCAAATTGTCATAAATTAATTAAATATATATAAGAGGAATTGCTTCCATAGTGCAAGCTGCAATAAAAACGTATAAAACGCATAAATGTGAAAAGAGTGGAATAAATTGCGCTCAACACTTAAAACACAACCAAAAGGTGCTTGTGTGCATAAATATGTGAATAAATGGTTATAAATAAATAAATATACACAGAATCCTAAATGTGAAAAAAGTCCTTAGTAAATAAATATATCAACAGTCTTTAAAGTGCCCAGTGCAATACAGATCTCTCAGCAATGACTGAATATCACTCCAACTTCAAGTGAGGGACCTCCACCTTAAGAGACTTTTCTCCACCCAGTGCTCGGGGTAAATACTTCTTACCAAAGCTGGTGGACCCCTTAATTACAGGGGGTCTAAAGCAGCGTAAATGGTCCACAAATGCCTCCAAGCTATCCTTCAGGTCCCTTGATATATGGCTCAGCTCGCATAAGGAACTCCAAGTATTTCAGGATATTGTGGGGAGAAAGATAAGGAAACTCCAATAGTGTAGTATGTTCTGATAATTAGGGTTTATTAATGAAATTGCACTTACTCAAACATTAGAATCAAATGCCTTCATGCAGTAAATGCAGCATGGGTTCGGTGTACGGGACGCTCCTCTGCTCCTGCGTATCACCAACCCGGAACTCCACGGTCTCACGTTCCCGACGCACGTTTCGTCAGACGCGCTGACGTCATCAGGGGATCATGTGACCGTACGTTTCCATTCACAATAAATAGAGGTATCTAGCTGACAACATCCAATCGCTGGCCGGCGGTTTCAGAACCGCCCATTCCTTTCGGGATGCTAGGTTCACTCCCATACCCGGAAGTGCTCCGCGGCCATTTCTTATTTGGGCAAATCGCCAGTGGTTTACTATAACAAGCCCGAATAGACAATCGGCAGTATTATGCTAATACAAAAAAAGAGGGTCCGATTGCCATACTAAAGATTGATGGAATAATTAAATGCCAATCAATGTATAACAAATCAAGGCGATGGGATGCTGTTTACAATAAATGAATGTTGTATATAAATATATTACCCTCAATGCGATATTTAAAACCATACTACATAAACTTATATTTTATTAAAATATTAAATAAAATTTATTGGTTTAAACATATCCCTAAAAAATTAATGTGTAGTAAAAATTCATTAAAAATTGTTAAAAAATATATTTTTATTAATCATATTAATATTAATAATGGTATGGAAAGACAGATGAAGTGCACTATATAATTCCTATAATTTATGAAATTGCTCAAAGGTATGTTTTAAAGTATTTTATAAAGTATTTTATAAAATTGCTCATTCAAAAATTGAAAATTGGAAGATTTAGGGGGGCAGGGAATAATAAAGAGTACTTTTTGAGTTAAAGCAGAACTCCACCCAAAAGGGGAAGTTCCATTTTAAGGCCTCCTCCCCCGTTCCTCTTTGACATTTGTGTTTTTTTTTTTATTTTGAAGGGGGAGTAGGAACTTGCTTTTGACAGGTATCCACTTCGATCGCCTGAGCAGAAGTTCTCCTTCCCCCCCTCCTCCTCCACACATCACAGGTCCCAGAAAGCTGCGGGACCATTCACAGTGCACAGCACAGCTCGTGCATGCACAGTGGGCACCTAGTTGTGAAGCTGCAAGCTCCCTCTGAAAAATAAAAGTCAGTAGCTACAAATACCGTGGCTGCTGACTTACAATATAAGGACACTTACCTGTCCTGGCACCCCAAGCTCATTCGGCCATCAGCTTCGGGTACAGGTGCCAGCATTGCAAGAAAGAGAAACCGGTTTCCAAATGCGCATGCGTGCGTTGCGCTGCACTTCCTGAATGGTCCTGCCCTCTTCTGGGACACACACTGGTCCCAGAAGGAAGCGGGGGGAGGGGGGAGGAGGGGGGGGTCGGATATGTTGTAGTTCGCCATACAGTGATCCTACCCGGAAGTGGGAGTGGGTACCTGTCAAAACCAGGTACCTGCTCCCCTCTCCCCCCAACAAGTGCTAAATGTGGTAGTGGTGGGGGGCGGGCGTGAACAAGTGGAGCATACCCTTATGGGTGGAGCTCCGCTTTAAGATTGCCAGCGCCAATTGACCAAGGACGGTCCTTGGCACTCTCTCGGGTGAGCACAGCGCTGGATCCTGGGACAGGTAAGTGACTGTTAATTCTTATTAAAATTCAGCAGCTACAGGATTTGTATCTGCTCACTTTGAATTTTCAGAAAACTAACTGGAGTTCCTCTTTAGGTAAACATACTTGAATAGAATTTTTTTTTTAAAAAAAATAGAGTTTAGTATCACTTTATAGCAGGGCTTTTTTTCTCTGACAATAGGTGCAGGAACTCCCCTTTCCGAGTCACCCCTTGTCTCCGCCCCCTTCCCACCTCCTGCACCATTCCTTGGTTCCACCCCCTACCCACCTCCCAAGTACCGCTCCTTTTAGAGAATACAGAACCATATAACAATTGTGGTACTACATAATTTGTATGGAATTTGTTATTAATAAGAAGAAAAACAGTAAGCTACAACACATACAGCGAGCAACAATAGACCCCCCCCAGCAACAATGAACCACCCGGAATGAAATACCCCCTCCCCCAGCAACAAAAGATCCCCAGCAGCAACAATGTATCACTGGCAACAAAATACCCCCTGCCCTAGCAACAATAGACCCCCAGTAGCAACAACAGATTTCCCTGCAGCCAGCATCACTAGATCCCTTACAGCAACAACTGACCCCCAGCAACATAAGACCCCCCAAGCAACAGTAGATCCACCACCAACTACAACAGACCTCCTAAGCAACACTACACACCCCTCCCCACCCCACAAAAGTAGATCCCCTCCAGCTACAATAGATCCCCCCAGCAGATAGCATCAATAGACCTTGAACCCCTTAAAATTACATACAGTCAGTGCTGGAGGTGCCGGAACTGCGTTCCCGCTGAAAAAAAACCCTGCTTTATATTATATCAGCATCAATATTAGCATAATTCAGACCCAGGAAGAAGAAAAAACTGGACCAGGATGTAGAAGACTTTTAGAGTGGCAGATGTGTAAATCACAAAACTAGCTGAACAGAATTACAGACCACAAGGCAGGTAAAACAGAACAATACAGGATGCTTCAAGTAAAATGCCATCACAGACAGAAAGATTCAGTTGTTTGCAAACAATCCGCCTAGCTGTAAAAAGGCTGCTTACAATATTTTGTGTACAAAGTTAATGTGAGGTTAGTGTTCTGTACATTTCACACGTGATAAAAAGGATTTAAGATTGTAAGCTCTAACGAGCAGGGCCCTCTAATTCTTCCTGTATTGAATTGTATTGTAACTGTATTGTCTTCCCTCATTGTAAAGCGCTGCGCAAACTGTTGGCGCTATATCAATCCTGTATAATAATGTCAGAGAGGAAAGTGTCCTGTGTACAGTCATATGTAATCTCTGTGCAGTACCTCAGCAGAGCAGTAGAGGGCCTCAGAGCAATGATAGGAAAAGCTCTTCCATCACTGCAGTCTAGGTAGGTGTGAGCTCAGAATGTGTAGGTGCATGGCTGAGAGTAAACCAGTCATGAACCTGACAACTGAGCATAAGTTAAAAAAAAAATATTTAAAAAAATTGATAAATCTTGATTTTCACTGTGCAGTACTTGTTCAGGCCAGGCTTTTACTCCTCCAGCACTAAATAATCAAGATTGGGAATAGACATAAAGAATAAAGACAATCCATCTTTTTATTTATAAATCTTGCAATCTTTACTAAAATAGCATGTATCCTTTATTCTACCCCGTCCCAAAATAGCTGCACACTTCTGACCTCTCCTTTAGAGAATGCTAGTTCCCTGGCTCTCACGCTAAAGTTTTGATTTTGACACTTTGTGAGTCACTGACCTAGAATAAGCAGGGCTTTTTTTTTTCTCAGAGAATAGGAGCAGGTACTTCCCCCCTTCCGAGTCAACCCCTGTCTCTGCCCCCTACGCCCCTTTAAGCACTGTCCCTTGGTCCCATCACCTACCCACATCCCAGTACTGCCCCTTTTAGAGAATACAGAACCAAGTATCATTTTGCACCGCTGAGTAATTTGTATGAAACGTGCTAATGATTACAAGAAAGGAAGTAAAATAGGTTTACTGCAGCCACCGCTATGATAGACACCCCAGCATTCATTGGATCCCCAGCAACAGTAGATCCCCCAGGCAACAATGGACTCACCCTCAGATACAATAGATCTCCCAGCAGCAACATTAGACCCCCTGCAGCAATAGCCCCCCCCCCCCCCCCAGCAACAACATATTCCCTGCTGTCTGCTGAAAAGGGGTTACAGGAGTGCAGAACGAACTGCACTCCTGTGATTAACAGAAGTACAGCCAAACAAGCTTTGGCTATACTTCTCCTTTAACAATGGTTCCCCAATGCCTGCAGGTGAAGACAGGGTCTGATGTTATTCTGTATGGCTGTTACCAATCCCCAAACAGTCACCAGCTTAAAAAAATGCAGGTAAAAGCACAGAAAAAGAAGCATTGCATTAAGAGGAAATAGCAGGAGGGGGCAAAACATTCCCAACTCATAACGACTTATTTTAAATGGCACCCCAACACACTTTAGCAACACAGTTCCAGCAGTAGTGTATTTTGGTTTTGTGCTGCCCTAGGCAAGATTAAAATTGGGTGCCCCCCCCCCCCCATCCTATTTAAATTTGCCCCACTCCCTTTTTAACGGATGTGACTCCCTTAAAAATTGAAGGACTACAAGTCCCAGCATGAACCCATGAGATCTCACGAGAAGGTGGGGGGTGGGTGAGAGGAGAAGAGAGGGGGGTGGGTGAGAGGAGATGAGAGGGGGGATGAGAGAGAGAGAGGGGGGATGAGAGAGAGAGAGAGGGGGGATGAGAGGGAGAGAGGGGAATGAGAGGGAGAGAGGGGGATGAGAGGGAGAGAGGGGGATAATAGAGAGAGGGGGGCTGAGAGAGAGAGAGGGAGGGTTGAGAGAGAGAGGGGTGGTGAGAGAGGGGGGATGAGAGAGGCGGTTCTAGCAACCAGTAGCCAATAGAGTCTCAGGTGGAGGGGGGGTGGCTTTTTTGCTGCCCCCTGCAAAGTGCCGCCCTAGGCCTGGGCCTTGTTGGCCTAGGCCAAAATACAGCACTGAGTTCCAGCACACATGTGTTGAAAAGTACCACAGCATGCAACAACACATGTGCACTGTGGTGTGCTGCATCCCAAAAAAATGCTGCAAGTTTGTGTTTTGGTCTCTGTGCATTGGCAACTTATTCGAAATGAACGTCTGCTTTAATACAAAGCACATTAACATGTGACAAAGGGAGCATTATCTCATGTGCAACAAACAGGAACAGAGAAGTGTTAATGGGTCCTAATATCTGGAAGTGTACAATTTAACTCTGTTCCAATAAATGCCGGACCTTCCACAACTGCATCCACAAGACAAGGCTATATTAAATGTTAAAGCCTAAGTGCAGCCAAAATCACAAAGAGAAAAATCAGCACAAGGGACATAATTTACCATCAATAGGATGTGTCACTTTTGCAGATTCCTCTTCTGTTAATGAAAATCTTCCTCTGATTATGCCCACCCCCAATCTTGTCACCATAATCTTCCTGTGTGGTAGGGGTAATGCAACTACAGACTCTGCTCAAGAGAGCCCATCTGCCCACTCACCCACTCGCCCACCCCTTCCACCCAGATCCACAATTTATAGACCACCTATTACAGTTTCTATGTGTAGTCAGGAGTTTGGCTAAGAATGGCGATTGAGAACACTGGCTGCAGCTGCACTCTGTAGGTGATGTCTTGCTGTGCTGAACAGTTTAACAGCTGTTTCAGAAGGAGGAGGGAGCTGCTCAGCAGTAGAAGTTCAATAGGCTGAATCAAGCAGCACTGCATGTATCTGAACCTACGTTCTGTATGTCATTTATGCTCAAACCACCATTCATTCTAACCCATACCAATACATTGATTTCATTTACCACTAAACTGTCTTGTGTCAATTTCCTAGTACTAACTCACAGCCAAGTTAAAGGCATCTATACTTGTGCTCATATAAGTGCTTGCAGTGACTTTCAGTCAACCAGATGTGTCAGAGGTGCTGAGTTCTTGGAATCTAGGAGAAGAACAGAAAGCCAAAATTACAAAGTGGCTCCTTCGGGGGCAGCACTACATATGAATGAAACTGGGTCTATAAATATGGGTGGAGCTATCAATCATCTGACCAAAATCCATCCTTAGATTGAATAGAAGCTTCATTGCTTTATAGAAGTTGTAGTACGGTTTCTATCAATGGTGGATCTGAGAAAAAGTCAAGTTCTCTTGATGAGAGCCAGGCATAGGTGTGTGCAGCCTATTGCATTAGGGTGTGCACCCCAAAGCTCAAACACACATGCCTTTCTCTGCAGCCTCAACTGCACTGGACAGTGAATGAATGGGAAGTGCTCTGTGCTGAGCAGCTTCCTGGATATTCACAAACTGAAGCATAGTAAACTGTGTTCACTGTGTTCATTTAGAAAAGAAAGGAAACATTCTCCCCAGCAGCTGGGGGAAGAGGAGAAGAGGGAAGCCAGCAGCACGGGGGGGGGGGGGAGCGGCAAAACAGGAGAAACCCAGGCAGTAGGGGGAGTAAGCACTGCACATAGTGATTAGGGTTTACCTGGCACACCCCATGCGCACACATATCGAGCCAGGGTCAGCCTGTTAGGTGTATTAATTCCCTCAACCCCCCCCATTGGAAGATTATAGTGGGGGTGGTAGGAGGGCCAAAAAGGAGGAAGAGTTTCACAAACATAAGAGAAATGAGTACAAGGAACACATCCAACAGACTGTAAGTTATATCCCTTGTGCTGATTTTTTTGTTTGTGATTTTGGTTTTAAGCAAGATGTACCCTGTTTTCCTGAAAATAAGCCCTACCCCGAAAATAAGACCTAGCGTGATTTTCGAGGATGACTGCAATATAAGCCCTACCCCGAAAATAAGCCCTAGTTAAAATCCCTGTAAAAACATGTAATCCATTTTGTAAAAAGATTATATAATGTGCGTGTGTCTGTTTGTAACTTTATTGGGAAAAATAACTTAATTACAGCGCCGCTGGGCGCTCACGTGACCAGCGGGAGATCCTCTCCTCCCGGCTAATGTCAGTGGCCCCTCCCTCTGCAGTGCTCAGAGCAGGGCTGACTTAAGCTTGGATCTTGACCCCTCCCTCTGCAGTATTCAGGGCAGGGAAGAAGAGCCCTGGCGGGTCAAGTGAACGCCCAGCGGCGCTGTAAATAAGGTATTTTTCACAATAAAGTTACAAATGGAGACTCACTGGACATTATATAATCTTTTTACAAAACAGATTGCATAATTTTTTAATGATTTTAACCAAGGTTTATTTTTGGGATTACAGAATGTTATAATGCTGAGCTGATAGGGGAAGAGGAGAAAAGAAGACAGGGGACACAAAAACTTTTTAAGAAATATTTTATTGTTTTCTTCCAGGTTTTTTTTAAAACCTCTCATGCTAGGATCAGGATATATATATATATATATATATATATATATATATATATATATATATATATACAGTGGGTACGAAAAGTATTCAGACCCCCTTAAATTTTTCACTCTTTGTTATATTGCAGCCATTGCTAAAATCATTTAAGTTCATTCTTCTTCCTCATGAATGTACACATAGCACCCCATACTGACAGAAAAACACAGAATTGTTGACATTGTTGCAGATTTATTAAAAAAGAAAAACTGAAATATCACATGGTCCTAAGTATTCAGACCCTTTGCTCAGTATTTAGTAGAAGCCCCCTTTTGATCTAATACAGCCAGGAGTCTTTTTGGGAAAGATGCAACAAGTCTTTCACACCTGGATTTGGGGATCCTCTGCCATTCCTCCTTGCAGATCCTCTCCAGTTCTGTCAGGTTGGATGGTAAACGTTGGTGGACAGCCATTTTTAGGTCTCTCCAGAGATGCTCAATTGGGTTTAAGTCAGGGCTCTGGCTGGGCCATTCAAGAACAGTCACGGAGTTGTTGTGAAGCCACTCCTTCGTTATTTTAGCTGTGTGCTTAGGGTCATTGTCTTGTTGGAAGGTAAACCTTCGGCCCAGTCTGAGGTCCAGAGCACTCTGGAGAAGGTTTTTGTCCAGGATATCCCTGTACTTGGCCGCATTCATCTTTCCCTCGATTGCAACCAGTCATCCTGTCCCTGCAGCTGAAAAACACCCCCCACAGCATGATGCTGCCACCACCATGCTTCACTGTTGGGACTGTATTGGACAGGTGATGAGCAGTGCCTGGTTTTCTCCACACATACCGCTTAGTATTAAGGCCAAAAAGTTCTATTTTGGTCTCATCAGACCAGAGAATATTATTTCTCACCATCTTGGAGTCCTTCAGGTGTTTTTTAGCAAACTCCATGCGGGCTTTCATGTGTCTTACACTGAGGAGAGGCTTCCGTCGGGCCACTCTGCCATAAAGCCCCGACTGGTGGAGGGCTGCAGTGATGGTTGACTTTCTACAACTTTCTCCCATCTCCTGACTGCATCTCTGGAGCTCAGCCACAGTGATCTTTGGGTTCTTCTTTACCTCTCTCACCAAGGCTCTTCTCCCCCGATAGCTCAGTTTGGCTGGACGGCCAGCTCTAGGAAGGGTTCTGGTCGTCCCAAATGTCTTCCATTTGAGGATTATGGAGGCCACTGTGCTCTTAGGAACCTTAAGTGCAGCAGAAATATTTTTGTAACCTTGGCTAGATCTGTGCCTTGCCACAATTCTGTCTCTGAGCTCTTCAGGCAGTTCCTTTGACCTCATGATTCTCATTTGCTCTGACATGCATTGTGATCTGGAAGGTCTTATATAGACAGGTGTGTGGCTTTTCTAATCAAGTCCAATCAGTATAATCAAACACAGCTGGACTCAAATGAAGGTGTAGAACCATCTCAAGGATGATCAGAAGAAATGGAAAGCACCTGAGTTAAATATATGAGTGTCACAGCAAAGGGTCTGAATACTTAGGACCATGTGATATTTCAGTTTTTCTTTTTTAATAAATCTGCAACAATGTCAACAATTCTGTGTTTTTCTGTCAGTATGGGGTGCTATGTGTACATTCATGAGGAAGAAGAATGAACCTAAATGATTTTAGCAAATGGCTGCAATATAACAAAGAGTGAAAAATTTAAGGGGGTCTGAATACTTTCCGTACCCACTGTATATATATATATATATATATAGATATATATTTTTTTCTTTTTTTTTAGGGTTACAACCACTTTAAGATTGTCCTTATACATACCGTAAATAAATAAGACATCCCCTGAAAATAAGCCCTAGTGTGCTTTTTGTAGCCAAAATTAATATAAGACCCAGTCTTATTTTCGGGGAAACACAGTAGTATGGGTTGGGTGAAGTAAATACATTCTATTTATTTTCTGTTTTTTTTAATTGTCTAGGAATTTTACAGAAATGAACTATGTCCCAAGTATGTTGAAATATCAGAGAGAGTTTTGTAATATAAGGTGTGTCGCGTAGCATTGATCAAAGTGTTGCAGCATTATAGTCAGTGCTTGCCTTCCAATTGTATTTACCTTCCCTCTGTGCTGTGACATGCCTCATACATTTATTACTTTTATGGTCGGCAGGGTGACTACCAGTCTTGTGTGTCAGCAATAAGAGAGCTGTCAGAGACTGTGGTGTCCTGTACACTGTGATCTTCCCAGGAGATGTCAGTTAGTACCCTGTAAGTGTCAATAGTACAAGCTGTTAGTTCTGCAGACAATTTGTGTTAACAGTTCTCTATTAATTTCATTTTTAAATGTGAAAAGGGAATGTTTTAGACACTTCAAGAAGTGTTTTAGTCCAAGTTATCACTCTAGAAGGAATTATAACTGGCATGTCTTCTTTATATGATATCAGTTATATAAGAATTTGAATATAAATGGATGTTGTAGCACCATTCAAAATCTGCCTTTAACCACTTTACCACCGGAGGATTTTGCTGTCTTCCGTCCAGGCCACTTTTTGCGATTCGGCGCTGTGCGACTTCAACTGACAATTGCGCGGTCGTGCGACGCCGTACCCAAACGAAATTTACGTCCTTTTTTTCCCACAAACAGAGCTTTCTTTTGGTGGTATTTGATCACCTGTGCGATTTTTACTTTTTTTGCGCTATAAACAAAAAAAGAGCGTTTATTTTGAAAAAATAACAATATTTTTAACATTTTTTTATATGAAATTCCCCCCAAAAAAGATGTAAAAACCAATTTTTTAAAAAAATTTTTGGCCAATTTGTTTTCTGCTACCTATGTTTGGTAAAAAAAAATCGCAATAAGCGTATTTTGATTGGTTTGCGCAAAAGTTATTGCGTTTACTAACAAAGGGAAAGATTTCTGTCATTTTTGGTGTTTTTTTTTAACGCGTAATGGCGGCGATCTGCGATTTTTTTTGCGGGACTGCGACATTGCGGCGGACAGATCGGACCCTTGACTGACATTTTTGACACTTTTGGGGGTACCAGTGACATTACTGCAGTAATCAGTGCTATATATATGCACTGTTACTGTAAAAATGACACTGGCAGGGAAGGGGTTAATTTTATTGGAGAGGGAGGGGTTAATGTATGCCTGGTGCTTACTGACGTGTGGGGGGGGGAGGTGACTGAGTGAGTCATGGACAGATCGGATGTCCAGCTATGCTGAACAGTCCGATCTGTCACTCCCTGTCACTATGGAGATCCGCCCGCTGTGTTTACACACAGCGGGCGGATCTCCAGACTCGATCCCCGACGATCGGGTAAGAGCAGCTGCGATCGCCGCTGCTCCTCCCCTGGCCCGACTCCCGCTGTGAATGAAAACACCGCCCAGAAGGGGGAGTGTCTGACGCATAGGACTACGTCGTCAGACGATAAGGAGCCACTCTGCCGCAGTAATATTACTGTGAGCAGTCGTAAAGTGGTTAAGCAGAACCATAGCTTTAAAAAAGAAAAAAACTTGCAAGCAGGATTTTTTATTTTTTTTTTTGCAGAAGAAATTATTATTATTATTATTATACAGGATTTATATAGTGCCAACAGTTTGCACTGCACTTTACAATATAAAGCTACTGTATATACAATATAAGGATATATACTGTACTATGTCTGTTCTGCAAGAATATCTTCTTACCTTCCTGCATGTAAGTTTCTTTAGAATGTACATTCAGGATGCCTTGGTGGGAAGTTTGGGAGCTCACAGAGGACGTTACAGGGAGGCAGACACAGTAAGAAACAATTTAAGGCTCCGTTCACATATTGGCATCCCAAATCGCGGGCAGAATCGCTGCCTGTGATTCCTAATCAAGGTAAATGGTGGGACACCCGCGCAATTCCCGTCACTCTCAATGGCACCCCAAACGCGGTGCGATTTTGCCGCAATTGTCGCCCGACGAATTGCGGTAAAATCGCCCAAAAGAAGTTCTTCTGCCCACGATCCGGGATGCCAATATGTGAATGGAGCCTAATGAAAAATAGATTACAGGGTCATTAAAGTGGAGTTTCACCCATTTTAACAAGTTGAGATGTACGTAATCCCCTTTAAATATGCTTTTACCAATGCAAACAATTTTTTTTTTGTAAGGAAATGCCGTTTTTCTTTTTTCTTCATCTGTACTTCCGGGTCCTGCTGCCTTTCGGCGATTACGTCACTCGGCGATTCGCAAGAGCTCCTGGGATATCGGCGTAGTGTATCCCAGCAGCCCTTGCGAATCGCCTAATGAAGAAATCTCATGTTTTTTACCGTTCTCAGGCATGTATTGCATTCAGTCCGTGCTCCACTCCGCCTCTGCCCCGCCTCCTCTCAGTGAGCTCTACAGGATATAATGCTTTCAGTCACTGAGAGGAGGCGGGGCGGAGGCGGGGCGGAGCGCAGACTGAATGCAATACATCCCTGGAACTGGAAATAACACGAGATTTCGCCATTAGGCGATTCGCAAGGGCTGCTGGAATACACTACGCCGATATCCCAGGAGCCCTTGCGAATCGCCGAGTGACGTAATCTCCTATAGGCAGCAGGACCCGGAAGTGAAGATGAATAAAGAAGAAAAACAGTATTTCCTTACAAAAAAATAAATAAATTGTTTGCATTGGTAAAAGCATATTTAAAGGGGATTACGTACATCTCAACTTGTTAAAATGGGTGGAACTCCACTTTAAGTCGTGGATGGGGATGGATTATCTTTAGAGAAAAAAAATAATGTTTAGTGTCACTTTAAGTTTTATGCACATGTGTAAGAATGATGTTATCCTGGCCCAGCCAATTAAGATGTCAAAATATGCCAACCACAAAAAAGACTAGGCAAAGATGTTGGCACTGGTGAGGTAGCTCACAAATGCCACTGGAGCAACCACCATGAAAACAGTTTGTTTAACTTTTTACTGCTGGCTGTGCCTCAGAAGTGATCATACCTGATCACTTCTACATGTAAGTTGGGGAGCCTTTTACCCCCAACATGTCCCAAGCTTACCCGTCCTTCCTGGCTACCTGAGACCTTCATGGTGGGGTCAGGATCAGGGCCGGCCTTAGGTGTTCAGGCTCCCTGTGCGAGCTAATCCTGTGGCGCCCCCCCCCCCCCCGCACGCATTTTCTTGCACCTTTTTTGCACTTTATTTGACAATTCTTTTTTATGATCACTAATAAATTAGCCCCCCTTACATCAGAGACCCCCCACACAGAGCCCCCTTTACATCAGAGACCCCCCACACAGAGCCCCTTTTACATCAGAGACCCCACACACAGAGCCCCCCTTAATTTTGAGGCTCCCTACATCAGAGAGCCCCCCCTCACATCAGAGACCCCCCACACAAAGCCCCCCTCACTTCAGAGACCCCTCCACACAAAGCCCCCCTCACATCAGAGACCCCACACACAGAGCCCCCTTACATCAGAGACCCCCCACACAAAGCCCCACTTACATCAGAGACCCCCCACACACATCAGAGACCCCCCACACAGAGACCCCCTCACATCAGAGACCCCCACACAAAGCCCCCTAAGATCAGAGACCCCCTACACACACACAAAGCCCCCCTCACATCAGAGACCCCCCACACAAAGCCCCCTTACATCAGAGACCCCACACATCAGAGACCCCCCCCACACAGAGCCCCCCTCACATCAGAGACCCCCCACACAAAGCCCCCCTAACATCAGAGACCCCCTACACACACAAAGCCCCCCTCACATCAGAGACCCCTTACATCAGAGACCCCCCATACAAAGCCCCCCTTACATCAGAGACCCCCATAAAAAAGCCCCCCTTACATCAGAGACCCCACACAAAGCCCCCCTAACATCAGAGACCCCCCCACACACAGAGCCCCCCTCACATCAGAGACCCCCCACACAAAGCCCCCCTACACACACAAAGCCCCCCTCACATCAGAGACCCCACACACAGAGCCCCCCTCACATCAGAGACCCCACACACAAAGCTCCCCTAACATCAGAGACCCCCCCCACACAGAGCCCCCTCACATCAGAGACCCCCCACACAGAGCCCCCCTCACATCAGAGACCCCCACACACAGAGCCCCCCTCACATCAGAGACCCCCCACACAAAGCCCCCCTACACACACAAAGCCCCCTTCACATCAGAGACCCCCCACACAAAGCCCCCCTTACATCACAGACCCTCCACACAAAGCCCCCTTACATCAGAGAGCCCCCCCACACAGAGCCCCCCACATCAGAGAGCACCCCTTACATCACAGACCCCCCACACAAAGCCCCCCTTACATCACAGACCCCCCACACAAAGCCCCCTTACATCAGAGCCCCCCCCCCCACACAGAGCCCCCCACATCAGAGAGCCCCCCTTACATCACAGACCCCCACACAAAGCCCCCTTACATCAGAGCCCCCCCCACACAGAGCCCCCATATCAGAGAGCCCCCCTTACATCACAGACCCCCACACAAAGCCCCCTTACATCAGACCCCCCCCATGGAGCCCCCCACATCAGAGAGCCCCCCTTACATCACAGACCCCCCACACAAAGCCCCCTTACATCAGACCCCCCCACATCAGAGAGCCCCCCCTTACATCACAGACCCCCCACACAAAGCCCTCCTCACAAAGCCCCCCCTCACACAGAGCTCCCCACACAAAGCCCCCCCTTACATTTTGAAGGAGAGAGACCTACCTTCCGCTCTCTGCAGCTTTTTTTTTTCTTTAAACTTCCCGCCCACAAATTACCGGTAGTGTGGGCGGGGCGGGAGGAGGAGGAGAAGGGCGGGCGAGGAGGAGCTGACGATCTCTCCTCTGGCGTCAGTGCAGGGAGGGAGGAGAGAACGTCAGCGTGGAAGGATCGGAGGCTGAGCTGTGTGTGATACACAGCTCACCTCACTGCATCAGTAGGTGACCGAGGCACAGCCGCACAGCGGGAGGTAAGCGGCGGCCGCGGCTTGTGTTAACCCTGTCCAGGCCGCAGTCGCCGCTCACCTCCCGTGTGCGGCCTGAATCACCTGATCTTCTGCGAGCTGTGATGGCCGCACGGCGCCCTTGTTGCCCATGGCGCCCTGTGCGGCCGCATGGCTCGCACACCCCAAAGGCTGGCCCTGGTCAGGATGGAGAGCAGCGGCAGGGCCATCTTACCGCTGGTTAGTTGCCCAGGGGCCCCACCTGCCCAGCAACCCAGCCCTAACTTAGCAGGTGACAAGCGTGTCAGCCCTGCGCTGCTGTCAGTTCACTTGGACCATGGAGGGGGAGCCCACAACTGCAGGAATGCCTGTCCGCCTCCATGGGAACAGGCACACACAGGACAGTTGAATCTGACTCCCATCCATGTGAGTTCACCGGACCCAGCCGCCAAACTTGGAAGCTGTCATTAGCCTGGCACTGCTGTACCAATAAATATCACCTTATTGATAATTTGCATTTTATTCTAGTGGGTGATTGCAGTGGCGGTTTTGGGCACGGGCGAACAGGGCAGTCGCCCGGGGCGGCATCACGTGGGGGGGCGGCACTCGGCAGTGGCACGAACCTGGTGGTGGGGGAGAAAAATAAAATGATCTTTGCTGCGGGCGGCCGGGGCGCCCCTGCTGCTGAAGGAGCCGGCGGCTGGAGTTTGCCTGGAGCGGGGATTGTGCATAATGCAGCCTCACTCAGAACTAGCGGGGGGGGAGGCAAGGAGGAGCCTGGAGCCGAGGAGAGTGTACACACTACACACACAGTGACACAGCAGCGGCGGCAGCGCGCTCAGAACTAGCGGGGGGGAAGGCGAGGAGGAGGAGCCAAGGAGTACTGTACATGTGTGTACTGCTAGTACTACACACGCGGCGGCGGCGGCGGCGGCGCAGAAGGCGAGGAGGAGGAGCCGAGGAGGAGAGTACACTACACACAGCCAGGGGTTATGCAGCGGCGGCGGCCGCGCTCAGAACTAGCGGCGGGGGAGGCGAGGAGGAGGAGCCAAGGAGGGTAGTGTACACTACTGTAGTCACTTGCAGGTAAGTTGCTCTCGATCTCCTCTATGTTCGCACCTGGGAATGGGGGGGGGGGCACATGACAGCATCCTGGAAGGGGCACGCTGGTCTCTGCATTGAAAAGGGGGTACGCTGGTCTCTGCATTGAAAAGGGGGTACGCTGGTCTCTGCATTGAAAAGGGGGTACGCTGGTCTCTGCATTGAAAAGGAGCACGCTGGTCTTTGCATTGAAAGAGGTACGCTGGTCTCTGCATTGAAAAGGGGCACGCTGGTCTTTGCATTGAAAGAAGTACGCTGGTCACTGCATTGAAAAGGGGTACCCTGATCTCTGCATTGAAAAGGGGCATGCTGGTCTTTGCATTGAAAGGGGGTACCCTGGTCTCTGCATTGAAAAGGGGCACGCTGGTCTCTGCATTGAAAAGGGGCACGCTGGTCTCTGCATTGAAAAGGGGGTACGCTGGTCTCTGCATTGAAAAGGGGGTACGCTGGTCTCTGCATTGAAAAGGGGGTACGCTGGTCTCTGCATTGAAAAGGGGGCACGCTGGTCTCTGCATTGAAAAGGAGCACGCTGGTCTTTGCATTGAAAAGGGGCACGCTGGTCTTTGCATTGAAAGGGGGTACGCTGGTCTTTGCATTGAAAAGGGGCACGCTGGTCTTTGCATTGAAAGAAGTACGCTGGTCACTGCATTGAAAAGGGGTACCCTGATCTCTGCATTGAAAAGGGGCATGCTGGTCTTTGCATTGAAAGGGGGTACCCTGGTCTCTGCATTGAAAAGGGGCACGCTGGTCTCTGCATTGAAAAGGGGCACGCTGGTCTCTGCATTGAAAAGGGGGTACGCTGGTCTCTGCATTGAAAAGGGGGTACGCTGGTCTCTGCATTGAAAAGGGGGTACGCTGGTCTCTGCATTGAAAAGGGGGCACGCTGGTCTCTGCATTTAAAAGGAGCACGCTGGTCTTTGCATTGAAAAGGGGCACGCTGGTCTTTGCATTGAAAGGGGGTACGCTGGTCACTGCATTGAAAAGGGGTACCCTGGTCTCTGCATTGAAAAGGGGCACGCTGGTCTTTGCATTGAAAGGGGGTACCCTGGTCTCTGCATTGAAAAGGGGCACGCTGGTCTTTGCATTGAAAGGGGGCACGCTGGTCACTGCATTGAAAGGGGGGACGCTGGCCTCTGCATTGAAAGGGGGCACGCTGATCTCTGCATTGAAAGGGGGTACGCTGGTCTCTGCATTGAAAGGGGGCACGCTGGCCTCTGCATTGAAAGGGGGCACGCTGGTCTCTGCATTGAAAGGGGGTACGCTGGTCTCTGCATTGAAAGGGGGTACGCTGGTCTCTGCATTGAAGGGGGCACGCTGGTCACTGTGCTTTGAAAGGGGGTACGCTGGTCACTGTGCATTGAAAGGGGGTACGCTGGTCACTGTATACCTTAATTACTGAAGGCCCCTTTCACACTTTTGTGACCTCAAAGTCACACAATTTGTTTACAGAGTTTTTTGCCGCAAAGCAATACCTATTACATTTTTCTGTTTGCGCCACCCCAAAAATTTTGAGCACCAGCCACCACTACCAGGCTGTGTCCAGAAGGATTTATTTATTAGATAGCACGCTGCATGGCTCTGGGCCACCACCAGACCAAACACTGCTTGATGGGCCTACTTTAGGCCTGATTCACATGTATGCAGATTGGGGGCCCACATTTTCAAAGGCACAGCATCCTATTCATTTGAATGAGCTGCTTTCCCACAGAAAAAAAAGGTGCATGCAGCATTTCAAAATTTTAGTGGCATCATGCACCATGCGACTTACCTGCAGTTCCTTCACTGGCAAGTTTGCTGTATTTTTAGGTATGTGGGCCATGCATTTAAAAACACAGTGCATTTGCGTTAACTGTGTCATGCAAACGCACTGTGTTTTTAAATGCATGGCCCACATACCTAAAAACGCAGAAAGCTTGCCAGTGCAGGAACTGCAAGTAAGTCGCATGGTGCAAAAGCAGGATGGATTTCAAGGCCCCTGAAATTTTAAAATGCTGCATGCACCTTTTTTCTACGGGAAACGCAGGCATAGCAGCCCATTCAAATGAATAGGATGCTGTGCCCTTCTAAAATGTGGGCCGCCAACCCACATACATGTAAATCAGGCCTAAAGCAGTAGTAAAGTAATTTACAAATAAAAAAACTGGTCCTCCTGCAGGTTTAAGTCATCCCGCACTAGTATACACATTGATGTGAAAATGGCTGCAATGTAATGGGGTGTTGGGATGTTATAAGGGGTATTGCGATGTGTAAAGGGGCACTATGACGTGAAAATGGTTGCAATGTAATGGGGTGCTGTGATGTGATGAGGGATACTGTAATTTTTAAAGGGGCACTGTGACGTGAAAAATTGGACTGTTATGGAATGACATAGTATTACTACAATAAAATGTGTGGTGTGTACAAGATGTGAAGTTTTGTCATGTTATTTTTTTTTTTTGGGGGGGGGGGGGCGCCGGGAGGGAGTCTCGCCCGGGGAGCAATTTAATGTAGAACCGCCACTGGGTGATTGTGTAGGTAGGGCCCCAGTGCACTGCATTGCCTGGGGCCCTATAATACTCCTAAGATGGCACTGAGCAGCGGGAAAATGTTGGTTTGTTGATCTCCCCTTGGTTGTATGAACCTGGAAGTGCTCACATCTGATCACCTCTGGGTTGAGCTGTCAAACCCCAGCAGCTCTGGCCAGGGAAGAAGATGGTCAAGGACATTATACGCTCAGTTAGCTTCAACATACTGCAGAGGTAACATTAGAGATTCAACATACCCCTGATGTTTCCCTAAAGAGAACCTTTCATTTTCATTAAGTTCTTATGCCTAGAGGTTTAAACGTTGAGTTTGATCTTAACTGTTTTATCAGTGACAAATAAACTGCTCTTTACCCCTTTTTAATAATTCCTAATAAAAATGTTTTAAATATTTTTAATATTTTATCATTTAATATTTGAGCTGCTAATCTTGCACCAACCACCGGGAGCACCTGAGTGAAGCGTGGAGCACTTTTTGCACTGTTTGATCACAGATGAAGATTTAGTGTTTTTGTTTGATCTTTTTTGCCCACTTATCATATATCTTTGCACCACTGGGACTTTTATTAATCACTTGGTTTAAGCACTTGGATTGTCGAATGGTTTATATTTTTATTAATTGGTATAAGCATTGATTTGCTTTCATATTATGATTTATATATGCAATTTTACCCATTATTTTGATCAATTCACTTGGCGCAGCAATATTTATTATTTTATTTACTCACTGGTGTTTTGTGTTTAACACTGATTGTTGGCGGCCTTGTGTGTGTATTTACTTATTTCACTTTATTTTTTGTATATGGTTTGCGCTGATTAGATCACCATTATTAAATAAAAGGCTGGGTCATGCATTGAATGCATACAATGCATGCAGACAAAAAAAACTGCTGCCTTTAAAATCACTTTAATTAACTGTAAGGCTTTTAAAGCATTGCCCATGGGCAATTTTGGGTTCCACGGTTTACAATTGGAACGTTTTGGGTTCTTATACTGAAAACATAGATTTGATTAAAAGTAGCAGCAAATATTGCGAGACATACCACTATTTTATTCTACAGGGCCTTTACTTTTGAAAGTAACATTTTCATGTACAAAATATGCCTTTTAGTATGTGTGTATAAAATTAAAATATGGCTCCAGAAGTCAAAAAGCTAAAACCAATCCTGAATGATTGCTCTGTGTTACTGTTCTTCATACATTCCTTTTCCCTAGGCATTCCATTTTCCCAAATGCAGACTTCAGTATTTAGTTGCCAGCAATAATGATAAACTGAAAAAGAATTCTAAAATGCAGGAACTACGGCTACACCCAGTAAAATGACAGTACATGCAAGCAAGACATAAATTGGGAGTTTGTCCAATACAGTTTGTAAGGAAAACCATACACCCAAACATACATGTAAAGCATAAAGAGCACAGAAACAAAGACTGCATTCATTTTATTAGAAAAGGCATTTCAAAAATGTTTTTACATTTTTTAAAATGCTTTGAACTTGGTTACATCAGTCTGTGTATAGTAAAGATGCACTCTGTGCCTACTATGTGTGCATATTTGAATGTAGATCTTGATATCAGAAATCTTCCAGCACGCTGAAGAAACTCTGCTGGTGTTATTGTTCCTTATTGCTCACACGGTATTCCTGTACTACCCAGTTATCATAAAAGATGCTCAAGCCTGATGCTGTAACACATATCAACCAATGAGAAAGCTGTTTTTCTGAATCTAAATATCCTGAACTAACTAGGAAACCCTTAAAGCTGAATTTGCGGCAGAAATAAAAAAAATTGCAGTTATGTATTTAAATAAATATTAAAGCCTAAGTTTAGATATATATTTTTTTAACCAGCACAAGAGACAGTAATTACATTCACTGATAAGTGTCCCTAGTGCTGCTGGTTGGTCTCGTAATCAAAACCCAATGTTCTCTGCCTCTAGGAGTATGGGGTGGGGTCAGAGGGCAGAGACACAGGCAAAAAGGATCTAATGGGCTTTTAATCATTTTCCTCTCTAAATAGAATTAAAAAAAAAGTTCAAGCTAGAGAGCTAGAGATATAATTTTTTAAGGCTTAATTTAGACGGGCGGTGGGGGGGCTGCAGAAATGTGTGGTTGAGCTGTGTTTTTGCCTAACACCATCCCCTTCGTGCCTGCAGCAAAGTTTACAAAACATGTAGTGATTGGCAGGTGGAAAGCCCACCAGATGCTACATACCCATCAAATCGGGAAACGGTGCAAATGCCCCACAACCATGTACAATGCACGCGGTTGTGGCACATTTATTTGCAAAAATGGCATTAAACAGGTGGTGAGGATGCATCACATTGCTTCATCACTGCCTGTCAGTAGCCTCTAAAAAAAAGCGATCTGAACGCGGATCTGGATTCAGAGGTAAACGAAAGTTAAACACACTTCTAAATCTACTCTTAGTGTACTGACAAACTAGCTTTATTTCAGTACTACTAAAGGTTGCTATATCACAGTCTAAAAATGTGCCAAATCCAGTTACTGTGTGATACACAAGCCTCATAAATAAAATCTTCCTTTACCATCCCTGACTCACATACTCCCCCCAGAAGACACTGCAGCTCACAATGGGAGGGTTCCAGCAACAAACTCAGGTGCTTTCAATCCAGAAAGCATTGGGCTGGACTAGGTGTGGCTATATGCTGACTGACAAGTAAATCAGCAGTGACAATGCCGATAGCCTCAACCCCTTCAACATCTTCTCATCCTTCTGTAGTACAAGCAGGCACAGTCTACATGAGAATGGAAATTATGCTCTGAATTCAGGATTAGTGGAGCATCGTTGCCACCCCATCACAGGAAGCTGCATTAGGTGGACTTCACTGGCAGTGTCACCAAGTATTTGTGGAACTTTGCTGGTGGACTAACAGAAAACTAAAAGATTCACACTAGACCACAATCTAAAAGGTGATCTGTAGTGTATCACAGCTAAGCAGCATCTTTCAGGGGTGTAGGAGATGATCGCAGCCTCCTAAATGCCTGTGTGTTTTTGCTGAACGGAAATTTATAATGGGACTAATGCAATGCAACTGGAACACAAGCAGTTGTCTGCCATAGTGTCACAGCACCTTCGACTAAGCTAAATTTTACAGGCAGTGCCGCCTGTCATCTTTGACATGACGCATTAAATCTGCAGTGGCCTTGACTAGAAGTCGTGACTGCCGTTGCATGGGAACAGCATCTGCAAGGTGTGTTGTGGACCTTAGATGGGTTGTTGGAGAGTAATAAAATTGCAGCTTAAGCACCTGATTTCACCGGCTTCCCATCTGAAAGAGGCAAAAGTAGCCCATACATGGTGCAAATTTCTTTCCTGCAACCTATGGTTGCAATATAAGACAAGGTAGTGCCAATATGTTAAAATCAACAACAATAAAAATCCATAATCTGGTTGAAAGAAAAATGCATTGAACACCAATGGATAAAAATGGAGTATAGTTCATAAATCAACAATAAAAGTCCATTTTAAAAGTGAAGGGAAGATATGTCCAGCACCACTGAATAGAGGTAGATATGAGGCATAGATCAGCCCGTGGGTATTCAAAATTGCTTACCGGACAAACATGACCCTCAAGTAATAGAGTGGTCATATGAGGCAATTGTGGAAAAAATCCGGCAGTAATGGCACCAAACAGAAGATGAATGGGCAACTTTCAGCATATGGTGAAGATTGGATACCAGAAAAAACCTTCAGCTGACACTCAGTGGACACTCAGGGTCAGGTGGAGGTGGGAATCCCAGCATTTCAGAGTAAAAACCCCTTTCTAAAGTGAGATACAACCTATGGTTGCAGACAGACAGTGTTGACAGGAGAATCTCTTCTGCCGAGCTATTGTGCTATAGGAGCTGCTATCAATAATCACAAGTAAAATCCAGCAGGCTGGTTGTACCCAAGTTGATCGATCAATCAACTTGGTATTTTCAGCCTGCCACTACATGGTTCGGATCTCAGCCAGTTCCTGCTAAACCAGCCAAGCTTCAAACTGTCTAGGGCCAGCATTAAGTGCAGATAAGAGATGTTTTCTCCCATAGCACATCAGCAGACATGTAATCATCACAGCTGCTGGCAGGGGCAGACTGGCGACTTTCAGCCCAGGGGGCAAGTACAAACCAGAGGCCCATAGTGCAGCGACTTGGTCCCCTCCTACTCAACCGCTTTCCGGTCTCCTCCTGACCCCAATTCCAGGCTGAAGCTCCATTCCAGATACTCTCTACTCACCGGCTGAATTCAGGTTCCTGACCTGGCCAGCAGGGGGCGGTTGGGGGAGCTGGGACAGCTCAGTTGGGGCTGGCCAGGTCAGGAACCTGGATTCATGGATTCAGCCGGTGAGTAGAGAGTACCTGGAATGGAGCTTCAGCCTGGAATGTGAGTCAGGAGGGGGCCGGAAAGAGGGATAGTGGGAGAGGGGCCAAGTCACTGGAGAGTGTCCAGTGGGGCATGGAACCGGCCTCTGCTCAGACACAGTTGTTCACACCATCCATGCTGGGTGGGGGAGGGCTGCGCTCTGTCCTTGTCTTCATCCCGCACTCATTAGGTCAGCGGCAGAGACTTTTTTCTTCTCTGCACCAGGAATCTTTTAGGCATGTCTTTGGCAGAAGCAGTGCAGCCTTTTTACAGGACATCAGAGTGGCCCAGGGGGCAATTGCCCCCCTGCCCCCTGGCCCAGTCCTCCCCTGGCTGCTGGTGTGTACAAGCCCTAAGCTTGGCAGGTTTGATGTTAAAAAGAATTCACCAAACCAAGTTGTTGTTTTCAACTTTTAGGATCAATTCTAAGGAACACTTTCCCACTGGAATATTCTGCTGTTTCCCTTTTATAGATCTGCATCACTTTTGTTGCTCACCGGCACTTTTTTATAAACACAAAGTTTTCCCTGTAAATCAGGTTGAAGTAAATATGGAAAAGAACTCAAATCACATTGATCCCTGATTACCGATATTTCAACAATGATGCTTTGTGACACCGGAAAATAAGTCGAAGATGTCAAAGACACAAAGCTGCTATAGATGAGATCATTCTCACATGAGTTACAAGAAAACCTTGTCTCTTTAGAATTACCGTTTCTTCCTGCTCAAACCTCAGAACAAAATCAATGTGCTGAGTCTGACTTTCCATCCTCTCATTCGAGTGTATTTATGTATCCCGCTGCCTCTGTGCTGATCAGGAGGACCCTAAGGGGGCACTGAGCTGCCATCCACTGATTTCCTCCATTTCAAATCATTAAGGGCCAGAACTTGTCTATATAAAGGAATCCAAGCATTGCATTGCGTGCCGTCGCTTCACATTTATATGGCAAGGTTATGCCAAAAAAAAAAACTTTTTTTAAAATACACCTACCACAAATCTAATTTTATGTTTTATTAAGGCTGGGTTCACTATTGAGAATTGGATGAAGGTTTCCTTGCATCAGATTTGCATGTCAGGAGCCTGTGACTGGCTCCTAATGGAGTTAATTCACACGTCTCCGGGACTGCTGCGGAGCGAATTGCACAGGAGTCCTGTACGTCTTCTGGTCCATTTCACATCCGAATTCAGCCAAACATTCGGACTGAAATCTGACCTGAAATGATGAACAGGGATGCACCGGGCCCCCTGCTGTGAGCCGCTCTGCACGGAGGTGTGAAAACAGCCTTAAAGTAGCATTAAAACCTTTTATTTATTTTTTTGTTTTAAATATATTATTTTAATACTGTTATTATAGTTTTATTTTATTTCTATTATTAATATTTAATTTTAATTTTAATCATTATAGATTAAGGGAGGGTATAATAATTTTTAGTTTTTGGGATTTTTTTTTCACTTTCACTCTTAGTGACATTGGTCACCAAGACAAATAGAGAGAGTAAATTTCCCTATCAGAGACACAGACAGCAATAATTTATCCCAAACTAAAGAAAATAATTGCCTTTTCCTTGATTCTGAGAGCAGCCCATCCAATAGGAATTGTCCACTTCAGTCTGGCCAACAAGATGGGAGAAATGGAGCTTCAAATGTATGAGGAGGACTTTGATTTTATGGGAATTTCGGAGACTTGGTTTGACAATTGACATTGCGTTACTAGACCTACTGATTACTAACAATACAGACCTGATTAAGGATGTATAAATACGGGGAAATGTAAGAAACAGTGACCATAGGTCAATTAGTTTCAGTATAAGTCATAGAAATAGGAACACAAGGGTAATACAAGGACACTGCATTTCAAAAGAGCCAACTTCCCTAAACTGCGCTCTTTGTTAAACTATATCAAATGTGATAAAATCCTAAGAAAAAAGAACACAGATGGAAAATGTTAGTGCTTTAAGAACATACTAAATAAAGGTATTGGCCAGTGCATTCCAATGGGGAATACGTTTAAAAGAGCTAAACTCCAAGAGCTAAACTCCAACATAAAAATGCATATAAAAACTAAAGAAAAGGCCTTCAAAAATACATGGCTGAGGGGTCATTGACAGCATTCCAACATTACAAAGAATGCAATAAGAAATGTAAGAGCGCAATCAAGGCAGCTGAAATTGAACACGAAAGGCACATAGCAAAAGAGAGTAAAAAAAAAACAAAAAAAAAAAACATTCTTTAAGTATATAAATAGTAAGAAATTGAGGCTAGAACACATTGGCTCCATAAAGGACAGGGAAAAGAATCTGCACAGAGAGAAGGTGAAGATGCTAAATAAATTCTTCTCCTCGGTCTTCAAAATTAATTGGGGGGGGTACAGTAACCTAGACTGTAATGTTAAAGTTGATAGCACATTACAGGAAGCACCTGCATGATTAAAAGAAGACAGACTCAGAACCAGACTTGAAAAACTTAACATAAATAAGTCACCGGAACCAGAAGGCTTTCACCCGAGGGTCCTTAAAGAACTCAGCAAGGTAATAGCCAGACCATTGTTCCTAATTTTAATGGATAGTCTACTGATGGGAATGGTACCAGCTGATTGGAAAAAAAAAGCCAAGGTGGTACCAATATTTAAAAAATGGCCGAGATATATCCCTGGGAACTACAGGCCGGTTAGCCTAACATCAATAGCCTGTAAAATATTAGAGGGGATGATAAGGGACTATATACAAGACTTTAGAAATGAAATCGGTATCATTAGTAGTGATCAGCATGGATTCATGAAAGATTGCTCTTGCCACACCAATCTATTAACCTTCTATGAAGAAGTAAGCTGCCGTCTCGATAAAGGAAGGCCTTAGAATGTGGTGTATCTGGATTTTGCAAAGGCATTTGATATAGTTCCCCACAAACGTTTACTGTACAAATTAAGGTACATAGGTATGGACCATAGAGTGAGTACCTGGATTAAAAGGTGGCTTCAGGGGCTTCATAGAGTCCAAAGAGTGGGGATTAATGGGGACTACTCGGAATGGTCTGGTGTGGAAAGTGGGGTCCCCCAAGGATCTGTCCTGGGACCAATCCTATTTAATATATTCATAAACAACCTGGAGGATGGGATAAAGAGCTCAATCTCCGTATTTATACTAAATTGAGCAGGGCAATAACTTCTATGCAGGATGTAGAAACCTTACAAGAAGACCTGAACAAAAAATAGGGTGGGCATCTACATGGCAAATGAGGTTTAATGTTGAAAAATGTAAGGTAATGCATTTGGGTGCCAGAAATACGAACACAAGATACTCAAAAGTGGGAGATCTTTTGGGGGGAATCTAAGATGGAAAAGGACCTGGGGATCCTAATAGATGACAAGCTCAGCAATGACATGCAATGTCAAGCTGCTGCAAGAAAGCCAACAGAATACTGGCATGTATTTAAAAGAGGATTCACTTCAGAGATAAAACGATAAATCTCCCACTCTATAAGACTTTGGTCCGACCGCATCTCGAGTATGCTGTCCAGTTCTGGGCACTGGTCTTCAGGAAGGATGTTCTGGAATTGGAGAGAGTCCAGAGAAGGGCAACAGAGCTAATAAAGGGACTGCAGGATCTCAGCTATGAGGAAAGACTAAAAGCATTGAACTTATTCTCCCTGGAGAAGAGAAGCTTGAGAGGGGATATGATATCAATGTACAAATACCATACTGGCAAACCTAGCATAGAGCTATTCAGCAAAAGGGAGTATAAAAGGACTTGCGGCCAATCGATAAAATGAGAAGAAATGCGGTTTACCTTAAACTGCGTAAAGGGTTCTATACCGTCAGAGCGGTAAGGATGTAGAATTCTCTTCCACAAGCAGTGGTGTCAGTGGAGAGCATCGATAGTTTTAAAAAACTATTAGATCAGCACCTTAACAACCACAACATACAGGGGTATACAATGTACTATTGACATAAACACTTATACACACACACTCATCATAGGTTGAACTGGATGGACTGGTGTCTTTTTTCAACCTCAATAACTGTGTAACTCTAACTATGTAACTATGTAACTACAGTTATTTATATAGTGCCTACAATTTATGCAACACTTTATGTACTGAACATTTACATCATTCCCTCTCCTCAAGGAGCTTACAATCTAAGGTTCCTATCTCACATGCCCACACATGCTAGGGCCAGTTTAGAAAGAAACCCACCATCATGGTCTTGGAGTGTGGGAAGAAACTTGAGTACCTGGAGAAAACTCACAGAAGAACAGTGAGAACATGCAAACTCCATGCAATGTAATGTCTTGACGGGGATAAGAATCAGAGGTCCCAGTGCTCCATAGGATTATATATGCAATAAATTGACACTAAGCACAATTTTTTTTTTGCATCAAAAGTTCTAAAAGTTAAGCGTGGCTCTGTTTATTAACATTGTTTTAAAGGAGAAGTACAGTCAAAGCTTGTTTGGCTGTACTTCTCCTATGGGTCACAGTTTGTTCTCTGCATTCCTGTGACCTGTTTTCAGCAGACAGCGGGCTGAAGTCTATGAATACTACCATTCCCATACAGCTAAATGTGTCTGCATTAAGATGTGTACTCCATCTTGGGGGTAGGCAGTTGGCTACTTTCACATACACAAGGGGGGCATGGAGAACAAACGTAGCCACACTAGAACAGGAAGTCTGAGAATAGCAGAAGACGCTTGCATTTGAGAGATGAAACAAAGGAAAAGAAAGATAGAAGGTACATTCTACTTATATTTAAACATATTGAGATTGATTTACTTTAGCAATATTTCCAAGCATTGGGCCTGAGGTGGGTCTGCCATTGTTACTGGAAACACTTCCAACACATTTAAGTTGAAAACCCAAGTGTGAGAACTGAGACAATGACCATTGTGGTATCTTTGGTTTGTGTTGTTTCTTTTATAATGGGGATGGGAGAAGGGAATGAGTGGGATACTCCTCTGGCTCAACTAGATTTAACTGGGACACTGTACAGAAAAATGCCTGTTGGCGCTGTCCTGACGCCGGCTGAATGCCAACCAACGCTTCCTGGCGCTTGAAAATACTGTTATGCTGAACTAGTGCTAGAACTTTGATTTTAACACCTTTGGTAACTCAGAAGATTCAGGACTGTAATGATCCCTGACTCTTTACACTCTGTCTAGCTCAAAAGTCCTGCGTATGACTCTCTCCAGCCCTTCACTGACTGAGGTAGTTCCTTGTGACTGCTTGTACCGCTGCAACTCTTAACACTGCATACTTAACTCTTCAGGGCCCAACCACTGGCGCCCCCTCTACACTTCCAGGGTCCTCTCTCTAGGCAACCCCCTTGACACTTGCCGGCTCCAGGATCCCTGGGACCTTCACCGGAGTGGTCCCCTCTACACTAGGCAGGCCCCAGGGGCCGTTCACAGTACTCACGACCTTGGAAGGCTTTCCTGGAACTGAACCCCTCCTTCTCCACTGGTCCTCGGCACACCGGATCCTCTCTGCAGCTCAGCTCTCCCTTCTGGATACTCAGGCAGCCACCCAAGACACCCGATCCTTCTGACAGGAGGAGAGACAGCCCTACTCTCCCTCCTGGGACTCTGCTTCCTGCCAAAGATGCTGCGTCATGTGCTGCCCTCAGACTTATAACCCCTCCCAGAATCCTCTGCAGCAGAATCTGCCTTCTGGGGTAGATACAAGCCCGAATGGGCCACTGATTGGATTTCCTCCACTGCCCAATGAGAATCCTCTCACAGAGCCAGTAGGGAGACTCCCCTCTCAGTAACCACACCTGGGAGACATGACAGCCCAGCTGAAATCATGGCCCTGCTGTTAGGCAGCCAAGGCCCACTATGCTTTTAGGGTGCTACATAGATTGTGCACATTGCAAGGGCAGTTGCACCCTCCAAGGTAATTTGCTCCAGAGCTGAGACAAAGCTGCACTTTGCAAAGAATACCCAATCACATGCAAGGAGAATAAAAAAAAAAAAAAAAAAAAGCATTTTTGCTTGCACATGATTGGACGATGGAGGTCAGTAGAGCTTCTACGCATATATGAAGCTCTGGAGCAAATGCCCTTTCAAAGTGCACAGTCTATTTGCTTTTAGTAAATTAACACTCTTGTTTTTTTTTTTTTTTTTTTTTAAACTGTGGGTTTAATGTCACTTTAAGCAATTTTTTGCATATTATTTATGTCTAAAAGCCATCATTGAAAAGGCCTGAGGCTGCTTCTAGTTACCATTATCTTGCATGTAATGTCAGCAGCCCCAGCAAACTCAGCTATCACTTAAGTGACACTCTATAGTATTCTCTTTGACTCCTACCCCAGCGGCTACATAAAACGTTTTATAGAGATGTAGTCCTACCCCGGTAGGAATTGCTGATGACAGGGTTCCCCACTGCTACACAGCCAGTTACACAACATTTCCTTCTTGCATTCAGACACAGAAATCTGTTCTTATGCTTGTTTTGTGTTTGTTTGTGTTTTTTTTTTATTAGGTGATGATAGCTTGGATGGGGTAAGGAATTATGGGATGCCCAACTTGAAAATGTCCAACAAACAAAACCAGAGACAACTTCCTCCTAATTTACAGATTCATCTTCTTCCTTCCACCTGCACAAACTTGGTTCCTTTTTGTACAGCTTCTGCTGAATCACTCCTGGAGGAACTAAAAGTCTCTCGTTAGCTCAGCAACAGCCCATTACAGGCTAAGGTCCCTTGGTAAATAGCACATGTGGAGTGAACAGCATCTCGCACCACCTTCTGCTTCCCCGTAGACACTGATCCCAGTTCTACTGCTTGCAGAAATGCTAGCCCATCTTGCTGCCACCAGCCCACCTGGCTGATTTTTCTTCCCATACCTCCCGACTGACACACAACCATGGAGACTCCCCAGGGCAAGGTTGGATAAAGAAATGGCACACTGCTGTCTTCAAGAGAGCACTGCTACAGCTGGCTCCCCTTGTTTGTCTCTGCACCGAGCTGATCTACTCACTGTCTCTCCTGTGGTGGGATCCTTCCATGCCAACCTCCCGAGCTCCAGCCTAAGGTAAAACCCCTCCCCGGCAGGGGTCGTTCAAGGGCCACCAACAGCCTCTCCTCAGCACTGCTTCTCCATCTTCCACCGGACTCCCTGACTGGTATGGTTCATTGCTATTTAAGGGCTCCATAGTCCCATGCTAGGCCCACCTCCTGGGCATTGGCTAGGGCCCCTAAATATTCAAACAACCCCTGCTAGCCTCCGCCATTCTCCAACATTTTAGAAACAGGGGGAGGCATCAGAGAGCTGCCAGGATGAGTCATCCAGTCCTGACATCTAATAACCCTGACCCAGATTCCATACAACAGGTTTATCCCTGGGCCAGATAAAATTGCCTGCACTACCGCTAGTATCACACTAGAGGGTGCTACAGGAAGATAAGGAGAGTGGCAAAAGAGCCGGATCAGGATAGAGAGTAATTAGGCACTCTCATATTAAGAGGGCTATGATGTAAAAAAAAGGAGGGGGCTGTGCTCTGGAATTGACATCTGCTGCAGTAGTCTAAAACGTTCACAGGTACAAGTGAATAAAAATTAATTTCTGGAAGACAAAAACTTTTACCTGAAATTTTTTAAGTTGGTAACAGGGTCTGTTTAAAGTCAGAAGGGTGTAGCAGCCTCCCCAGCATCTCCTAATACTCACCAGAGCCCTATCTTTCTCCAGCGATGTCCATGAGTCCCTCTGCCATCTGGGACTTTCTCTTCTGATTGGCTGAGACACAGCCGCGGCGCCACTGGCTCCCTAAGCTGTCAATCAAAGTCAGTTAGCAAATCAGGAGAGAGAGGGGACAGGGCCGAACGGCAGCTCCATGTCTGAATGGACATACAGGGCTGAAGCTTGGCTCGGGTGCCCCCCAAAGCAAGCTGCTTGCTGTGGGGGCACTCGATAGGAGGGAGGGGCCAGGAGCATAAACGAGGGACTCAAGAAGAGGAGTATTTAGGCTGCCCTGTTCAAAACCAACTGCACAGAGGAGGTAAGTATAACATGTTTGGTATTTAAAAAAAAAAAAAAGCGAGACTTTACAATCACTTTACGTGGCTTAGATATTGTTTTAATATGTTTAAGACCAATTATATATGTATTTTCTAATTTTCCTATGAAGAGAGGCTGCAAGAAACAGACAATTTTTTTTTTTTTAATAGTGCAGCAAATCTATTCCTTTGCACTTTTCTTTTTTCGTAATAATGCAGCAAATCCTTTGGCGGCTGATGCATATGGGGTGCAGGGGCGCCGCCACCCTATCCATGCGTCCAGCCCCCTAAACCACATGCGGGGCGCCGGAAGCATGGAGTTCAAAGGGCCTTTTTTTTTTTTTAACCATGTGATTAGAGCTAGAGGCTCTCACAGACTAAAACAAAAAAAAGGGTGGGCTCGGGGCACAGTGCCCACCCAGTTGTCTGACAATAGCGAATGGAAATTCGCTTTTGTCACACGGATCCTCCTCCTGGCCAATCAGGAAGCGGGTTTTGAGATCCGTTTCTCAATTGGCCGAAAGGAGAAGCGATGCCATTGGGTATGGAGGAGGAGGGAGGAGACGCGGAAGACAGGAGGAAGAAGCTGAAGGCGGCACCGCCTGCTGCTGCATTCAGGCAGGGTGAGAGAGTGCGGGGGGTCCTGTCCTGCCCTGTTCTCTCCTCTCCTGTCTCGCTGTGGTCCGGGGGGGGGGGGCAGAATGTTCTCAGCAGATAGGAAAAAACACTGAAAATGCAATCTTAAATGTCCTAAAGCAGACCCAAGCCACGAAGGGCAGATCATCCTATTCTTCCTTACCCCAGGTTCACACATTTGCAGCAATTTTTTTTTTTGGAGAGCACTTTTTTTTAACAACTGCCCTCTCTAACTTCATCAATCCTTGGCTAGGAGACGATTAAGTCAGTCTGGCCTGTCAATCCCACTCGCACTGTGCGGCCTGGTGTGGTCCGGGGGGGTATGGTGTGGTCGGTCTAAAGCCCCCCCCCCCCCCGGCCCATGGAGCACCAGCCGCCACTGAGCAAATCCAATCCTGGCAATATGCAAGCGGTAGTCTAACACACCACTGCACGCCCATGGATGCTCCAGTCAACAACTCTCATGCTTTCTGAGCAGTGATGTCGATTGGTGCACCGTTTAGGGCGTATGCCCAACAGCTGAGATCCAGACCACTGCTCTCACACAGAGCATAGTGACTGGGGCTCTAGCATGCTATCAGTTAAAGACTACAAAGAATGAGTTTGCAGCACTTTTACCACAAAAACTCAAAAATAGTTGGTATTTAATTTGTAGGATAATGTAAAAACATAAAGTAGTGGCTATCAGAATACAGTGAGTGCCGGCAAACAGTGAATGCAGCTGATTGGCTGCAGTCACTGTTCAGCTGATAATTTTCTGCCCAGCTCCTTCAATTTTTGAATTGAATGATGTCCAGCCAGGGGGTTACAACGGGACCTCCCACTGCTCAAATTTCAGCTGAATTATCAAAATTGCACCTCATTTCATTTGTATGGGTGTCACAGGGACAGGAAGTGAGGTAAAATATTCTTAAGGGGGCACAGACAGAAACAATCACCTGTCTGTATTTTTTATTCCTCCCCAATTATCCAAAGTAAGAAAAAGTTGTAACAAAATGGTAGCTGTCTACAAACAGACATTGGCTCTCTGTTGCATAAAAGTGAATGAGATGGGTAAAATATGGCTTTAACTCTCATCTCATTCATTTTTATGCAACAGAGAGCCAATGTCTGTGTGCAGATGGCCACCATTTTGTTACTAGACACAGGAGCCTGCATTCACTATATCCGATTCCCCCACAGTACACAGAACATGAAAATGCAATAGTTTTAGTAGGTGTAAACTGCTAAACACCTTTTTGCATCAGCAGTATAGCAGTCTTATACATTTTATGAGTGTCTGGTTAAAGCTTGTAGAGAAGTTTTCAGTCTGCGCCGACTGTCCTATCAGGATGCAGGCTGACTCTGACCCTCTATCTGGACAGTGCTGATTGGCCCTGTGCTAATCACATGCACCCTCCCAAAAAAAAAAAAAAAACCTCTCTAGCAATACACAGAGTGTCCCCTGGCTCTGTATTATCAGGAAATATATTAGGGACAGTGGAAGGAGGAGAGGATCAGAGGAGACAGGATCAAACAGCCTTTTTACACAATGCAGGGGATTAACCCCTTAGGTTCCACAATCAGTATAACAAGCATGCTTTACTGCATATACAGTCTGATTTTACTGTTGTTAGTTTAGTAACACTTTAATGGTCCAGGCCTCAACAATTAAGCCCTGAAAAGGGCGTAAAAACATTTGATGAGTTCTCTACAGGTGGAGAACAGGAGCTGAAGCCATATTTTATCCATCTCATTCATATTAATGCAACAGAGAATCAGTCTCTATGTGCAGGCGGCCACCATTTTGTTGAAGTCTACCGGAGCCTGACAAGCCGATTCTGTCTGTTATGCACCAGTTTATTCAAAATGCTGATCCGACTGACACAGGTTTGAGGGGGGCATTCGAGTGGTACTATTTTCATTGTTTTGGGCTACACATGAAAATGCTGCATTTAGGCTTTCAAAGTAAGTCATGTTTTTAGTCAGGCTTCAAAAATACGAGCAATGACAGTTAAACACTGTGGATCAGAGTTGCATAGTCATCAGTGTCATCTTAAGAGAATTATAGGCCCCCGGGCAATGCAGTGCACTGAGGCCCCGCCTACACAATCACCCACGAGAAAAAAATGCAATTTGTCGATAAGGCGATATTTATTGGTACAGCAGTGCCAGGCTAATGACAGCTTCCAAGTTCGGTTTCTGGGTCCGGTAAACACACACATGGACGGGAGTCAGACTCGACTGTCCTGTGTGTGCCTGTTCCTGTGGAGGCGGACAGGCATTCCTGCAGTTGTGGGCTCCCCCTCCACAGCCCAAGTGGGCTGATATCAGCGCAGGGCCGACAGGCGCTTGCCACCTGCTAATTTCAGCAGCGGGATGCACATTGGAATCGGGACTAATGCTTGGCTGGGGCTGGGGCTAAGTCGCTGGACAGGTGGGGCCCCCGGGCAACTGCCCAGCGTGCCCATTCAGTAAGATGGCCCTGATAGTCATGCACCACCATAGTGCTAAATGGACTTCACAGACCGAAAAAAGTATAAACATAACTAAATAATTATCTTTATTTTCTTAACCACATATACAGTATTTATTTATATAATACCAATATAGTCTGCAGTGTGTTCCAGAGCTCATAGAACCATTCCCATCAGTGTCTGCCCCAGTGGAGCTTACAGTCTAATATCCTCAGTGAAGCAAACACCTACATTAATTCTTTGGTGCTTTAGATTACTGCACATCGCTGTTCCTCACATAGTAGGGATGCGTTATGAAAACTTGAAATGAGGCGATGACATTATTAGACACAGGAACCACTGAGAATTAAATGATGTTTTTCTCATTTTCTATTTGCACATTGTACAACGAAAATACCATTATTTTGAATAATTAGACATTCCTTATGATACTTAAAGTGGAACTTTAGTCAGAAAATTAAGATCAGGTAGATCACCTCAGGCTAGCCCCTTTTTCAGGTATAGCTATGTAAAACCTTAAAAATAAGTTCCTATACTGTTTAAAATCCAGCAATACACTGTTTCACCCTGCTCTTCACATACTCAGTTATTCTCTATATTTAGGCACTGTGCCGAATTTGAAGAGGCCGATCTGCTGACAACCTAAATATTTGCTGCTGTTCAGGGGCTCTGGGCTTCAGAAAAATGGCAGCCTCCAGCAAGAAGAAACAGGAGTAATGCTGGAGACAATTTACAGCACACACTCATTTTGGTAGCATATTTAACAATGTGGAATGTATGTTTCTTGTCAAAGAATATAATTTTTATTAAGTTGTTATGGGTAAAGTTTCACTTTAAAGTAAAAATGCTAATTTTAGCAAGCACCTTTTAGCAATGGCCTAGCACTGCTGGCCCCTCTTGGCTTTGGGGGAAACACCAGTAGATGGCTCCGAGCAAACACACAAATATATGGTGCTTGTTTATGATAACATCTAATTGCATGAAGGAATGTATATTGCAAATCACATTGTGCCAGCAGCCATGTTTTCCAAAGTGTTTTACAAGAATTTTTAATTGGTTATCTGGTTTAAAATCATTGCTATTGCTCAAAACATTTCACATATGTTTGGTATGTTGTGTAGGCACCTTGCCTTAAGCTGGACTGCCCCTAGCCAAAAATGAGTTGTTTGTAGATAGACTGTAGGCCTGAGCTTCTTTTGTGTTATCAGGGTTAGTTTCTCCTTTCTCCTAACCACAAGGACTTTGTGTGTTTCTGCCTCCTTCTGGGAAGTGTTTGCCAGTAGGGGAGTAAGAAGATAAAATGTTTTGGGCTATACATTTTTTTTCTGCCTTGACCAATCACTGAGGGTTTTATGCCATTGATATGGGCTGGGGAGGAGGATAGATAATTTGACAGAGCTTCTAGGATAGTTACTTTACTGCGCAGGCTTTACCTGGAGAGTGTGAAGCAAGGTCCAGTTCTTGCCTCACTCATAGGCGTGCGCACAGGGTGTGCCAGGTGTGCCTGGGCACACCCTAATCACTCCTTGCGGTGCAGATTCCCCCTGTTTAGATCCCTGATATTTCACCAAAGCTCCCTAACTGTGCTAACAAAAAAAATTAAACTGTAAAAAGAATAAAAAAATACCAATAGAACTACAGACACCGATCTCTACCCTACTGACACCATCAGTATATACACATGGATATGTGTTTGGGCTTTGGTGTGCACACCCAAATGCAATAGGCTGCACACACCTATGGCCTCACTGAATGTGCCTGGTGAGGATGGGTGTATAACAGGGCCCAGTCCTTTCTTTCCTAGGCTTTGCCTGCAGAACATGCAGTGGTGGAAGGCCCCTTTGCTTTCAGACTTGGGGAAGATGTTTGTCCAGTGGTTCTTGCCTCTTGGACCATCTGCTGGAGGAGGGTATAGCTGCTAGGAGGTCCAGTTCATGCATGTCAGACCCCTTGCCTTGGGGGAAGGAAGCTGAAGAAGAGTCTATCTAAGTCAATTATCTGTCCGGGCTGAAAGGTCCACAACAAATTATCCATCTGGGTTTACAGATCCACAACCAGTCTGTAATGGGGGCTTAATGTATTACAGTAGCCATCTGTCTAGGGCGGCTACCAAATCTGCATTAGCCTTAGGCAGAGGTTAACCACTTTACCACCGGAGGATTTTCCTGCTAAAAGACCAGGGGTTATTTTGCGATTTTTTACTGCGTGACTTTAACGGACAATCGCGCGGTCATGCGACGCTGTACCTAAACGAATTTCACGTCCTTTTTTTCCCACAAACAGAGCTTTCTTTTGGTGGTATTTGATCACCTGTGCGATTTTTTGATCACGCGCTATAAACAAAAAAAGAGCGTAATTTTTGCAAAAACAACAATATTTTTCACTTTTTTTTATATGAAATTCCCCCAAAAAAAAATGTAAAAATCTAAATTTTTTAAAATTTTCGGCCAATTTGTTTTACGCTACCTATGTTTGGTAAAAAAAATCGCAAAAAGCGTATTTTGATTGGTTTGCGCAAAAGTTATTGCGTTTACTAACAAAGGGAAAGATTTTTGTCATTTTTGGTGTTTTTTTTTTTAACGAGTAATGGCGGCGATCTGCGATTTTTTTTGCGGTACTGCAACATTGCGGCGGACAGATCGGACCCTTGACTGACATTTTTGACACTTTTGGGGGTACCAGTGACATTACTGCAGTAATCAGTGCTATATATATGCACTGTTACTGCAAAAATGACACTGGCAGGGAAGGGGTTAACAGTATTGGACAGGGAGGGGTTAAGTGTGTCCTAGGGGCGTGATTCTAACTGTGTAGGGATAGGTCTACTAGTGTAAAAACAAAGATCAACAGTTCTACATAGTAGAACTGTTTGATCTTCACTTTTACACAGGGAGAACTGACAGGTGGCTTGTTTACACAAGCCGCTCTGTCTTTCTCCCGCTGTAGCGGCGATCGTAGTGTGACCGGCGGACATCGGGTCCGCCAGTCACACTCCCGCACTCCTCCGTGAACGAGCCGAGGCGGGCGCGCGCCTCGGCGGGCGCGCGCCCGCCCGCTATTGGCTCTGGAAGGAGTGACAGGCGAGCGACGTAGACCTACGTCACTCTGCCTGGCCGGGGCCGACTGCCGCAGTAAATATACTGTGCGCAGTCGGCAAGCGGTTAAATATACTACAAAATACTACTGAGTAGAGGGATTTTTGTTGTTGTTTTGGGGTATCCTGTACCCCCATCCATCTCTCCCCTGGACAACTGAGCCAATAAAATAGCAAAAAGAAACTTGACGGAGTGGAAGTTGGTCCCTCTGTCAGTGTCAATGGCTCAGTAAAGTTTGGATGCAGCTACAAGACAATCACAAGTAAAAAGGCTAGGTGGGTCCTTAAAATCTAGCAGCTCCTAAAGAGTCATTGCTGCAGTGATAAAAATAATTTATTGGGCTTATTTAAAAAGTTGTAGCAATTGTGTTATTAAAAGTGCCATTATCCATAGCAAGAAATCAGATTTCATAACTGTGGCCAAATCAGAGCATGGTTATGTTTGAATGGTAACTGTGAGTTACTGCAATTGCCCTATTAAATGTACCTCCTTATTGAAGTCTAGACTCTACTAGACTCCACCTCTTCTTGCCTCCCATATCTTCTATTGGTTGCCAAAGAGGTAATGAGTGCCTTATACCTGGATTAAGATAAAATAATAGTTGATACAGTGGGTACGGAAAGTATTCAGACCCCCTTAAATTTTTCACTCTTTGTTATATTGCAGCCATTTGCTAAAATCATTTAAGTTCATTCTTCTTCCTCATGAATGTACACATAGCACCCCATACTGGCAGAATAACACAGAATTGTTGACATTGTTGCAGATTTATTAAAAAAGAAAAACTGAAATATCACATGGTCCTAAGTATTCAGACCCTTTGCTCAGTATTTAGTAGAAGCCCCCTTTTGATCTAATACAGCCAGGAGTCTTTTTGGGAAAGATGCAACAAGTCTTTCACACCTGGATTTGGGGATCCTCTGCCATTCCTCCTTGCAGATCCTCTCCAGTTCTGTCAGGTTGGATGGTAAACGTTGGTGGACAGCCATTTTTAGGTCTCTCCAGAGATGCTCAATTGGGTTTAAGTCAGGGCTCTGGCTGGGCCATTCAAGAACAGTCACGGAGTTGTTGTGAAGCCACTCCTTCGTTATTTTAGCTGTGTGCTTAGGGTCATTGTCTTGTTGGAAGGTAAACCTTCGGCCCAGTCTGAGGTCCAGAGCACTCTGGTGAAGGTTTTTGTCCAGGATATCCCTGTACTTGGCCCCATTCATCTTTCCCTCAATTGCAACCAGTCGTCCTGTCCCTGCAGCTGAAAAACACCCCACACAGCATGATGCTGCCACCACCATGCTTCACTGTTGGGACTGTATTGGACAGGTGATGAGCAGTGCCTGGTTTTCTCCACACATACCGCTTAGAATTAAGGCCAAAAAGTTCTATTTTGGTCTCATCAGACCAGAGAATCTTATTTCTCACCATCTTGGAGTCCTTCAGGTGTTTTTTAGCAAACTCCATGCGGGCTTTCATATGTCTTACACTGAGGAGAGGCTTCCGTCGGGCCACTCTGCCATAAAGCCCCGACTGTGAGTTACTGCAATTGCCCTATTAAATGTACCTCCTTATTGAAGTCTAGACTCTACTCGACTCTACCTCTTCTTGCCTCCCATATCTTCTATTGGTTGCCAAAGAGGTAATGAGTGCCTTATACCTGGATTAAGATAAAATAATAGTTGATACAGTGGGTACGGAAAGTATTCAGACCCCCTTAAATTTTTCACTCTTTGTTATATTGCAGCCATTTGCTAAAATCATTTAAGTTCATTCTTCTTCCTCATGAATGTACACATAGCACCCCATACTGACAGAATAACACAGAATTGTTGACATTGTTGCAGATTTATTAAAAAAGAAAAACTGAAATATCACATGGTCCTAAGTATTCAGACCCTTTGCTCAGTATTTAGTAGAAGCCCCCTTTTGATCTAATACAGCCAGGAGTCTTTTTGGGAAAGATGCAACAAGTCTTTCACACCTGGATTTGGGGATCCTCTGCCATTCCTCCTTGCAGATCCTCTCCAGTTCTGTCAGGTTGGATGGTAAACGTTGGTGGACAGCCATTTTTAGGTCTCTCCAGAGATGCTCAATTGGGTTTAAGTCAGGGCTCTGGCTGGGCCATTCAAGAACAGTCACGGAGTTGTTGTGAAGCCACTCCTTCGTTATTTTAGCTGTGTGCTTAGGGTCATTGTCTTGTTGGAAGGTAAACCTTCGGCCCAGTCTGAGGTCCAGAGCACTCTGGAGAAGGTTTTTGTCCAGGATATCCCTGTAATTGGCCCCATTCATCTTTCCCTCGATTGCAACCAGTCGTCCTGTCCCTGCAGCTGAAAAACACCCCACACAGCATGATGCTGCCACCACCATGCTTCACTGTTGGGACTGTATTGGACAGGTGATGAGCAGTGCCTGGTTTTCTCCACACATACCGCTTAGAATTAAGGCCAAAAAGTTCTATTTTGGTCTCATCAGACCAGAGAATCTTATTTCTCACCATCTTGGAGTCCTTCAGGTGTTTTTTAGCAAACTCCATGCGGGCTTTCATATGTCTTACACTGAGGAGAGGCTTCCGTCGGGCCACTCTGCCATAAAGCCCCGACTGGTGGAGGGCTGCAGTGATGGTTGACTTTCTACAACTTTCTCCCATCTCCTGACTGCATCTCTGGAGCTCAGCCACAGTGATCTTTGGGTTCTTCTTTACCTCTCTCACCAAGGCTCTTCTCCCCCGATAGCTCAGTTTGGCCAGACGGCCAGCTCTAGGAAGGGTTCTGGTCGTCCCAAACGTCTTCCATTTGAGGATTATGGAGGCCACTGTGCTCTTAGGAACCTTAAGTGCAGCAGAAATCTTTTTGTAACCTTGGCCAGATCTGTGCCTTGCCACAATTCTGTCTCTGAGCTCTTCAGGCAGTTCCTTTGACCTCATGATTCTCATTTGCTCTGACATGCATTGTGATCTGGAAGGTCTTATATAGACAGGTGTGTGGCTTTCCTAATCAAGTCCAATCAGTATAATCAAACACAGCTGGACTCAAATGAAGGTGTAGAACCATCTCAAGGCTGATCAGAAGAAATGGAAAGCACCTGAGTTAAATATATGAGTGTCACAGCAAAGGGTCTGAAAACTGAGGACCATGTGATATTTCAGTTTTTCTTTTTTAATAAATCTGCAACAATGTCAACAATTCTGTGTTTTTCTGTCAGTATGGGGTGCTATGTGAACATTCATGAGGAAGAAGAATGAACCTAAATGATTTTAGCAAATGGCTGCAATATAACAAAGAGTGAAAAATTTAAGGGGGTCTGAATACTTTCCGTACCCACTGTATGTGCATTAACCCCTGGGTGCCTGCACTATACAGGCTTACATAAACATTCATGCCTTTTTCCAAGTGTATTCTTCTTCATGGTGGTACTTTTTGCAGTTGACATTGTTTAAAAGCAATATATTATAGGGAATCATTTTTTTTCTAGCTTTATATCTTTTAGGACATAGATTTTTGCAATCTCTGTCTTATGACAATTAACCTAGACTGACCTTTTAAGTTTTTTTTTAAAGCCATTTCAATTAATAAACAGCTCATCTCTGAACACCACACCTGGAAAAGCAGTCAAACATTATTAATACTACAGTGATTCATGACATTGATGTGTAAAATTTATTAAAGGTATCTTTATATAGTATGGGAATGAAGTAGAAACAAAATAGATGATTCCAACCATATTGGACATCATTCTTGACGTCTGAAACTTGGTTTGTTGAAAATTGGAAAATTTGGTTAATTAAACCATTTGAAAAGATTAGTTCATTGTTGGAAACAATGTAAATGTAAACCACTGCATGGAGATGACTATTTGTAACATTTGATCCCTCATTAAAATGCACATAGTAGGATTAGTCATTAAAATGCACATTGAAAAATCATTCAGTGAAACGAACACAAGAAGATTTATGTGTGTGACTGAATATGATAAAAGGAATGAACTGTCACTCTACACTATATACAATACGTTCATTTATCATTAATTCTTTCCGCCTTCTCTTAGGGGAACATTGCTCTTCCAATGTATGGGTATGATAACCCAAAGGAACTAATCAAATTTTATTTCTCACCTGTCAGCTTGTGTATACATACACTAGGTGCAAAGAGGTTTTGTATCACCAGTAACACCTCACCAGTGATCTTGCTTATAGCTGGAATATGACATAAAAGTTGGCCTCATTGTATAGGAACACAGAGTGCGGTGAAATCATCAAATACGGCATTGGCATATCATCCTTTTTTTATACGCTCAGCTTTTATTGTCTAATACTAGCCAATATGGTGTTGTGCCCTCTCCTAGGACTGTTGCTCGTTTCTTTTTTTAAAGTGGAGTTCCGGCTTATTTTGCAACTTTAGTGATTCCTGGAGTGCTCACTATGTTGATCAACAATTGGGCATTTTCAATTTTTTTCGGGGGTCCCTTACCTTATTTTCAGGGCATTTCTGATTGTACTTCCTCCTTCTCCCCCTTCTGTGGCCAAGGCCACCGACATCACTTCCGCCTTTGCATTGCATCCTGGGAGCTGTTTGTCATCACTCCCAGCAGGCTGGAATCAGGAAGAACTCCCAGAACACTCCCTGGAATCAGGAAGAAGGACACAGCAGATTACACTGCGGCTTCAGATGCCCACATCCAAGATGGCCGAGCTCAGACAGCGTTTTTAAAAGTAAGATTTTGACTAAAATCCAATACTGTACACCTTGTAAGTATGAGAATAGCGGTTCTGTAAAGGGCGATGGATTTGTATTATAGGGGTATTTTTAGTTAAAAAAGGTATTTGAGGCCGGAACTCCGCTTTAAGAAACAACAGCGATTCCTAACCTTAATAACTGTAGACACAACTCATCGCTATTATGCTCAGTAAATGTATGAAAAATAGTTAACCTAACCTAAGATTGATGCCTGAAAATGATTGTATTGGTCTTGCTTAATGTATTGCATAGGTGTGCACAGCTTATAGCCTCAGCCTATTGCCTCAGGTGCACAGGGCAGTAAAGAAATGGGACGTGCTCTGGGCTGAGTGGCTTCCTGTTCATTCACAAATTGAAGCATAGTGGACACAGTTTACTATTCTTCAGTTATAAATGAACACAGTGAGTGAGTGAGTGTGTTAGCTGTGTTCATTTAGAAAAGGAAAGGGCCGGCAAATAACATATTTACTAGCCCCTTCCTGCGTTCTCCATACATGCCTGACGAAGGGGTCCTGCGTGACTCCGAAATGTTGCATTTATCTTGATGTGATGTGATCCCTTTACAATAAAAAGTTTCTTCGGACTGCTGTGTAAGATCCATGGTGTGCTGGTGAACATGTAGGTTTATCTCTATACCGAAACATCCCCCACAGCAGCTGGGGGAGAGGAGAGGAGAAGAGGGAAGCCAGCAGCACTGCAGGGTGGGGGGGCCAACACGGAGGGAAACCTGGGCAGTAGGTGGAATCAGCACTGCACGTAGTGATTAGGGTGTGCTCAGGCACACCTGGCACACCCCCTGCGCATGCCTATGATGTATTGCCTGGTCTGTATTGCATTTCCCTGCCCTCTATCAAGTGCTCCCCGCCATTCCATGTAAAATAATTAAATAAGCAAACCGAGCCAACAGAATGAAGATGGACTGAAAGGGCTTTTTACACATGAAGTGGGTGTACTTTTGTATTCAGCCCATGTGTGTAGCTTTTGCACATGTAGATTTTTTAAGTGTCAACCTGCAGATAATCTCAATGTGCTTGGATGTCTGCAAGATTGCAAGTACAGTTGAGGAAATAATGAACAGGTGATTATGTCAGATTGAGGGAACAGTGTGTTCTAGACAGAAGTATGTACATACATGCATTCTACATTAAATTTGACACGTGGTGTACTGTTCAGATCAGTCATCGACTTTAAAATATCACTACCAAATTACCTTAGATGGCTTAATTTGGTTGTGTTTTGTGGAATTTGTGTCCTGAAGTACAATAAAAGAAAACAAAACTTGGAGGTTTTTAATTATTTGCCACAAATTAGACAATGAAGGATTGCCCCCTTTTTACCTATCACTTTCCAAATTCCATCCAGAACCTAACTACTCTTAAAAATGCTTCCCCCCCCCCCCTCCTAATCTCTGGTAGGTGGATCCATTGAAGCAAAATTATATGCAAGCTAGTCTGAACTGAGGAAAAAAAAGTTAAATTGTTCTGGATAGCACTATGTTTGACACAAAGGGGGCACGGCTTACCAATATCAAAATATCATCCCAATGATGAACTATGGTGGAGGGAACATTGTGATTTGGGTTTGCTTTCCTGCCTCAGGGCCTAGACTATTTGCCATCATTGGGGAGAAAATTAATTCCCAAGTTTACCAAAATATTCTACAGTATAATGTCAAGGTAGTAGAAGTTGAGTGATGCAGCAGAACAATGATCCTAAGCATCAGGTCCAGACATTAACCTCATAGAGATGCTATGGAATGACCTCAAGAGAGCCATTCAAACTACATATTCCACAAATGTGTCTAAGCTGAAGCTCAAGTAGTTTTATAAAGAGGAAAGTTCAAAAATTCTTCCTGAGCATTGTTCAGGTCTGATCCAGAGCTACTGAAAGTGCTTGCTTGAAGTCATTGCTGCCAACGGAGGTTCGACCAGCTATTATCTCCAAGGATTCATTTACTTTTTCCTCTGCCACTATGAATGTTTACCTGGTGTGTTAAATAAAGGTATGAGAAATCAGAATTTTTTGTGTGTTCTCATCATAGGCATACGTGTGTTAATTTACTAAAACCGGAGAGTGCACAATCTGGTGCAGCTGTGCATGGTATCCAATCCGCTTCTAACTTAAGCTTTGGCAAAAAAACTTAGATGCTGATTGGTTTCTATGCAGAGCTGAACCAGATTTTGTACTCTCCAGTTTTAGTAAATCAAGCTCATTTTGTTTGCCTATTGTTGTGACTTAGATGAGTATCAGATCACATTTTATGGCAAATCACTGCAGAAAAACATGCAATTCCAAGGGGTTCACATACTTTTTCTTGCCTCTGTATTTGTATATGATTGGATTGGACTTAGCTTACACCATGTAACAAATGTTTTCATTTGTTTGAATGGCTCAAAGAGAGCACTGTGACCTACAGTAAATCTCCATGTGACTTTAGGTACATGTATGTATAAATAAAAAGTCTGTATCTTTTTATATCCTATGTGCATTGTGAAATGAACTTTTTGAATGCTGGAATTGAACGTTTCTATGTCTATTGGTACATTTATTCATAAAACAGTGATGATTTAAACCAGTGTTACATAAAACAGTGATGATTTAAACCAGTGTTACATAGAACAGAGATGATTTAAACCTCGAATGAAAGCCAGAACGTGAATTCATTATTCTCTAGATTTCTTTGGTATCTAGGTAAGAAATGAATGGGAATAGAGAGTCAAGGATTATCTTTCACTCTAGTTTCCGTTTATTCTGTGCACATTTTCATTTTAGTGTTTAGTGTGCTTCACTCTCATAACCCCAAAGGAAACAAAACAAGTGTTTTTCTAACCAACAGTCTCTCATCTCATATCGTCTTAGCTTTAGGGGGGATAGTGAGCTCTAATTGCCTTTGCATGCATGCATACATATTAGGGATTACAGTACAAGTTGCAGCCTCCTTAACAGTCACTGACATAACTCTCAGATTATTTGAAGGCCATCGGTATTTAGCAGTAAAATAAACATAGCTAGCACTATTTCTTAAGTGTTTTCTTAGAAAATCAATTTCATTAATCAATAAACAAAAATGCAATGGTCGCAGGCTTATATTGGCCCATTTTAATATAAAGAAGTAAAAACATTGTTCTATAGTTCCAAGCATGAGTTCTGTGCTTAATTCTTAATAGCTAGTACCTAACCATTTAGGAATCATGCATATAAATCATATGTGCTATGGTAAACCTGGCAGTTGTGTTCAAATTTCCCTTGCTGGTCCAAGCTTTAGTTCAGGTACCCTTGTTATATAAATTTTAATAGATTTAAGAGATGGCTTTCCAATTTGTAATAAAAGGCACAAACAGTACTACCGATATGCGATAGTTGTTATTTTCATTTACTTATTTTAATTCTTAATTTAAAGGTTTGCAAAATATACAGAAACTATAATAGTTCTTTTTATTTATATATTTTATTTAATTTATTAATAGTTGCTATTTTTATTAGGATATGTTTCTTTAAACTCCTCAAATTAGATCCTGTCACCAACTTTAAAAAAAAGCACAGAAAAATTAAGTATTTTATTGCTTATTTCCAGCTTTTTCCTTTACTTTAACCACTTGAACTCCGGAAAGTTTGACCCCCTTCATGATCAGGCCATTGCAGGCAGTGCATTACTGTAACTGACAATTGCGCGGTCACACTGTACCCAATTAAAATGTATTTCCTTTTTTTCCCCACAAATAGAGCTTTCCTATGGTGGTATTTGATCACCTCTGCGGTGCTTATTTTTTTGCACTATAAACCAAAAAAGGCCAATATTTTTTACTTTCTGCTATAATAAACAAAATGTAGAAAATCAAATGTCTCCATTAATTTAGGGCAAAATGTATTCTGCTACATATTTTTTGTAAAAAAAAAAAATCCCAACAAGCATATAGCATATATCTATTGGTTTGCACAAAAGTTATAGCGTGCAAAAACTATGAGATAGATTTATGGAATGTTTATTTGATTTTTTTTTTTTTACTAGTAATGGCGGCAATCAGTGACTTATAGCGGGACTGCAATATTGCGACGAACACATCGGACAACTAACTGACACTTTTTTGGGAACCAGTGACACCAATACAGTGATCAGTTCTAAAAATATGCACTGTTACTGAACTAATGACACTGGCAGGGAAGGGGGTTAACATCTAGGACGATTAAAGGGTTAAATATTTGGCCAACATGTTTTACTGTGTACTATGTAAGGCTCCTTTCACACGGGCCTTCCGATCAGGTCCGCCTGTCATTTTTTCAGGGGGACCTGATCGGATGCTTCATGTACCTCTATGGAGCAGTGGATGTAAGCAGTGACATGTCCGCTGACACCTGCTGCTACCCCATCCGATCCTGTCCGTGAAATCCGGACGGATGGAAACCCTATTTTCCATCTATCTGGAGGATCGGATCGGATGAAAAGGGACGGGTGGTCTGTTTTCATCCGATCTCCCACAGAGCAGAGCGGGGCTCTGACAGCTCCGTCACTGCAAAGTAAGCGGAGATAGAGCTGTCATCCGCCTGCTCAGCGGGGATCAGCAGATCGATCCCCGCTGAGAAAACGGAGTCCGCCTGGCGCAACGCTCGTGTGAAAGGACCCTTATGTGTTTTTACTAAGCAATGTGCTTTTAAAGGAAGAAAAAACAGCACGTTGCTGCTGTAAGAAGAGAGCCCTGTGTATGTTTACCTACACAGGGCTCTTGTCAGTAATCTCCAAAGCCGATCCTTGGGTGCCAGAGACCAATCAGCGACCGGCAGCCAATCACAGTACAGCCTGGGCGGTGGGGGCACATTTGCGCGCTCCCTAGCCAAACTGCAGATCACATGCTAGGCAATGATCCAGCACAGGAGAGCCGTCTTGCCGCTATATGTGTACTGTATACGGTCAGCAAGTGGTTAACATTGTTTTGTTAACATGCAATGTGCTTCTGAATTTTCTAGGGAATTGCCATGCCAGAAAGTATGAATTTCCTTGCTCCGTTATTTCCTCCTTGCATATTATAGCCTTCTCTGGAAGTGTCTCACTACAGACTGTGCTGGCCTAGCGCCGTCTCTCCTCACCTTTCTACATAATCAGAGGAAGAGCAAAGTGGAATGCTATAGGTATTACTGTGTGAAAGTTCTGAGGCTGCTGGGGCTGCAGAGATCACATCCATGATGGCAATGCCCAGCAGCAGTCTCAGGGCTTTGGATGTCTACACAAGGGAGGCATGTACACATATATAATGCTTATAGTACATTTAATGCACACATAATCTTATGGGAAGGTTGTTGTTGAAATGAATGGTCTGGGGACAGAATGTCTTTAAAGAGCAATTTGAGGTAAAAGGTGAAATCAGTGAAATACTAATGCTAAGAAGCAAACATTGCAACATTGCACTTGGTTAACCTCAATCTGACTTTTACAGAGCATAAAACATGGTTAGAAGATAGAGCTGTACTTTTTTTTAAAGATTCACATCCATTTAAAGTGGACCTGAATTAAAAAAAAAAAAAAATGAAGATTTATTTTTTCCTATAGAGACATCTAAAAACATTGGGTGTTCCTAGGCCAACCAGTCTAACTGAATTAGGTTCTTACCAAATCTTTAACTAATCCCCAAGCTGCTTCTTTCACCATTTGACAGTACTTTGTCTGTAAAAAAATGAAAAATTAATTTTCAAACATCCTAATTTTTTTTTTTTAAACAGACAATTTTTTATGAATGGTATGCAGTGGCGGCCGGTGTGTTGGGGGCGCAGGGGCGCGGCCCCCCCATCCATGCGTCCGACCCCCTAATCTATATGCGGGGTGCCGGACGCATGGAGTTCAATGGGATTTTTTCTTTTTGTCGTCACCTGATTAGAGCCAGAGGCTCTAATAGGCTTCAGCAGAGGGTGGACCCGGGGCGCAGAGCAGTGCGTCCCGAGCACACCCATTGCGTGTCAATAGCGAATGAAAATTCGCTATTGTCACAGGGATCCTCCTCCTGGCCAATCAGGAAGCGTGTCCGATACGCGGTTCCTGATTGGCCGAAAGGAAAACCCCATGCCATTGGCTGGTGAGAACAGAGGCGGGAGACGGGAGGACTGAGGACTCGCCCGCGCCGGAGAAGCCGCCGCTGTGTTATAGAGAATAGAAGGGAGCAGTGTAGAATGTCGCAAAGCAGAACGCAGTACAGAGGAGCAGGTGAAGTGACCCTGCAGAGCGCAGACTTCTTCCAATATTATTATGTGGCAGCGGGCGGGGGGGGCGGGGGGGTTGCGGCCTCACGTTGTAATTAGTCGGCTGTAATCCGGGATCGGATCGTGCAGAGATAGTCTACAATCAGAGAGGAATCGGCAGAAGAGGAGCTGCCCGGAGAAATAGGGGTGTCCAGTGTCGTCCCCTCATGGCCTGAACCTGCCCACAGCACAGCAGTCGGTCCGGTCGAGTGAGCCAGCCCAAGAGCAGGTAAGTGACATGACTCTGACTGTGACATGCCTGTACCATGACCTGTGACATGCCTGTACCATGACCTGGGCCATGCCTGTGCCATGCCTGTACCATGACCTGTGACATGCCTGTACCATGACCTGTGACATGCCTGTACCATGACCTGGGACATGACCTGTGACATGCCTGTATCATGACCTGTGCCATGCCTGTACTATGACCTGTGACATGCCTGTACCATGACCTGTGCCATGACTATACCATAATCTGTGCCATGCCTATACCATCATCTGTGCCATGCCTGTACCATGACCTGTGACATGCCTGTACCATGACCTGTAACATGACCTGTGACATGACCTGTGACATGCCTGTACCATGACCTGTGCCATGCCTGTACCATGACCTGTGAAATGCCTGTACCATGACCTGTGACATGCCTGTACCATCACCTGTGCCATGCCTATACCATCATCTGTGCCATGCCTATACCATTACCTGTGCCATGCCTGTACCATGACCTGTGCCATGCCTGTACCATGACCTGTGCCATGCCTGTGCCATGCCTGTACCATGACCTGTACCATGACCTGTGACATGACCTGTGACATGCCTGTACCATCACCTGTGACATGCCTGTGCCATCACCTGTGCCATGCCTATACATGACCTGTGCCATGCCTATACCATGACCTGTGCCATGCCTATACCATCATCTGTGCCATGCCTGTACCATGACCTCAAAGTCACGCAATTTATTACCGCGTTTTTTGCCGCAAAGCAATACCTATTACATTTTTCTTTTTGCGCCCCCCGCCCCCCAAATAAATTTGAGCACCATCCGCCTCTGATGGTATGTTGACAAAGTATGGTAACAATTTCAGTAGTGTGTAATACTGAACTCTTCTTCTGCCCCACATACAACCACTGTCTAAATAATGATGCCTCAACCTCCATAACATCTCCAAAATATGACCATTTGTTAACCAATGATACCACAAAGCTACTAATTTACTCCCTGGTTATCTCCCGCCTCCACTATTGCAACTCCTTCCTCATTGGCTTATCTTTACATCCCTCCATTAACTTCCGCTCCTTCAACAAATAAAATTCTAAATGCTAACAACAACCTGCAAAGCCATTCACAACTCTGCTCCCAGCTACATCAGCAAACTTGTCTCAAAACACCAATTAATCCATTCTCTCCATTTCTCCTTGGATCTATTGCTCTTTAGCTCCCTTGTCACCTCCTCCCACTCTCACTCCATTACTTCTCTGGAGCCTCTCCCATTCTCTGGAACTCCTTATCCCAATCTGTCTGACTAACTCTTACTCTATCCATCTTGAAAATCCATCTCTTCAGAAAAGGTCTATCACTTCTTAATAATAAACTGTTCTTTTTTTTTCTTTCTCCGTCAGCTAATCCCCCACAGTTGTTACCTTTTGTACCACTTGACCCTCCCTTTTAGATTGTAAACTTTAATGAGCAAGGCCCTCTGATTCCTCTTACAATGAATTGTATTGTAACTGTACTGTCTCCTTCCATTTTGTAAAGTGCTGAACAAACTGTTGACCCTATACAGTGTAAATTCTGTTAACAATAATAATATAGCATAAAATGACATATAAGAAATTTGCTTAACATATGAATCTCAACTGGCTCCCTTAGACTATAAAACCCATGTATGTGTTAATTTCAAAAGGTGCGCTAAAACAAATGATATGATATCCAAAATTATGCAAAAACAACAATATGGATAAAGGTGAGTGGAATGTACAAAAAAGTCCAGTGTATATCTCTTTAAGTGTCCATAAATGATAAAACAAATAGGTGCTCAACAGCAAAGAAATATCTTCGACTTCAGTGCAATAACGCCCACCACCAGGTGAAATTCCTCCTTACCAGACGGAAAATAAGGTGTACACAATTAACATAGGTTACACTGCAAACGTGAATGCTGACACACTCCGCCCGACCCACCCAAAATGGTTCCTTACCAGATAAAGTGATAAAAAGTGCTGAAATATGGATTCAAAATCCCCTTCCACTTCCTCCGTGTATAATCTACAACGGGGTGTCTTTTCAATCAACCACTGGAGAGCGATCTGATTCCGAGTATATCCACTAATGGTTCCTTCACTCTGGACCTGTATAAGGAAGGCAGTGACCAAGAGGCCAGTACCCTCCAGTTGCAGGGTGCAGGAAATAAAGTCGCGATAGTGTGATATCTTCTAAACCAGTTTAATGTGAGCAAAAATTACACTTACAGTTATGCAGTTCAAAACGGCGTGTTGAAAAATGTGACAGGAATTTCCTATGGGTAGGCTCGTGTCCGGCTGCAGCACGAACTCCGAACGATCGTACGTGACGGTAACGCCTCCTCTCTGACGCGTTTCTTCCTATTGGACATCGACCGAGATAGGAGTGGCTTGCGTACCGTCACTTCCGCCTTTAAGTACATGCGAGCTCAATACATCTCTTCCGGTGTCCGCACAGGATGTCTTAGACTTCTCTTCTCATCTTAATGCAGATAGAAGTGAATTTCACTTGTAAAATGGGTCGAGGAGTCCAATTTGGCAGCAGGGAAACCCCCTCCCTTACCAGCGCACTAATATAAACAAAATTGAATTCCGAGATAGTGCCGATCCATATTGCCTATGGTGACACCGGAAGTGTTTGTAGGTCGCAGTTCCTATTTATCTTTATCTCACTTGAAAGCATGTATTTAAAACGGTTAAAATAAAATATACACAGAATATGCTAAAAACATCTACTAACTTTCTAAAAACATCACGGATGCTATTAAAAGCTCAAGGTCTATTAACCTCAAATGCAAAGGTTGCAATATGATGTGTTAAAATAATTATATAAAAATATAATAAATTTACTAAAAAGACTCACCCTTTGAATTTGCCTTCTTGACGCAATTTTCGAGCCACTACAAATGGCTGAATCATATCTTTCGGAAACACTGGGGAGTTTTACAAGGGGACAAGATTTTAGGCCCCCACCTACCTAGTGCCCCTAAGGTCATTTACAAAAAAGCTCGGAACTTGAAAGATCTGATAGCACAGAATCCTATGGAGAAGCCGCACATGTCAAAAATCTTCCCAGACATGAAGGGTTTCTTCCCTTGCAAAACGTGCAGAATATGCAAAGAAGCCAATACCATCAGAACCACAAAATTTCTGTCGACAGTTACAGGGAAAGAATACCCCATCAGAGAATTCATTTCCTGTCACTCCAAAGGGGTGGTGTACCTATTGGAGTGTGACTGTAAATTACAGTACGTAGGTAGAACCATCCGCACAGCCTCGATAAGGATTGGCGAACATGTGGCCAACATACACAAAGGCTTTCCAGGACACAGTGTGCCCCAACATTTCGCCAAATGTCATAAGAAAAATCCCAAAAACCTCAAAATCATCGCCATAGAAAAATATGTGCCACATTGGAGGGGGAGCAATCTGAGAAGAAGTATATCCAGGAGAGAAACTTTCTGGATATACGAACTCAGATGCTATAGACCCCTAGGACACAACATAGAGTGGGACATAAATGCGCACATTAACAACAGCTAAATACCACTCATGTCTTTATTCACTTTATCTGTTTTACTAATTCTTTTAAATTTAGGCCATAGCCTTTTTAGTAAATTTATTATATTTTTATATAATTATTTTAACACATCATATTGCAACCTTTGCATTTGATGTTAATAGACCTTGAGCTTTTAATAGCATCCGTGATGTTTTTAGAAAGTTAGTAGATGTTTTTAGCATATTCTGTGTATATTTTATTGTAACAGTTTTAAATACATGCTTTCAAGTGAGATAAAGTTAAATAGGAACTGCAACCACCTACAAACACTTCCGGTGTCACCGTAGGCAATATGGATCGGCACTATCTCGGAATTCAATTTCGTTTATATTAGTGCGCTGGTAAGAGAGGGGGTTTCCCTGCTGCCAAATTGGACTCCTTGACCCATTTTACAAGTGAAATTCACTTCTATCTGCATTAAGATGAGAAGAGAAGTCTAAGACATCCTGTGCGGACACCGGAAGAGATGTATTGAGCTCGCATGTACTTAAAGGCGGAAGTGATGGTACGCAAGCCACTCCTATCTCGGTCGATGTCCAATAGGAAGAAACGCGTCAAAGAGGAGGTGTTACCGTCACGTACGACCGCTCGGAGTCTGTGCTGCAGCCGGACACGAGCCTACCCATAGGAAATTCCTGTCACATTTTTCAACACGCCGATTTGAACTGCATAACTGTAAGTGTAATTTTTGCTCACATTAAACTGGTTTAGAAGATATCACACTATCGCGACTTTATTTCCTGCACCCCGCAACTGGAGGGTACTGGCCTCTTGGTCACTGCCTTCTTGATACAGGTCCAGAGTGAAGGAACCATTAGTGGATATACTCGGAATCAGATCGCTCTCCAGTGGTTGACTGAAAAGGCACCCCGGTGTAGATTATACACGGAGGAAGTGGAAGGAGATTTTGAATCCATATTTCAGCACTTTTTATCACTTTATCTGGTAAGGGACCATTTTGGGTGGTTCACGCGGAGTGTGTCAGCATTCACATTTGCAGTGTAACCTATGTTAATTGTGTACACCTTATTTTCCGTCTGGTAAGGAGGAATTTCACCTGGTGGTGGGCGTTATTGCACTGAAGTCGAAGATATTTCTTTGCTGTTGAGCACCTATTTGTTTTATCATTTATGGAAACTTAAAGAGATATACACTGGACTTTTTTGTACATTCCACTCACCTTTATCCTTATTGTTGTTTTTGCATAATTTTGGATATCATATCATTTGTTTTAGCGCACCTTTTGAAATTAACACATTATTTACACTTATTCAGGCACTGAATACAGGTAGCAGCTTTAACCCATTGCTATCAGCGCACCCTCACCAATTCATCTCCTTATAAAACCCATGTATAATGTGAATTTTACTAGGAAACACGTGCTGGTCCTGCAATACCTACATCTGATGTAAAACTAACACAGCATTTCATAAAAAGAATATCATACCAACAGTCAAACATGGTGGTGGTAGTGTGATGGTTTGGGGCTGCTTTGCAGCTTCAGAACCTGGACAACTTGCCATAATTATGGAACCATGATTTCTGGGCTCTACCAAAAATTCCTGAAGGGGAATGTCTGGCCATCAGTTGGGGATCTCAAGCTCAAGTGCACTTGGGTTATACAGTAGGACAATGACCTGAAACACACCAGCAAGTCCACTTCTGAATGGCTGAAAAAAAAATTAAGGTTTCGGAGTGGCCTAGTCAAAGTCTGGACTTAAATCTGATTGAGATGCTGTGGCATGACCTTAACCACTTCAATACAGTTCACTTTCACCCCCCTTCCTGCCTAGGCCAATTTTCAGCTTTTAGCGCTGTCACACTTAGAATGACAAATGCGTGGTCATGCAATGCTGTACCCAAAGAAATGTTTATCATTCTTTTTCCGCACAAATAGAGCTTTCTTTTGGTGGTATTTAATCACCGCTGAGGTTTTTATTTTTTACTAAAAAAAAAAAAAAAAGAATAAAGACAGAAAATTTTTTTAAAAAAAAAGTTTCTTAGATTCTGTTAGTAAAATTTGTAAATAAATAATTTTTCTCCTTCACTGATAGGCTGCACTCATGGGCACCGATGAGGTGGTACTTATGGGCACTGATTAGGTGGCACTGATGAGGAGGCACTAATATGCTGCACTGATGGGCACTGATATGCGGCACTGATGAGCACTGATAGGTGGCACTGGTGGGTGGCACTGATGGTCACTGACTGGCGGCACTGATGGGTAGCCCTGATGGGCACTGATGGGCAGCATGGATGAGCAGGCATCACTGATGGGCACCGATTGGGGTCACTGATGGGCACTGATTGGTGTCACTGGTGGGCATTGATTGGTGTCACTGATGTACACTGTTTGGTGTGACTGATGGGCACTGCTGTTGCTTTACTGTAATCAGGGCACTGATGATCAGCTCTGACAGTGTGAGCCGAGGAGCCCCAATAAACGGCACTTCTGCATTTACATGTGACCAGCTGTGATAGGACATAGACAATCACATGGGTAAAGAGCTATGTCATTGGCTCTTTACCAAGATGGGGGTCACACCATGTCATAGGAACAGCCGTTATATGGCGTCGTCCCAGAACGAGAGCCGCACCGCTCCGCCCTCATTTGACGGTGGACGGGTGGCAAGTGGTTAAATAGGCTATTCATTCTCAAAAACCCTCCAATGTGGCTGAATTTAAAAAACAATTTGCAGAGATAAATGGGTCAAAATTCCTCCACAACGATGTAAAAGACTCATATGCAGTTATCACAAATGCTTGATTGCAGTTGTTGCAGGGATTGACATAACAACTAGTTATTAGGTTTAGGGGGCAATTACCTTTTCAAATAGGGCCAGGTAGGTTTGGAGAGCTTTTTTACCCTTAATAAATGAAATCATCATTTAAAAACTGCATTTTGTATTTACTCATGTTATTTTTGTGTCATAATACATTTTTTTGATGATCTGAACCATTTAAGTGTGACAAATATTAAAAAAAAAAAAAAAAATCATGTAGCACCCTACAGGTAGGTGCTAGGTAAAATATATAGTGGGCCTCGTCTGCCTAAAAGCAGGGCTGTGATTTGTTAGGTAGGATGTCAGGGCTTCCAGATGTGCCTGCTGAGGGGAGAAGTATCCCCACTGGCTCCTGTGAGAGGCTTCTCATAGGGCAGTGTGGGAAGCCCAATCAGGGGACACATCCCAGCTTGTAACTACCCCAGAAGGCAGATTAGGCTGCAAAGGATTCTGGGAGGGGATATAAATTTGGGGGGAAGTGCGTGACAGGTGGTCTTTGGTGGGAGCAGAGTCCCTCCTCCTGTCTGAGGAAGGTGGATGTCTCGGGGTGTCACCTGAGTATCCAAAGAGTGCTGAGTTGAGCTGAGGGGATCCAGTGTGCCGAGAGCCCACGGAGAGAGAGAGAGGGGTCCAGTCCCAGGAAAGCCTACACAGGTCGTGAGTACTGAGAATTGCCCCTGGGGGTTCGCCTGAAGTTAGAGGGGATCACTCCGGAAGAGGTTCTGGGATCCAGTGTCAGCTAGCTGTAAAGGGGGTGCCTAGGTAGAGGACCCTGAAGTTTTAAAGGGGGTACCGGCAGTCTGGGCCCTGAATTGTACAGAGAGTGTCAGTGAAGTGACAGTTACACAAAGTTCTACAAGATACTACCTCAAGCTGTACCAAGCAGGGGACAGTATTTAGTGACTTCCACAGCACAGCAGTGTCAGGAGTCTACAGCTCTCAGTCTTGGATCCACAGGTCTATAAGTCACTTTTTCAACACTTTTTCACAATTCAACACTTTTTCGGTTACACAGAGAGTTCTCAGAGTGAGCGTTGACTGGTGCCGACTGGCGTCAAGGAAGCGCCAACGGGCATTTTTCAGTAACAAAGTCCCACATGTAATTCATTTGAGCCGCAAGGAGTATCCCACTCATCCCCTTCTCCCATCCCCTTTAAATCAAATAAAAACCACAAAGAAAGATGCCGGAGTTGTCGCTGCTCCAGTTATCACACCCAGGGCCGCAGCTTACATGGGCTGGAGAGAGTACCGGTTCTAATGGCAGACCCACATCAGGCCACAGGCCTGGAAACCTTGCTACAATCATAAAGGGGCAAATACTTTTTCACAGCACTGTAGCTTTATTGTAGACTGAATGATGCCAACCCTGCCCATTGTTTTTTTTTTTTTTTTGTTTTGCTAAACTGTCCAAGCACCCCACTTTTAGATCTCTACAGCACAAAGGCTTACCATTCTGCATTTCAAGATAGGAATATGAGAGCCTTTGGAAGTGTGGAGAAGACACAGAACAGCTCTAAATTCCTGACAAACTCAGCAGGTTTTTTTTTTTTTTTTGCACTTAAACATATATAGCTAAATGCTTTCAATGGTATATTTAACAGACCACAATGGATAAAAAAAAACATTTATTGCTATGGTTTACACACACTTTAATTATAAACGGTTCCTCTGGGTGTTAGGATAAGTGCTAGGGATAGATTTGGTTGGGTTATGCATTAAGTGACAGGTAAATATTTGAATTGAGGGATTGTTTTAGGGGTTGCATTTTGAGTGTTCAGGGCATGTTTAATATGTTAAAAGAGAAGTACAGCCAAAGCTCATTTGGCTGTACTTCTGCTATGGATCACAGGGGTGCAGTTCATTCTGCACTCCTGTGACCCGTTTTTTAGCAGACAGCGGACTGACATCACATAGCTGGTCCAGGCTCGGGCAAGATCGCAACCATATGGATCTGCCCACATGCCTGGACTGGCACCTGGCTCAGCCTCTCAGCAAACCGCTCACTCAAGCTCTGAAACGCGTCGTGTGATTCGCCCCTTCCCGAGTGACGTCACGCATCGTACGCTGCGTTCCAGTGTGGTTCCTGGTATGCCAGCCGCATTCGGCACCCGGAAGACGGAGGACTCCCAACACAGCGTCCACCCGTCCATCCAACCGGCACGGACCATTCCATCTTCCATCGTCTGACTTGTCACCGGAAACTACAAGCTTCCATCTCGCTTCTATCTAGTGAGTTGTATCACCTGTGTTTTTAAGCCATTTTAATAAACTGCTGCACTTAGAGGCGCTCTGTTTTCTCTCTTTTTCTTAGCAAACCGCTGAGAGGCTGAGCAGGTCGCTCCAGCCAAATCCACAACCCAGCCTTCCAGTGAGCGCTGGGGGGGGGGGGGCTGGGCAGAGCAGAGAGCTGCTGTCTGACAGTACACTGAGAACCGAGCAATCTGCTTTTTTGATCACTTGGTTCTTAGTGTTAGTGTTAGAGACGGCAGGGGACAGATACAGCATCAGATCAATGCTGCATCCACCTAGGTAAGTATGATTAAATAAAAAAAATGATTTCCATACTTTTCTTTTAAAGCTGAAGTCCGGGCAGATATAACATACACAAATGAATGCAGCTCTGTATTCTTTAATACATCATTAATTATATTATTTTAAATGAAAGTAGTGTAAGTTCTTAAATTTGACTTGGAAATAGCCTCCTGCAATCCCCTGTACAACAGCACTTTGATAGGGCTTACATTACCAGAGCACCATTTGAGCAAAGAGGGTGGCTTCTAGTCAGAGCAGTGCTGCAGGCACAATTAGTGGACTTTTGGATCCTTGTCCCAACTCTCTATAGTCCCCAGATAGCGGAGCCAGTAGGGGAATCCCTGCTCTGCCCCTCCTCGACAGGAACCTCTCCCTAGTGCTAATTGGGCCAGTGGGGATCCTGTCCCTATTCGAGCAACTTCACAAATGCACCCAGCCGTAGTGAGACAGTGCTATTTATTAACATTGCCTTCACTAAAGATGTACAAAGAGGCCAGCGAGGGCAGTAGCATCCAATTAGACAGCTGCTCCCCTGATGACACCTATGGAAGCTTCAGAGGAACAAAGCTCCTCTCAATCTCCATTACCTCTGTACAGCAGCCAGCTCAACAATGTGACCTGCAGTGGGAAGGACAAACTACACCTGCTTACATGTATTTATCTGTAGACCTGGAGTTCAGATTTAAAGCCTAAATTAGATTATAGTTGTTGGTTTTACATCTACATTTTTGCACTTTTTTATTTGTTCTCTGTGCTAAAAACGTATCATTAAAAACTGCCAGTGCTGGACTCCCAAAGCTGTAAACAAACGTATCAAGAATCCCACCCATGAAAACTTTATCTGTGGTTGCACTGTCCTTCACCGAGATAATATCAAAACAAGCAAATGCAATATTTTCTGTGTTCCTGGATACATCAATACACCACACAGTATTTCAGGTGAGATATGGTCCTTCTTCAGGCATTGAGAGAATCCAGAACTGTCAAGGGCAATCATAAAGGGAATTCATGACACTATTTAGTATATCATTATGCCTCCGCATGACAAATGTTTGTACAGGTGACAGATTCATGCAATGGGTACATGAATGTGGGGTGCGCACCTCTCCATGCGGAGACTAGAGTGTATATATGGATACTCCATCCTCAGTGCAGCTCAGCTCCCTCCCCAGGCTTCAGCTGTCACATAGACAGCACAGTGGTGGAAGGAATTTTGAAGATGCGTGGGCATAGCCAGATGGGGACTCCTAGATACTAGCTCCCTATCCACTTCCCTTGTGAGTAACAGCATCCAGTGGGCAGATCGATAGCCAGTATGCAGCCTTCTTTTGGCTATAGAAACCATCCACTGTCTGCTCTCAATCACCATCCACTGTCTGCTCTCAATCACAAGGAAAGAACAGACTGGAACTATTGTCTCAGATTTCTTATCAGGCTCTGCCCACTGTCAGCATCATTGGTTTGTAGGAGGCAGTTGGTTGAGAAGCTGACAGTGTCCTTAACCCATAACAGTAGGGGAAGGGAGCCTGCTACACAGGGTACAGAGATGGACACTAACCTTTCTCTGTTTGCCAAGATAGCGTTGGTCTAAAAAGTGGAACTAAACCCATCGATTTACCTGTTTCTGAAAACAGTTATATTCAAGGCATGCTGTGAATAACTGTCACAACTGCTTTGCTCTCACCCGAACTGTCAAGCCATCAAATGGCTGTGACATAATAAATTATATGTTCAGCACCATGATAATTGCATGTGAAACCAAAGCAAAAATGGCATCTTCATTAGATGTAAAGGATAGGAGTGTTAAGTTTCACTTTATTTACCTTTATTTACCTTCAGTTTTGTTATCTTGAACTGCAGGTAAATACTTATGAATTTGGTGCAGTAATAGTGCAACATTTTAACCTCTTGCAGGCCGCCCCATGCACATTTACTGCGGGACAGCAGCTCCTGTGTGCAGAATCACATACAGGTACATGATTCTGCACTTCCGGGTCTGAGGCGCGCACACGAGCCGCCAGTGACCCGCTCCTGCTGTGATTGAACCTAAGTGGGAGCCAATCAGCAGGTCCAGTGGACGCAATGTCAACCTGGACCCACTAATTGTTTGAGGCACAGTCAGAACATCGATCTGCCTAAGCAGCAACACTGGCCCCCTTCTTCCCACAGTATAAGCACCCCCTAGAGTTAGCAAGCACTCCCCAGGGACACATTTAACCCTTTGATCGCCCCTGATATTAACCTCTTCCCAGCCAGTGGCATTAGTATAGTGACAATGCATTTTGACAGTGCACTGTATTACTGTCACTGGTTCCAAAAAAAGTGTCAAAAGTGTCAGTTAGTGTCCGATTTATCCACCGCAATATCACAGTCCCACTATAAGTTGCCGATTGCCGCCATTACTAGTAAAAATAAATAAATATAAACAAATGATGAAGCACTAAAATAGATATACAGATAAACCATAATAAGTCCATGATAATAACATATAAAAGATGGAAAGGTTGATCTGAAGATCAGTAAGATAGCTTCCACCAGCACCCGATCACACAACTGCTTACCAGAAGATATAGACCCCCCACTACAGAGATCTATATGAGCATGATAGATAAAGCACTCAACCACAGATGTGCAATTTATCAGTGAAGATCCCGAGTTAGGCGCTCAGCATTCAGCTATATGGTGAATCCTCTCGCAGAGCATGAGCATCCAGTTCAGCAGTTAGTGGACATATGTCCTATGTGTATTCGTATAAAAAGTTTTATTGGCATAAAATAATAGCCACTCCCATTTAAGTATAGCTACTCCCGAGTTATAATTATCGAGACGGCATTCGAATAAGAGGGAAAGCCGCCAGATCCCAGCAAGCGTCGGCGTAGTAGACATCTCCCTGCTGAGTTTCGTCATAGAATGACATTGTCAGGGGCGTGGCCTCAAGACGTGTACGGCATCTTAAATAATCAGTCTCGCTGGGAATAGGCAGAGAGAACACTTGCGTTCCAGAACCCTGAACGGCCTATTAGGCTTGCGTTCCAGCACCAAGAAGTGTCACCTCCTCTCACTAATAATATCATCCAGGACAACCCTATGTACTGCCCGGAAAAAATAGATTATTAACCCTAACTACTATACACAGACTAAGTAGAATAAACTACTAACTCTTAAAAAGGGCACCCAAAAAATAACACATAAACACCATTTAAAATATTTTCAAATATTTTCAATTTTAAATTGCTTTTAAAACAAAAAATAGCATGTGGGCTGAATAAAATAACGAATTACCATTCCGCAAAAGAAAACTATTAAAAAAATAGGCCTACAAGCTAGGTGTGGGGCCATCCCACTTTCAAAAGTCGCACCCAAAAGCACCCCTTGAAAATTATTACACTCAAAATGGCCTAATAAAATCCATTTAAAAATGAATTAAACGTATCAATATATTAACATAGTCATAGGTCTATTATATAAACTAGCAAGTAAGAGGCATGGGTCTATTATATAAACTAGCATGTAAGAGGATATAACAATCAGTAACAAGAATCTTAATTAGGCATTGTTAACAAAGGCATTGATGTCCCATTCAATATTCATTCCAAAGGGGGTATAGGTCCTGGCCTTGTAGATCCATTGGGTTTTGAGTCTAGAGACCCTCCTAGTCAAATTACTACCCCTCCAGCTTCCTACATATTTATCTATACCCAAAAATACAGTGCCCGCTGGGTTTCTATCATGGCACATGTCATAATGTTTGGATAGGCTATGCTTAGGATACCCATTGAAAATAGTAACGTAAAAGTAGTATTTTAACCTTACATGAAGCATGCGGATAGTGCGACCTATATATTCTAAGCCACAAAGGCACTGGATAAGGTTAACTGCATGTTTGGTTGTGCATGTGATGAACGGTTAAATCTTGTATTGTAGGTGTGTGGAATTGGATTCAAAGGAATCAATCCTCCTCCTCCTCTCAGCATTGATTCTACATATCGCACAATTTCTGCACTGAAATAAACCTCCCAAATGATGAAAAAACTAGATAGTGTTTGGGGGGTCAATGACATTAGGAGCGACCTGCAATCTAAGTGGAGATACACCCCTAAAAACCACTTGAGGAGTAGCTGGCAACATCGGGCCTAATACTCTATCATTCTGCAGAATATGCCAGTGTTTCCGTAATATACGTTTAACTGAAAAATGTTGGGAGTAAAAGGAAGAGAACAAGGCATACTTGAAAAAATCATCATTCTGCCTGACCCTCGGTCTTAACAGATCCTTCTGACTCCTCTGCTCAGTGCGAGCGAAGGCCTCCTCTAGCTGATCATTACTATACCCCTTCTCAATAAATTTGGTTTTAAGTATAGACACCTCCTGAATAAAATCATAATGGTTGGTACCCTTCCTCTTCAGTCTTAAGAATTTGCAGACCGAAATTGACCTCAACCAGGCCGAAGGGTGACAGCTATTGATATCAATAACACCATTTCTATCGGTTTCCTTAAAATAGGTAGAGGTAACAATCCAACCTTCAACTATCCTAATCCTGAGATACAAAAAATGTATTTCGGTTCTACTACATTCATATTGAAGGAAAATGCCTCTCTCATTCCTATTTAATACACATGGATTCTTTCAATGAGTGCTCATGAATTCTTTCAATGAGTGCTCATCACCTTCCCATAGGAGGAGGATGTCATTGATGTACCTCCTCCAAAGTATCACCTCGGGTCTAGATCCATCATTGATGACATCCTCCTCCCATTTGGCTATAAATAAGTTGGCCATACTGGGCACAAATTTGGCACCCATGGCCACGCCTCTATTTTGTAAATAATATGAGCCACCGAACCAAAGATAGTTATGGCCCATAGCAAAGTCCAATAGTGATAAGATGAAATCGCTCTGAGCCTCCAACAATATATCCGATCCCATATAATGTGATACTGGTGCGATATTATTGCATACAGCGAAGACACATCCTCCTTCCAGATGATTTTATTAAGCTCATTGATGACCTGCGTAGAATCTTTGAGAAAGGAAGGGGTCTTAACCACAAGGGGCTGCAAGAAATGATCTATATATTTGCCTACCCTAGATGTCACCGAGTCGATCCCACTTATGATGGGTTTCCGCTGAGGATTTATAGGATTTTTGTGTACTTTGGGCAAATAATACATTACAGGCACTCGTGGTGCAACCGGAATCACACAGCTGATATAAGTGACCAGTGCATCATATCCAATTCATATAGATAAATGAATAAATAAATATAGTGAAAATGGTCTTAAAAAGGAAGTAAACCCTCCTCTGACACTTTTACCTATAGGTAAGCCTATATTATATAGGTACTGCAAATATCTATATATATCACCGTTTAGGAGATATTTACCTTACATGCAGCCAGTGACGTCACTGGCGCATGCGCTCTGAAGGAACGGCCGCTGGTGCCGTTTCTTCAGAGCCCCGTGCCATCGGCTCCCGCGTGCGTGCGTGGGAGTGACGTCACCGCGGCTCCGGCCAATCAGATGGCCGGATGCCGCGATCCCGGAAGACGGGCGACTGGACATGTCGCCCGTCATACAGGTGAGCGGGCGGCACGGCGGGGGCTCGTTCTTAGGTAAGTATTTCATAATGAGCTAGTATGCGATGCATACTAGCTCATTATGGGTTTCTCTTTCAGGTTGCAGCAAAATAAAAAAAAAGTTTCATGGGTTTACAACCTCTTTAAAAAGAGTGCATCAATATAAAAAGTGTCAAAAGCTTGAGTGATGATAAACACTTTGTGGATGATGTGCCAATATTAAGTGAACTCCAACACCAGGTAGTAAGAGCAGAGGACTAAATCACTCTTCTGGGTGTACTACACCCTTACCGTACTGCTGTAAGGCAACAGTATAAAGGGAAGATTCTGGCAATCTTAGGGTAAATTCCAGATGGATCAACTTCCTGGAAGCTTCTAAGTAAAGATTTCGGCCATTCTTGGAAGAGCAACTCCAAGAACTCATAGCAGTGCCTCCTGCTCTCCTAGACAAATCTTGTCTGATTTCCCAAGGTCACAGTGCTCATGGTCTGCGAGAGGATTCACCATATAGCTGAATGCTGAGCGCCTAACTCGGGATCTTCACTGATAAATTGCACATCTGTGGTTGAGTGCTATATCTATCACGCCCATATAGATCTCTGTAGTGGGGGTCTATATCTTCTGGTTAGCAGCTGTGTGATTGAGTGCTGGTGGAGACTATCTCACTGATCTTCAGATCAACCTTTCCATCTTTTATATGTTATTATCGTGGACTTTTTTTGGTTTATGTGTATATCTCTATTAGCGCTGTATCATTTGTTTATATTTTGTAATTTGTTGTGGATTGACAACATTGTGCTAGTTGCTATATTTCTCTTTGTCATAATTTTTTTTTTTTTATCCTTTGTCAAGCGCAACAATTATCTTAACAAAAATAAATAAATAAAAATTCCATAAATATATCTAATAATTTGTAGCCACGATAACTTTTGCGCAAACCAATTAATATACGCCTATTGGGATTTTTTTTACCAAAAATATGTAGCAGAATACATATTGGCCTAAATTGATGAAGAAATTCGATTTTTTTACATTTTTTATTAGATATGTTTTACAGAAGAAAGTACAAAAAAATGTTTTTGTTTTTTTTAAATTGTCTGTCTTTTTTTGTTTATAGTGAAAAAAATATAAAAACCTCAGAGGTGATCACGTGCTGCAAAATAAAGCTCTATTTGTGGGAAAAATGCAGGGCCGGATTAAGAGCATCATGGGCTTGGTGCTGAGGATTTTGAAGGGCCTTAAGGGCCGTGCCTTGGCATGCACCCAGAGGAGGAAGGGTGCAGCCATGCATGCCTAATTCAACATGGGATGCTGTCTCTGAAGCCCATAAACACATCCATGCATCGGCAACTGTCCCTCCTTGTCCGGCCTTTGTGCTGTGTGCGGAGGTTCTGAGGGAGCTGCCTGGGGAAGCGAGCATAGAAGCCAGACTTCTGTGTTTACAAGTGACAGAAGAGCGGTAACAGTGAATATGGCCAACCCGGGGCCTATATAAAAGGTAGGGGCCTGGAGCTGCAGCTCCAATAGCCCCTACGTTAATCTGGCCCTGGAAAAATGGTATTTGGGTACAGTGTCGCACGACCGCACAATTGTCAGTTGAAGTACGCAGTGCAGTATTGCAAAAAAATGGCCTGGTCCCAAGGGGGGTAAACCTTCTGGAGGTGAAGTGTTAAAAGTGCTGCTCTTAAGAACTACCTGAACCTGCTTTATGTGTTAATAAAACTACCAAAAACAGCGGCAAGTATAATTGAGTCTGGTGCCAGAAAAGCATTGCTGGGGATTTATTGAATTGCTCTGATTATATTTATGATTCTGAGAATACACATTTTTTGGGATATTCCTGTATTGCAGCCCTATGTCCTCAGACTGCTTGCTCTGATATTTTCTCATGCTATTCATATATAGAGCCCTGTGCATCTGGGGAGCATCTGCATCTATTCGCTTTAATTCTTCTGACAATGTGCATAACATTACTATCATACATTATATTTCACAACACCTTTTACATTACATGGCTGCTTGTCTCCAGGACACCCTGATGTTAAATTGGAAACATAAAAACAATGACTCCTGACTTGTTACACTGTCAGTATAGGAAGAAGCAGCATTTCATCATAGTCCTGGATGAATTTGTGTTTAGTAAATTGTTGCATGAAAAAGCATTCCAAGAGTACAGATGCCCTACTGATACCCTTTCTGTTAAGTTCAACCCTTTCAAGAGAATGCTCACTGCCTTCAACACTGAGGCCAACTCGCATTTCCTGTTGACCTCTGCTGTGGAGGTCAGATCTGAATATCAGACGCTCTGCGGTGTCTGTTGGTGTCAAGGGAAGTGGTGAGAGGTGTATATTTGCTGTTTGCTGGTCCAAGAAAAGGACAATTGTTTTGGCAATCTGCAAATGTACCAGCTGCCACCCAATATGACCTTTTTCTGAAAACTCTGATTTAAGATTTCTGCTTTTTGTATTTGCAAACTTACAAACGATGTACTGAAAAAAAAGGAAGAATTCAGGATTATAACACTGGAAATGACTGTGCCTGTAGAAAGTATTCATCCCTTTGGAAGTTTTCATATTTTACTGTCATACAAAAATGTAGTCACAATAGATTGAAAAAAAATATACTCTTTTATGTCAAGCAGAAAACAGATATTATTATAATTTATTATTATACAGGATTTATATAGCGCCGACAATTAACACAGCACTTTACAACTTGAGGGTAGACAAATACAAATACAATACACGTTAACCGCTTGCCGACCACCGCACGACAATTTACTGCAGCGGTCAACGTAGTACTACGTTGCATTGCCTGTGAGGCTCTAGGGAGTGAGCGAGCGCGCGGTCACGGACCCCCCCCCCCCCCCCCCGTGCGTGTGCCCGCCGGGCACTCGGGATCGTCCGTTACACCGGAAGAAAGGCAGGCGGCTGATGTAAACAAAGCCGCCTGTCATTCTTCCCTGTGTAAGAATGGAGATCAGACGCTTCTACTATGTAGGACCGTTGATCTCTGTTCTTAGACTAGTAGCCACAGCCAATCACAGTTAGAAACACGGCCCTAGGACACACTTAACCCCTCCCTCTCCAATACAGTTAACTCCTTCACTGCCAGTGTCATTTTTGCAGTAACAGTGCATATGTATAGCACTGATTACTGCAGTAATGTCACTGGTAATCCCAAAAGTGTCAAAAATGTCAGTCGAAGGTCCGATCTGTCCGCCGCAATGTCGCAGTCCCGCAAAAAAATCGCAGATCGCCGCCATTACTGATTAAAAAAAAAACAACAAAAATGAATTTTACCAAACATATGTAGCATAAAACAAATTGGCCGAAAATGTTAATAAATTTTGATTTTTACATTTTTTTAGGGGGAATTTCATATAAAAAAATGTGAAAAATATTGTTATTTTTGCAAAATTTACGCTTTTTTTGGTTTATAGCGCATGATCAAAAAATTGCACAGGTGATCAAATACCACCAAAAGAAAGCTCTGTTTGGGGGAAAAAAAGGACGTCAAATTCGTTTAGGTACAGCGTTGCACGACCGCGCAATTGTCTGTTAAAGTCACGCAGTGCCGAATCGCAAAATAGGCCCTGGTCAGGAAGGGGGTAAAATCTTCAGAAGCTTAAGTGATTAATACAATAGGAGTCTGCAAACTGATCCAAATTAAATACAATAAATAAAATAGACTGCATGATTATAAACCCCTTAAAGCGGAGTTTCACTCAAAAGTGGAACTTCTGCTTAAAGTGGTCCTGACCCCCTGACATACCACATTTGGCATGTCATTTATTTGAAGGGGGAGCGGATACCTAGTTTTGACAGGTATTCACTCCCACTTCCGCTTGAGCCACCTAGGCAGCTCAGGCAGAAGTTCTCCTCTTCCCTTCCCTCCCGGCAATCTTCTGGGACATGTCACAGGTCCCAGAATATTGCACGTCCATTCAGGACGCGCAGCGCGACTCACGCATGAGCAGCGCGCACCCAGCTGTGAAGCCGCAAGCTGTCACAGCCGGGTGCCCACACTAGAGATGCCGGCACCACAGGGAGAAGATGGAGAGAACCGAGGCTCCCCCAGCCGCATCGCTGGACCGTGATTGAGTAGGTGAGTATGTGTTTATTAAAAGTCAGCAGATACACTTTTTGTAACTGCTGACTTTTAATAAGCACAAAAGCCAGTGGAACTCCGCTTTAAAGTCAGTGCTTAATAGAAGCAGCTTTGGCCGAAAATTGCAGACATGACTCTGTGTTTCTATTAGCCTAGACCAGTGATGATGAACCTTGGCACCCCAGATATTTTGGAACTACATTTCCCATGATGCTCAACTACACTGCAGAGTACATGAACATCATGGGAAATGTAGTTCCAAAACATCTGGAGTGCCAAGGATGGCCATCACTGACCTAGACACTGCAATTTCCCCATTCCTCTATACAACTGCTCAAGCTCTGTCAGGTTGCATAGGGTTGACAAGTGAACATATTTTTTTAAGTCTAGGGACAAGTTCTTTAAATGATTGAGATCTGCCTCATGTCCAATCACTGTCCAAATCTTGCAGCCTCAACCTCCGCAACATTTCCAAAATATGTCCCTTTCTAACCAATGACACCACAAAGCTACTAATTCACACTCTGGTCATCTCCCGCCTTGACTACTGCAACTCCCTCCTCATTGGATTACATTTACATAGGCTATACCCCCTTCAGTCTGTTATTAATGCTGCTGCCAGGTTTATCCCCCTTACCAACCACTCAGTGTCTGCTACTCCTCTCTGACAATCCCTCCATTGGCTTCTGCTCACCCAACTAATTAAATTCAAAATACTAACAACAACTTACTAAGCCATCCACAACTTGGCCCCCAACTACTTCACTAACCTAGTCTCAAAATACCAAACAAATCTTTCTCTTCGTTTCTCCCAAGACCTCCTACTCACTACCTCCCTCATCATCTCCTCCCATTCTCGCCTCCAGGACTTTTCCGGAGCCTCTCCCATCCTATGAAGCTCCCTACCCCAATCTGCCCGATTATCTCCTACTCTGCTTTTAGACGATCCCTGAAAACCCTTCTCTACAGAGAGCCCTACCCTGCCTACACCTAACAACTGTACTTTTATTTTCTCCATCAGCTCATCCCCCACAGTTATTACTTTTTATATCACTTGACCCTCCCTCTTTGATTGTAAGTTCTAACGAGCAGGTCCCTCTGATTCCTCCTGTATTGAATTGTATTGTAATTTTACTGTCTGCCCTCAGGTTGTAAAGCACTGCACAAACTGTTGGCGCTATACAAATCCTGTATGTTAATAATAATCTGGATTTTGGCTATTTTAGGACATAAAAATAGTTTTTACATTGTCCTTTTATAGTAATGGCTTAATGCTTGGGGGTCATTGTCTTATCTTCCTAGTCTCAGACTGCATACATTTTCTCTCCAGAATTTCTGATAAGTCCCCATGGCTCCCTCCAGGCATACCTGTCCTTTTTGTGTCCATACTGTATATGCTTCAAAATGGAGGCTTTTATATACTCAAATTAGGGCAGGGGCAAGGCAATGCGTCTTCTAAATATTTGTAATTGTTACGCAAAAACAAAACTCTGTTTTTGATGCAAATTTCTAGACGATATGCTGGTATGTGTTCTAGGAAATACATTTTGCATTGATTGCTCTGTGCAAAGTCCTTCCTTGTGCACCTTAATCTAAAAGCTAGTTATAAATTGGGGAGGTGGCCATTTTTGCTTTTCCCCAGACTTTCCATGTATTTTGCTGCATTTATGTTTCCCTCTACCCACACAAGCCTTCTAGGACCTGCTGCAGAGAACATCCCTATAACATAGAGTCACCACCTCCATACTTCACAGTGGGGATGTCATGATATGCAGTGTTTAAATTATGCTACACAAAAGAGTTTAACGTGATGGCCAAAAAAAAAAACTGTGATTCCATCATACTATAGAACCTTGCTACCTTCAGAGTTTCTTTCATGCTTCATAGCAAACTGTAGCAAGCTGGACATACACAAATGAGAAATGTTGAAAGCACTTTCAAAATTATGTTTGCATTTTAATGTCCACTTGACCAAACTAATATTTTTAAAAGCAAACCAAGGTTCTTAGAACTAAACATTTAGAACAGAGGTCTTCAAACTATGGCCCTCCAGATGTTCAGGAACTACAATTCCCATCATGCCTAGTCATGTCTGTGAATCTCAGAGTTTTACAATGCCTCATGGGATGTGAAGTTCCGCAACAGCTGGTGGGCCGTAGTTTGAGGATCCTTGATTTAGAATAATATTCTACTAGTTTTTGACCAGCTTAGGTAAGATGTCATATAAGTTTTAGTTAACAGTGACCTTTTTTTGACAGTCTGTCAGCAATTGGTGAAGCACCCTAGTAACCATTGTTGTTCGCAAAGTCTCTCCAATCTCAGCCACTGAGGGTTGTAAATCCATCAGAGTGGTCATAGGTCTCTTGGAGGCCATAGTCACTCACTTTTGGTGGATGGCCCGTTCCTGATAGATTTACAACTGTGCCATGCCCTTTCCATTTTTTTTTAATAAATGATTTGACTGTACTTCAATGAATTTTCAGTAACTTGAAAAAAAATGTTCTTGTATCACAATTTGACTTGTCCTTTAGAGTGGCCTGAAGTGTTCATTTGTCTTTATGGTACAGTATATGTTATGATATGATACCAACTCACTAGAAGCTGGCCCTTTCAGATACACATGTATATGTTTTCCAATCACTTGAAACCCCATTGAATACCCATTGGTGCACCAGTGAAAATTTGTGTGTAATATTACCCCTTTCAGCCAGTGGAAGCTGAAGTTCTTAATGCCAGGTGGCGGAGGGGACTTCCAGTGATCACAAATGATTGGCTGCCACAATAAATACATGATCAGTAGAAAGTTACCATGAGCCTTTGACGACAATGTAGACAATGTGCTGTGAACACAGAGTGAGCACGCTTCCAGGACAAATGGGCAAATGGGCAGCACCTCGTGTATGCATTAAAGCCCACCATTGTGCTGCCACATATATGTGTATGTCTGGCGTTAAGGAGCTAAAGAATGTATATAGTAAAGTAGTCAGTTATTTTGTGTGTTTTTCATAGTAATTTGTTTAAATCACTTTGCAGAGACCCGTTATCTCTTTGACATTATAGAGTATACTGTATTTCTGTTGACCAGTGTAAAAGAAAATAAATCAACAGAAATACAGTTCTGGGACAGTGAAGCATGAAAATGACCAAGGGGGTAAATACATTTTATCAACTCTGTATATCTGTGCAATCAGGTGTCTGTGTGAGTTACTTTTTTTTTTTTTTTTACATTGACTATACCTAAGTATATCCCAATCAGAAGTGAATCTAGCATGTTTGTACTGTAAAGTGAAACCTGTTTCAATACATGTCTTATTCTGTTGGTTCTGCAAACACAAAAAAGAAGCAGTTCCTATTATTCTGGTATGTGTGCTCAGGGTAGCTGTTTAATATATGCAACAGTTAGGCTTTCCTTGCATTCTTTGCCCACACTACTCTGTTTAAATGTGCAAATAACATTGTTTGAAAATATGCTCCTTTCAATATGAACATTTTGCATTTAAACTGACTTGGTGTCCCTAGCTTAATCCATATGATTCGTGAAACCTCTGGGTTCTAAATGGTCCTTAATAGTAGGCTGGAATAATGCTGGTTTACTGCAATTTAAGGAATATCTGCCCGTGATGGTAGAAATATAGGCGAGGGATTAAAAGTAAATTGTAGCCTAACTTTATCCTCAGGTAGATGACTAACCAATGAAGAGATCTGCAGTGCAGCAGATCAGAACTCTAGGGAGAAATATATATATCTAGCGTTAACATTAATAATAGATTGTAGATCTGAGTCTTGTTAGTAGAATATGATCAGAGGTAGGGGACGAGTTGTGAAGAGCTTTGAAAGCAAACCATAGTAACTTGAATTTTATTTTCACAGTGATGAAAAACTAGCGAGGAGTTTCAAAGAGAGCGACAGATGTTGAGAAGTGGTGGGAGTAGTACAAAATTCTTGCTGCAGCATTTATGATAGATTACAGGGGTCATAGTCTAGTTAGTGGAATGCTAGATAGGATATTTCAGTGGTGAAGGTGAGGGATTTTATAAATGGATCCAGAGTTAGAGAAATGTATATTTTGGAGATGTTCCACAAGTGGAAGTGGCAGGATGTAAAGATGTTCTGGATGGGATGGAAGAAGCCTGAGTTGAGGGTAACTCACAGCTTATAACAATTTACAAGAGTTAGCCACTTAAGCCCCGGAAGATTTTACCCCCTTCCTGACCAGGGCCTATTTTGCGATTCGGCACTGCGTGACTTTAACGGAAAATTGCACGGCCGTGCGACGCTGTACCCAAATAAAATTGACGTCCTTTTTTTCCCCACAAACAGAGCTTTCTTTTGGGGGTATTTGATCACATGTGCGATTTTTTTGATCATGCGCTATAAACCAAAAAAAGAGCGACAATTTTGCAAAAATATATAACAATATTTTTCACATTTTTTTATATGAAATTCCCCCCAAAAAAATGTAAAAATCAAATTTTTTTAACATTTTAGGCCAATTTGTTTTCTGCTACATATGTTTGGTTAAAAAAAAATCGCAATATGCGTATTTTGATTGGTTTGCGCAAAATTTATTGCGTTTACTAACTAAGGGAAAGATTTTTGTAATTTTTATTGTTTTTTTTAAACGAGTAATGGCGGCGATCTGCGATTTTTTTTGCGGGACTGCGACATTGCGGCGGACAGATCGGACCCTTGACTGACATTTTTGACACTTTTGGGGGTACCAGTGACATTACTACAGTAATCAGTGCTATACATATGCACTGTTACTGTCAAAATGACACTGGGAGGGAAGGGGTTAACTTTATTGGAGAGGGAGGGGTTAAGTGTGTCCCTAGGGGTGTACTTCTAACTGTGATTGGATGTGGCTGTCTGTGTAACAGCAGAGATCAACGGTCCTACATAGCAGGACCGTATGATCTGTGCTTTTACACAGGGGAGAATGACAGGTGGCTGTGTTTACATTAGCCGCCTGCCTTTCTCCCTCTCCACCCGGCGATCGCGAGTGACCGGCAGACATCAGGTCCGCCGGTCACACGCGCGGGCTGCTTAGGGAACGAGCGGGGGGCGGGAGACTAGCAAGGATTCTTGCCTATTTGTTGGTATCAAGTTGTAGAACGCTGTGCAATCTGTTGGCACTATATAAATCCTGAATAAAAATAATAATAAAAATCAAACTAGCAGCAAAACAATGTGTCATTTATTTAAACTATCTTAAAGTGCATTTTTAAAGTCGATTTTCAGAAAATCCCACTATATGTTTGTGTCCCAAGTTGAATACACAGCATACCTTAAAAAGAAAAAGAAAAAAAATGTTCTTACCTTTTAGATTTTTCTAATTGAAGGCGTCATGGCAGGCTAAGGATAGGCTAAGATCTGTATTATTATCATACAATGAAAAAGGCAAGCTCCTAAAGCTGGTCAAAGATGGATCAAACTTTGGCCGGTTCAGCAGGGAAATTTCAATCCATCTATGACTTTTTCAGTTAGAGAGAAGTCAATTTAATAAATTACTTCTCTCCAATGGGACTGCTGGTAATTTTTTGTTCAATCATTGCCTGCAGCCAATTGGCTGCAGCACTTATTAGTGTATTTTGACAGCAGAGTAGTCCCTACTGTCAGAATATAATAGCGCAGTGTAGTGGATTCCTTCCTCCACCCTACTTGTAGGCTGATCGAAAGAAACTGAATCATCTGCGGCCAGCCTAAATCTATAAACCATTGTTAGGATAGACAATGTTCAAATCTACAATAGTGTAGTTTACAACGAATATAAGGATTTGTTAGCACAGTACAGACAAGGGTAATTATAACAAACATTAACTTTCCAGATTCCTCATAAACAAAGAGGATTTTTTCAGCGCTGGAGTAATCAGAAATGTTAAGCAAAAGTTTTTAAAGATTTTGTTATGGTATGGTACAGTGCATCCGGAAACTATTCACAGTGCTTCACTTTTTCCACATTTTGTTATGTTACAGCCTTATTCCAAAAATTTTAAAAATAAAAAATGAAAAAAATGTCTATAAGTATTTATAACCTTTGTCATGACACTCAAAATTGAGCTCAGGTGCATCTTGTTTCCACTGATCATCCCTGAGATGTTTCTACAAGTTGATTCCACCTGTGGTAAATTCAGTTGGTTGGACATGATTTGGGAAGGCACACACCTGTCTATATAAGGTCCCACAGGTAACAGTGCATGTCAGAGCACAAACCAAGCCCTGAAGTTGAAGGAATTGTCTGTAGACCTCTGAGACAGGATTTTATAGAGGCACAGATCTGGGGAAGGGTACAGAAGAATTTCTGCAGCATTGAAGGTCCCAGTGAGTACAGTGGCCTCCATCATCCGTAAATGGAAGAAGTTTGGAACCACCAGGACTCTTCCTAGAGCGGGTCGCCCAGCCAAACTGAGCGATCGGGGGAGAAGGACCTTAGTCAGGGAGGTGACAAAGAACCTGATATTCCCTCTGATAGAGCTCCAGAAGAACATATATCTCTGCAGCACTCCACCAATCAGGCCTGTATGGTAGAGTGGCCAGACGGAAGCCACTCCTTAGTAAAAGGCACATGACAGCCTGCCTGGAGTTTGCCAAAAGGCACCTGAAAGACTCTCAGACAATGAGAAACAAAATTCTCTGGTCTGATGAAACAAAGATTGAACTCTTTGGTCTGAATGGCAAGCATCATGTCTGGAGGAAACCAGGCACCGCTCATCAAGTGGCCAACACCATCCCTACAGTGAAGCATGGTGGTGTCAGCATCATGCTGTGGGGACGTTTTTCAGTCCAACTGGGAGACTAGTCAGGATTAAGGAAAAGATGAATGCAGCGATGTACAGAGACATCCTTGATGAAAACCCGCTACAGAGCGCTCTGGACCTTGGACTGGGGCAAAGGTTTATCTTCAAACAAGACAATGACCCTAAGCACACAGCCAAGATAACAAAGGAGTGGCTATAGGACAACCCTGTGAATAACCTTGAGTGGCCCAACCAGAGCCCATTTGAACATCTCTGGAGAGATCTAAAAATGGCTGTGCACCGACGCTCTCCAGCCAACCTGAAGGAGCTTGAGAGGTTCTGCAAAGAATGGGGGAAACTGCCAAAATATAGGTGTGTTCAGCTTGTAGTATCATTCTCAAGGCTGTAATTGGTGTCCAAGGTGCTTCAACAAAGTATTGAGCAAAGGCTGTGAATACTTATGTACATGGGATTTTTTTCATTTTTTATTTTTTTTAAAAAGATTTCAAACAAACTTCTTTCATGTTGTCATTATGGGGTATTGTTTGTAGAATTTTTAGGAAAATATTGAATTTTATTAATTTTGGAATAAGGCTGTAACATAACAAAATGTGGAAAAAGTGAAGCACTGTGAATACTTTGCAGATGCACTGTATGCAAATGAGAGCTGTAGAGCTGTATGAGTAAATGAGAATATATAAAAACAAAAAAAAATATGTATTATAAAATATTATAATATAAAAACAATCTCCATGAGTAAGTCCTGGGGGTGGGATGAAACATGTTGGAGTTGTGGTTTGAATGAATCGAACCGAGGCTGCTTTTACTTGATTACAAATAGGGCTGGGTGAGGTGTGCAGCGGTTGGGCTACCTTTTTCTGTTTTGGTATAAAAAAAAAAAACAAGCTATGTTCACAATGTATGTAACATGTACCTGCTGTAGTTACTACATCCAAGTACTAGTAAACAAATAAATAATATAAAAATATTTGTTCTTGGGTTTAATTATCCTTTAGGTTATCATAGTGTTATAGTGGTCTTGTTTTGAATTGTTTTTGTAGGGCAGTAAAAAAATGCTTATTTTTAAGATGCTGTTTGTTGTTTTTTAAGTCTGTAATACAATACAGTTATAAGAAAGAAAGAAAAAGTTCCTTACAAAACAAAATATAGATTTTAGATAATAGAAAAGATCACTTCCAGGTGAATTTGATGATTTCTGGCATAAAACTATATTGCCTTTAATAGTTTTTTGGTGTTACAAATAATGTGAAGATCCTCCAACAGCCCTAAGAAGCATGCTTTGGGGCATTTTAAATTAGGCAGACCTAAGGCAGTTTCAAGAAATCCACATCCCTATGTCTAGAAAAGTTGTATCTTGGGGCAGGACCATACACAGTAAACCCCCGCTCCATCGCGGTTCAGTTTTTGCGGTTCCGGTATATTGCGTTTTTTTTTTTGTAATGTTATTTTACTATATAAATCATTAAAAATGAAATATTTTTGCATTTTCCATAGCTCTTGCTATGTCTCTCAGTATCTTTTATGTGTTTAAATGAGTTTCTATTGTTTTAAAAGTGTGTTTAAAGACCTTAAAATGCTTTTACACGTACAGTGACAGTAAAAAAACATGCCTACAATGCATTTTAATAGGGTTTTTCTATTTCGCGGATTTTCACTTTTCGCGGCTGGGTCCGGAACGTAACCCCCGCAATGGAGGGGGGTTTACTGTAGTATGAAGAAAAGTCACTGCATGGCCTCAAAAGCGGAAACAGAGCAGAGAATCCCTAAGTTATAAACTATACAGCCACATAGGGGTGTGGTATGTCTGATGATAATCCTCAAACCTTCCCCTTATGAAATAATTGAGGCCCAGGGAAGACTAATATTCTCTGCTAGGAACTGAGGAATTCAGGGAGAAGTGGGTTACCCCATATTGGATTATTTATGGAGTCAGTCCAATTGGTAGATAATATGAAATTGTTAATGTATTGCAGGAGCTTGAGGGAGGTGTTAATAAGAGAGGTAACCTGTATAATTCCTGTAGTTTGTCGGTATACAGAATTGTGTGTGGATTCAAATGAGGACATAATGGCAGCCTCTGTCACTGTACAGTCATTGTCTCTCAATGGTCTAACCCAGTCATGTATAAAGATCCGTTTTGCGGCCAGATAGTACAGTTGGAAATTTAGGAATGTCAAGCCAGCTAGTTTGGACAGCAATTGGAGATTTGAAGGGTGGTCAGGGAGATTCTAGGACGGCAAAGAATCCATATGAAAGAGAAACATAAAGGGGGAGATTTACTAAAACTGGAGAGTGCAAAATCTGGTGCAGCTCTGCATAGAAACCAATCAGCATCCAGATTTTGTTTTGCCAAAGCCTAATTGAACAAGCTGAAGTTAGACATTGTAGCCACGTATTGGCTCTGAGGAAGAGGTTTCGCCCCCAAAACGCATCAGCTTAGCCACAACAGTTTAATGCGGCACACTGCATGCCATCCTGCATCGCGCAGTATCTTGGCTACCTTGGAGATTATATGTATATCATGTTGATGTGTGTACATTCACACCTGTTTTGTGAGTATAATATATACTTTTTAATATTTTAATAAATGTTTTTAGTAAAATAAATTATTAACCAGTTATTGCAGGATTGGAACCTGAACCATAATACCAAGATATTTGAATTTGTTTACAATTTTAAGCTGGGAGCTGTGAGGGATGTTAAGAGCTGTCTCAGGGCCCAGGGGGGAAAGTAAGCATTTCTCCCAATTAAATTTAAAGTCAAATAAGCCTCCAAATTCTTGAAGAAGGGTTAATAAATGGAATAAAGATTGATTTGTATCTTAGGCGTTCTATAGGTAGAACATGATCAGCATAAAGGTTAAAATGTTTGTCCAATTAATTAATTAATTAATTCTAAGTCATTTAATATTGGAGGAATTCATTAACAGCAGCTTTAGCAGTCCCATAGAGCAAATAGGATGGCAAACAGGCTACCCCTTGTGACACAGAAAATCATAAAAGTTAAGAAATAGATGTGTTAACTCTAATCCTTGCTGGGGGGGGGGGGGGGGGGGTATATAGCAGTTTTACCCATTGGACACATTTGGAGAAGGTAGGGCCATTCTAAGCAAGGCCTTATGATTATCTGGAGAGGTGATTGCCCTTTCTTTTACCTAAGAATTAGGAAATTGTAAATTAGTGAATAACCTATAGATTTTCATACGAGTGGATCTATTGGGTTTGAAACTGGTCCGATTTGAACCCACCAGTCCTGCTACATATCTGTTTTGTCTCATAGCCTATGTTTTAGCCTGAATTTTACTATCCTTATTGATAAGAGATATGGGGCAATAGGAATCGTATAGCGTTGGGTCTTTCCCCTGTTTTAGAACAAGTACTATCAGACTTTCTTTCATAGAGTCTGACAAAAATGCCTCTTTAATGTCATTCCTCTGCATGAGTAACTTCCGACAAATGTCCCTGACACAAAAATATAAAAAGATGTCAGGGGAGGGAGCACCAGCACACAGCCTGTGATTGACTACCTCAGCTCTGTTCCCATGTGCTGTGTGAAGGTAGGGGGGGGGTGTCCCTTCCCTTCAATTAGCATTCACTAAGCTCTGAAGTGTGTAGCTTCAGCTCCCTGCCCCCTGCTTTCTGAAAGCTCAGAAAAGCTGTATAATTCCTGCACTTTTAATGGCTGTAGAGAAGAGAGGGCTACAAATAAACAGGACTGCTTGTGTAGAAAGATTTGTTTCATCTCTGTGTATTACCACAGACTACTCACTTCACTCAATAAATATAAGGATTGACAACTACTTTAAATATTGTTATAATATCAGCATGTTCTGCAGTTTCCCTTGGGAAGCCTGTAGGCTTAAAGATGTTATGTGTGTAATGCTAGAGATCTGAATATCAGGGAAGTAGAACACCTCCTATGCCCCACTAAAATTTTGTAATTTTAGAAATGTGGGTACTAGTATTTTTGTAGGGGAAATTCTGATCATTTTCATGTAAAATAGTAGTTCAATGTAGCAAGAGACAAATTATTCACTGTTTACCTGTGATTACTGCTTACAGGAAAGTGCACATGAACCTGACTTCACAGTTACTCAAATAAAAGAAGCCATCTTAATTTCCTCCCCAGCTAAAACCATCTCTATGCATGAAAAATCATGTTGCATCCTTGATTAAAACCAGCTTTGTATGTGCTATGTGTTGCTGGTTTCAACTGAGAATAAAATAAAGATGGTCCAAGTTGAATTGCTGGTATTCTTTGTCCTTTTTTATATACCACTTAGGCATAAATAAAAAAAGGGCTGAGAGGTTGGCTATAAAAAAGAAAAAAGTATGTGGCCAAGAACTGAGCCTTGGTGGACAGAAAAAAATGTATATAGAACTGGAGTAGGCAATAATGAAGGAAATCATGAAAGAATAGTATTAACAGTATGAGGAGAGCCAAGTGAAGAGAATATTCCACAATTTGAGACAGTACTTAGTTTGAAATAGCAGTAAATGATCATTTGTATAAATACAGTGAAAGATCAAGCTCTCAAAAAGAACCTTTTTGAAACTGAAGAGATAATTAGCTATGTTTGTGAGTGCAGCATAGGCTTCGCCCATCCAGCAAAATTCATTTATAGCAACAGAGGCAGCCATACTGCCCTCCTATGAATTTCTGTGAAAAGTCTGCAATAGATGGTTCGAATATTAGCCAGTCTTTGCTGAACCAGCAGAGATTCAAACCATCTATGGGCAAGCTAATTGTACCCAAGTTAATACGTCGATCTACTTAGGTACAACCAGCATGTTGGATTTTTATATGCAATTCCTACCAGTGGCTATAGCCGCTAGCAATAATCATTGTGTTTGCCCAGCAAATGGCTCCCCGCACCCCCTTGCTGGGAGAACATAATAGCTCCAGGGGAGGGTTACAGTTAGTGTTGATGGGGGAATCAAGCAATTTTCTGTGGTTGCAGGAAAGAAAAGTACATCATCTATGGCCTGCCAAACTTATAAAGTACTAAACATTTCCCTCAAGATGTGCTATCTCCCAAAATAATCTAATTTGGGCTAATCTCCCTCTGCCGAACTACCTCTCTAACCTCCTATACTGGTAGGCACAAGATATTAAATGCCAACAATAACTATTTCCAGATGCTCAACCTTTTGAGGAGTGTGTTCCAAATTTTACAGAATCCTTTTACCACATACAGCTCCAATACGCCACTAAGGTGCGAGTGGGTCTATCAAATGTTGTACTTGCTTCCCTGGCTCTAAATAAAATACTTATAACATCCAAGCCAAGTAAAATTAATCTCCTTCTTTAGTCGATCATATTGGACACTAAAACAGCTAAATAAGAGCCCTCTAAAGAGCGGTGGGTACCCCCTTATGCCAAAGTTTATAGAGGGGTGTTGGAAGGAGTTTTGAATAGCCCTACATGTCCACCCTTATCTCAGCTAAGGACAAGGTCATACAGCTAATTTGCTACACTCCAGTAAACGTGTATTCCCTAGGTTTCTTGGTTCAAGGACAATCAGAAAATGCAAATTTTGTACACCATTTGGAATTTCAACTCTATCTTCCCATTTTGGTGTCATATTACTCTATTTATTTGTAACTCATCAGGCCTACCAAATATCCTGTCATTGGAAATGTGTCTTTTGGGTCTTTTTTGGGGACATATCTTTATTGAAAAATGTTTATGAAGTTATATTCAAATGTCAACATTTACACAGACTTTCATCTACAGTGAACTCAGCTCTATAGTGTAATCCCATAATTTACCTGCCCTGTACCTTGTGCACATTCATACTCTTCAACCTTCTGATATGAGAATTAAGGAACACTTTTTCATAAAAGTTTAAAAAATTACTGGTTAAACCCACAAGTACTAATATATTTCTGTACCTCAAACCAAAAAGAGGGACAAGTAAGGAGAAAAGAGGGACTGAAGGTTTTAGTTCCAAAACCAAGAATGACCCTCCAAATGAGGGATAGTTCTAAGCCATACACTTAGTCTAAGCATGTTAAAATATATACTCAAACTCAAAATAATCTCTACTGAGCAATATTTGTAAAATAGATATACCAAAATACATACCACACCACAAAAAAAAAAAAAAAAAAAAAAATACAGCCTTTTCTATGCAACCATCTTTATCTGTAATACACTTGTGCCTCCACAGCCCATTGTATGGAAACCAATTGATTCTGTTGGGTGTTGTGTTTTGTTTTGTTTTTTGGTCTGGTGCTCCTCACCCATTACATGGATCTTCCACAAGGCAATCTAGGCAGAAGCCTAGTGACCTATGGATGTCCAGGTGACCCAGCCAAAAACGTCATTACCCTGCAGTAAACTGTGGCAGTAGAGCATCTGGTCAAAGCTGCCTACCTTCCTATTACATGGCATGTAAGGATTCATTTGTAAATAGTTGGTGTCTGATAGAGCAGGCTATACCAGGACAGACAATGCAGATGAGGTGGCTTCACTGTACAATGTACCTATTTAAGTCCTTATTAATGTCATTTAAAGAAATATTAGGGGTGGGTGGAATTTTGTTACCTTGCCTTGGTTCCTATTTTGCACTAATCCATCTCTTATATAAGAAAGCCTAAACAGCAGAAAAATATTTCTAGGGAGTTATCACAGTTCTCCCTCATAATAGGGTGTGCTTTGCATCAGCAAGGTTAGAGCAAGTGAGGACCCATCATTTGTGAGGTTGCCAGGTGCTAAGTCCAATTTTCCAATTCTGAGAATTTTAAGTAAATTGTTAGTTATATATAATAATTTCAACTGCTCAGAGTGGAGCCTTCTGTACATGTACCTCACATTCCTCTTTACAGAACTGCTTACAACGTGTTCTTTTTCAGCTGATACACAAACTATCTTAGGTCATGCCAAAGTTTCAAACAGGTTAGGGTCAGATCTTTAACATTCCAGTGGACAAGAATGTTTCTCTTTTAGTCCTGCATTTTCTTTTATGTTTACAATCATTGTCACACCTCTGTGTTTACTGCAGTTCACCAGCATTGAAGCTGATAACCTCCTGCAGAATTTCAAGATGCAATCCAAAATACATTCTTTAGGATATAAAAATTCAAAACAGAACCAGTAAATAATTGTTCAGATTATCAGGGGATGTTGTATAATTAGTGACATTTTTTTCCAGTTGAAATGTGCGCTATTCAGGAAAAAATACTTTCTGTAAGTGGTTATGGGTCAGATTTGTTCATAGACCAAAACTGTAGAATCACTTTTTATAGCGGATAAGTACAAAGACATGCACAATTGTGTTGGCTGAGCATGTATACCTGTGCACTGAACAGGAACATCTTGTGAAAGCCTTTTTTTTTTTTTTTTTAGGGGGGGTGTAATGCCGATGTCTAGAAAAATCAATATGGAAACATTTCAAGAATGATTGGTCAGAGAATCTAGTTTTATCTGAATGCCTCCAAAGACATTAATCTTCTATGTTAAAGAACATCTATAGCCAAAATGTTTTTTGGCATACTTATAAATATACTAAAAGTATAAATATTAAAGCGGAGTTCCGGCCACAAAAAAAATTTTAATAAACATACCCCCGGGACAGTCAGGGCTAGTACATTCCACAATGGCTAGCCTCTGATCTGTCCCGGGTCGCACTTACCTGCAAGAAGAAATACTCACTTTTAAAATTTCTTCTCCAGCATTGCCATCTCTGTTGTGGGCAGCTGAAGCCAGCGCGATCCTCTTCTGCGTCCTCTTCCGCGTCTTCTTCTCCCAGAATGCGCCTGCACCGGCCCCTCTCGTCACTTCCGGTGCGGCGCCGCATTCCTCCACAGCTTCTGGGCATGCCCAGAAGCTGTTTAGCAAGGAATGCGGCGTCGCACCGGAAGTGACGAGCGGGGCCGGTGCTGTCGCATTGATTCCTGGGAGCGATGACGTTCAGCTCCCAGGAATCATTGCAAACCGGAAGTGAGGGCGCGGGCCGCGGCCGCCGAGGGAGGAAGTGCAAAAAAGGTGAGTATTTCTTTCTACAATTACAAGGTAAGTAAAAAAAAAATAAAATCCTAACTATCCAATTCTGTTTCATTTGAGGAAAAGCAAGCGGATGGCCACAAAATCGGTTATGTCGATTTTGTTCCCGGAACTCCACTTTAATCCTTGAAGTTGAATACCAATTGTGAGATTGGGGTTTGTTAGCATAGTGGTAGAAGCATTTTTAGTGAGTCCATGTCTATGTTTTAGGGCTTGTCAGCCCACTTTTATTAAGCACTGCAGCCCATGCTGGAGCTTTCTCCATCAGAAACAGACACAGTAATAAAAATAATTTAAAAAAAAGCCATCTGTCTTTCTCTTTAGCAACACTGCTGCTTAGGCCCCAAACATTGGCCTTTGGCTTTTGATTGGTCCCTTAGACCATCTTACAAAGTGCATTGTGTTCCAGTGCCCCTTTCTCAGCTCACTCAGCTCTCCTGGCTTACTCAGACTTTTTAGTTGCAGCAGCCTGCTACATAGGCCCAATTCCTGCCCTGTTAATAGGGGTATTCTGACCCCCTGGGCCCTCTCACTTCTCTGAGCCCTCCAGATTTTCCTCAGTCTGCTGGACTCGCCAAGTCGTCTCGACTCTTTCAGTCCTCCAGACTCGCTTAGCCGTCTCAAATATCTCAGCCCTATTGACAAGAAATCTCTCATCTCCAGCATAGAGCACTGTATCTTGAGTGGAGCATACCTGTCTCCTAACTCTGCTTTGAGCTCTGAGCTTTGGCCAGGTCCCTCATTATAAGGGCTGTGCACAATCTGCCAGTCTCCCACAGGACCTGGACGTTGGGTTGGAGATTTCTTCCCTGCCAAAACTCTTCGGAAATTCCAAACTCCAAAACCCAAGAATTTAAAGAATACCAAAATGTGGCGATAGCTGAAAAAAACTGTTTTCTTTGCTCACAATCAATATTCCGGAGCATTTCTGCGAACCCTGTGTCACTTCTACTTCCATTTTCACAGTGGAAGGGCCTCACACTGTCACACAACATATTCTAGAAAATAAATAAATGAGATCAATGGTTTCTTTGGGTATAAAAACGGACCTATGTTCCTATAAACTTAGTAATTTTTCATTCTGAAATCATTTGAAATTTAAAGAACATTTTTTATGCGCATTTAAAATACAAGGAACATTTTTTTTTGCATACAAGTAATTTATTGTGCAAAAATAATGAAGGCAAACAATGCATTGATTCCAAATACCTGCTGTACTGATAATGATAATGTCTGTTTAGGCGTAATGTCAAACATGATATTCTTTCAGGTCAATTTCTTTTAACGGTCAAATCAACATTTGGTAAAGGTCAAGCAACAATAGTGGCAATTAGCCATGCATATATTTACCTACCATTCAACATTCAAATACATACCCTTCACCTCCAGGTGACTATATCTGATTCTGAAATGTTCATGTTCTACTGCAGTCTATTAGAAAGAATGAAGTCTGAACAATGTAATGCATTTGGTATTAGTATTATTGGTGTTGGTATTATGTTAATTGTTGGTTTTATGTTGTTTTCATAGCATGTTGGTATTATGTTAATTATTATTTGGGCTAATCTTAGAGAAAGTGGTTTATTATTTGCATTTGGTAGTTTGGTTTTCTGTTATTTTTAATCTGTTATTCATTCGATGTTGTGTTTTAATTATATGGATGGCTTATTGGAGTATAGATTAATTTGGTTTATTAGAGTTTAATTTGATTTATTTGGTGCTAATGGCTGTTATTGGTAATTTTGTTGTGTCTTTGCATCTTGTTCTGTTCATTGTTGTGATCTTGTCCTGTCCTGTCTTTGTTGAGTGCGGCTTTCTTTGTCGGAACAATTTCCCTTTGGGATTAACAGAGTATTCTGATTTTGATTCTGATTCTTAACTATGGAGCCCAGCATAGGTTTCACAGGACAAAATAATAAAATCTTGTCATTTTATTCTTTACAGTCAGCATAGTAATGCCATCACTCCACGTCTATAAAGCATTACAAGTTTCTGTTTGTGATTTGGCTCTGTCAAAAGAGGTTTGTAGTAGTTTTACAGAACACATTGAACTTGGAATGAAGCATGTCTGTGCAGTCATCTTTGTGTAAATATACAAGAATTACACTAAACAATAAACCCATGAAATACTGCATGTGTATTTCATTATCATACACTGTACATAAAAGAAAATACATATATGCAAACCCACCAACAAAAATCTCATATATTGCCCCTTTTGGGCACTTTACACCAGCCCCATTGAGCTTTATTGAGCAGTGTTGCCCATTGCAGTCTCAACGCATGACAATGCAATTTGCCTAATGTTCAGTCGATTTAGGACATAAAAAGTTGGCGAAAGATGTATTTTATGCAGCGCAGTGCTTTGTGACGAGCTATAATGCTTTGCAGTGCAGGGCAAGTAAAAAAAGAGAAAAAAAAGAAATAAGCAAGTGCTGTCATGAATTATAGAACACATTACAGTACTTGTACACTATGTATGACTGCTGGTGTGAATTGGTCCTCAGATGTGCCATGTTTTTTTTTCTAGGCTTCTCACCTTTACTTTTACATGGTGATCCTGCCAGTAGAATATTTCCTGTACTAGACTCATTTACTATACTGTATCTCTAGAACAGAAGTGTTCTCACACTAGGACAGGAAGCATGCCAGGACTACATAACTCTTTTTTCCTTCCTCTTCATAGTCTAAGGAGAGGTGTTCTATAGTTCACAGAGAGAACTTGAAAATGCTATTTAATAACAGCAGAGTGTACAGAAAGATACTAGCTCACTCAATTTCTGGCAGGATCAGTGTGATGTTGAATAGATCTAATAAAAATCTTTCAATTTAAATCAGGGGCAATGTCCAGATCAGATTACACCATTGTGAATTCAAACACCTATATTAATAAAGTTAAACAGGAGCTCCAGTCTCCCGTTAAACAAAATAAAAGTCAGCAGCTACAAAAACTATAGCTGCTGATTTTTAAAAAAAAACAGCTACTCACCTCGATCCAGCAGTTTGCTCACCCCAGCCAGTTTTTACTGGCTGTCTTCTTCTTTCCTCTGCGCTGGCATCCTAATTATGGGCACCTGGCTGTGGCAGCGCTGCACATCGTGAATGGTCAAGTAGTCTTTTGAGACATGTCATATGTCCTAGAAGACTGCAGGGGGGAGGGAGGAGAACTTCACATTTGATTGCCTAAGCGGTCGGAGCGGAAGTGGGAGTGGGTACTTATCAAAATCGGGTACCCCCCCCCCCCAAACAGTGGCAATTCTTCAAGAGGAGTGGGGGATGAGTCCTTAAAACAACAAAAATTCTTGTTTTGGGTGGAGCTTTGCCTTAAACTTAAATCTTGCTTACTCCTAAATGGAGGGTATATGCACGCTTGCAAACAGGAGCAGATGAGCAGCTCAGGATACATTTGGTCTGCGTCTGGGGCTGCTCATTCATATCTATAGGTAGTGCTAGATTTAGAACTTGGGGGGGCCCAGGGCACTTCAGGTTCTGGGGGCCCCTCATACACAAAACTGTTTACATTCTCAGTGAAATTCACACATTTCCAAAATGCATGACAGAACTTCATTCTAAGGTCTTGCGTGCACACACTCCCTCACACGGCAGCTCAAATGGACCACACTTTAAACTGGTATATTGTATCTGGCATATATGCAGTCATAGCTCTCTATGTGTGGTCCACTTGAGCTGCCAAAATCAGTTTTTAAAAATTATACAATATACCAGTTGAAAGTAAAAAACCTTTACAGATGATGGCCAGCAAAATATTACTTCCCAAGATACATTTAAAAAACAAAGTCATTTTTTATTTTTATATATTTTATACTATTTTATTATTATTTATTTTTGCTATTTTATATAGTTTTTTATACTGTTTTATATTATTTATGTATTGAGGGGGGCCCAGGGCAGTTGCCCCCTTTGCCTCCTTATAAATCCAGCACTTCCTGTATGCAAGTACATGTTTAGATGTGTGTGTATCTGTACAGTCACTGTACCTGTCAGACTTTCATTGGTTTCTTTTAGGCTTATAGATGGGGCTGGAAGCTACTCAGGGCGCATAAACAAATGCCTCTACATGGTTGCATCCTTGTGAAAGGAGTCTAAATGGGGATATTCCACCAAAGGGAGCATGCCCATTTATGTAAAATGCAATAGTTTAATTTTTGAAAGTAAAGACAGACATCTTAAGAAAGGTAGTTCAAAGTGCAGAAAACTATAGCAACCAGATTTGACTTCTTTGCTCAATAGACTGGAGAAAACTGAAATCTGATATTTTTATTATAGGTCCCTGTATTTATTTTAAAGTTAAATCATTTAAAACCAATTATACCCAAAAACTTTTATCCCTATTGTTCTGATAGAGTAGAGATGGATTAGAATCTCTGTCAGGGTTTTATTGATATCTATGTTCTCGAGATTCCCATATCCTGTTTATCTGATACACATGAAATAAATAAAGAAGGGACAATGGTGACGAGGATTCCAAGTGACATCATATTTGGTCAATGGCATCACCTAGGATCCCTGGTTCTGTATTTATATTACTGCAGCACTGGAGAGCTATCATTTAGCAGCAGGAGTGCAACATGTACACATTGACAGGTATCAGCTCTTTTTGATTGACGATAGATTTTCGTCACTGAACATCTTGATTAACACGAGTTTACATCAAGGGACAATAGTGACTTTTTTTATTGTACTATAATTAAGGGACTTTTTCTAAACCTGGCCATACATGTAAAGTAATTAGTTGTTTACTTATTCTATGCTAAACAGCATGGATGGAGGAATCTCCGGATGCCAGCTCTTGTATTCTGACAGCTAGCACTTGTGTGTGTTTGGATTGTTGGGTCTTCCTTGCCCTTACAAATTCATCTTTTGTTGGTACCATGGAAGCTCTACTGATTGCGCCAGTGTCCTGATGAAGTGGTTTCCATGAAAAGCCTTGATACAATATTGTTCTCTTTTTGGGTGGCGCCATGCTGTTCATATTATGTGATTAATTTTGTGATTAACCTTTCCTACCCCCATTCCTTGTATTCTTGTTATATAATACATGTTGTTATTTTTTATGTTTATGTATCATAATGTATGCCTTATATGATTTCCAGGGTGGCATATTTTATAATCCAGTATTATTCATATTGCTTCTCTAGATTTGATAAGGGATGGTTCCCCTAGGACAGCAGTGGCGGAGCCAGAGGGTTAGCTGGGGTGGCAATTGCCACCCCAGAAAAAGTCCTTGCCACTCCTGTTGCCACCCCGACCCTGGGCGGGTGCATGGCAGCGGAGAAATCATAGGGGATCGCCGTACGGCCGGGAGCTGCGGAGGGAGGCGGATGGAGAGCAGGTAGACAGAGGGAGGGAGGAGGAGCGCCGATCCATCCCACACCAAGACAGGAAGACCGGACAATCGTCCTGTATCTTACTTTGTGTCCTCCCAATTCTCGGTGATCGTGTCATGAGGGAGGGACTAAGGAGAGAACCTCAAATACCCATTGGCTGGGGAGGCAGCAGGAGTCGGTGCAGCCTAAATCTTGCAGGCTGCGCCGCCTCCTGCTACTTACACAGCCAATGGGTGCATCGGAACCTCTGTCTGATTTCCGCGGTCTTCCTGTCTTGGTGTGGGATAGATCAGCTCTGAAAAGAGTTCCTGGCCTGGGCAGCCTGCAGTGACTGAGGTGAGGGAAGGTTTGCCCAAGTAGTAGAAGCGCCTGTTCCTGAATCCTGTACAGTCTATGCTCCTTACCAAAAATGTTTCCTTTAATAAGTCATTGTAATGTCACCCAGGGCCATATTCTTGCCCTTTTACCAGGGTGAAAGTACCCTAACACCTGTGCAGCATTAGTGTCAGCTTACTGTCAGTCACCCTGTTTAAAAGGACAGGAATATGGGTGGCATTACAATGATTTATTAAAGGGGGCAAAATTATTTGTAATAATTCTCCTAAATCCTGCTTTTTTATTTTAGCAGAGTGGCAGATTTTTTATGGGGCTAATAACATGTAGAGGGGTTCCAGTTGTGATCTAGACTTTGAGTTGCCTGTTTTTACCATCCCCTGACCGCTCAGAAAAAAGTCTTAAATGGGCAAAATTATCTGAAAAAACTGACCCTTTAACTACTTCAGCTCCCCCTTAATGACCCTTACCATTTTCTGCGATACGGCACTGCATTGCTTTAGCTGACAATTGTGAGGTTGTGTGACGCTGTACCCAAATACAACTGATGTCTTTTTTTCCCACAAATAGAGATTTCTTTTGGTGGTATTTGATCATCTCTGCAGTTTTTATATTTTATAAAACATAAAATTAGTGACAAATCCTTTTTTTTTACTTTCTGCTATAAAACATTCCCAATGAAAAAAATCTAATTTTTTCATAGATTTAGGCTAATATGTATTCTGCCACATATTTTTTGTAAAAAATCCTAAGTGTATTTTGATTGGTTTGCAAAAAAGTTATTACATCAACAAACTATGGAACTTTTTATTTTGTAATTATTTTTACTAGTAATGGCAGCGATCAGCGATTATTAAAGGGACTGCGACATTGCGGTGGACAAATCTGACACTAAATGACACTTTGTATATTGACCCCCTAAATAATACCTTGCCACCCCTTTGCCACCCCTGTTTTTAAAGTCTAGCTCCGCCACTGTAGGACAGTGATGGCAAACATATGGCACCCTCTCTGTGGGAACGCCAGCTATACTGGGAAGCTGCCGCCGCCGATGCCTGGGCTCTCTAATTCTCCCTCCTCCCACACTGCAGTGGCACTGTAACAAGGGGATAGCGAACATGGACTGTCAGTGTATTTTCCCGCTCACCCCCCCTTCTGTCAAGCAGCGCTGGACAGGGACAGAGTGGCGCTTGCAGAGATCGCTGCCTGCTCTGATTCCCCCTGCCTCCCCATTGGCTGCAGCCAAGCACCAATGAGGTGGTTGACAAGTGCACCATGGGACATTTAGTTCCGGAAGACTATGGGGCAGTAGAGAGAGGATCCACATTGTGAGAGAGACTGGAGATGCACACTGCGAGCCATTGGATAGAGAGGCTGCGAGGATACCCCCCCCCCCCCCCTGCAGTGCCAGTTGCGGGCCTTGCCACGGGCAACCGAGAGTGAGTGGACATCTGTTCGGAGGAAGTGTTGCTGTGTCGCTGTTGAGTGAGAGGCCCTTGCGGCCTTTATCTTTGGCTGTTATTAATTGCAGTGTTGGCACTTTGAAAAAAATAAGTTGGTTTTGTGTCGCAGTTTGGGCACTTGGGCTCAAAAAGGTTCGCCATCACTGCCCTAGGATCGCACATTTAGGATATCATTTCAATATCACCTTTTATATATGGTACTATATACTGTGTTGTCATCTTGTCACATGGGTCCTGCTTTAGTCCATAAGTGGCTGTGCTAACACACATTGTGCAATCATTCACTGTGATGCATATTTTAGAAAGCCAATCTAGAACAGTAATGTGCAGCCAATGTTAAAGTGAGTGCATGTATAAAGAAGAGGCTGAAATAAAAGAGGATGTGAAAATTCTCAGTCTAGATGTAAAATGATAAATAGCTGCCCATTAGACTGTCCAAAGAGAAATACAAATATCTCCAAGGAAGACAGTTGGAAAAATACCTGTCCTATTGTTTCAGGGTCTATCATTATTCTTGTCTGGTTGTGAAAGGACCTGTATTATGATTCCACCCTCTATTGGATTAGAATTGCTCACAAGAAAATTTCCAGACAAGCTGGTCATTTCACTTTGACCATGAATATATAGTATGTGGTACATACTTCCCCAACTGGGCCCACCTACAGCTGAGCTCTCATTTGGCACTTTTCCACAGCAAGTACCGGCTCGGCTCTACTCGGCCCTGCTTGGCCCGGTTTGCTTTTCCACTGCTGGTGCCGCATGGTACAGTGTTGGAACGGTTCGGTACGGTTTGGTATGGTTTTGCGTTTCCACTAAAGTAGTACTAAAGTTAAGTGGGTGGGATAACAACGATTCTCTGACCAATCAGTGGCTAGTAGTGACTGCATGCAAAGGATTGTGGGATATGGTACCGGTATGGCACCTCTTGGAACCACAATCGAGGTGGTACTGTTTTAGAGAGCCGTACCGTTCGGTTCCATGCAGTGGAAAAGCGCCGCCGCACCGTACCGTACCGAACCGTTCCTATACCGTACCATGCGGTACCAGCAGTGGAAAAGCACAAAAGCGTGCCGAACCGTTCGGTTCCATGCAGTGGAAAAGCGTCATAAGTCTCCTTAATTTGGCTGTGTATTAGGGCTTGAGTTATAGATACTTACCCATTATGATTCAGTCTGATGATTTGGTGTATTTACATTTTATTGTATTATATATAATGAAAGCTTTTAAGATGTAACTCCATAAAAATTGTTAATTTTTATATAATAGTGCCTACAAAGTCCATGTTTTTCTGGTTCTTAATTTTGGTCAGTGGATCTCAAATAGCTGTTGGCTCTCTAGGAAAGTTACAGACTGCTTGATAATCACGTGCAATGCTCAAATTGGACCGAAAAACAAGATATTTGAATCTATAGCCGCTCTTACTTTTTGATTAAATTGTAAGCTTAGCATGATAGGTACTGCACAGTATGGCTTTCCCTACTATACCAGACATCATACGACACTGCTATACTTAAGAAACAGCAGAAATATGTACTGTACATTATGCTAACACTGTGAATTATATTTTGCTGTTAACAGGAGTTTTGTTAAGTCTTACCAAATATTCCCTTAAACACAATGCTTCAGCATCTTGATATTGGCAGAAGGGTTTTAATATGCAAGGCAAGATGTAGGGTGTTAGCTGATCCAAATGCCAGTCTATAGATTTGAAAGACTAAAGATCACATCACTGGGAGGTTGACAGAAGTGACACTTTGCAAAGTGCCAATGATTTATGCCAATGTCTGACTCGATGATACTGTTATAGACAGCACTGTCATTACACTGTCCCCGGGGGCTTCAGGCTACATTTATAGTGCGCAAATTATAGGTGAGACCAACAATCAAAGGCTGCCTTTAGCTTTCTGCAGACAAAGATTTTCAAACACTTTTTTTTATTATTTTGTATTTTATTGCTCTACTGCATATTATTCCTTCTAATAGTATCCACATGTAAACCATCTAATGATCAGAATGAATGTTTGCTTTTTTTATGCTTAAATATAAGCAATATATATCTATACATATACTCATACTCTGCTCATGACCTTTGTGAAGAACACTGACCCAATCAATTGGCTGCGATATGTTACCATGTAAGCGACACAAGGGGTTGATTAACCAGTTAAGTACCATCCAGGCCCTTAACACCCTATGTCAGTGAAAGGCTAAGTATAATCACTTTCAAGTCCTTTCTTTATCAGCACTGCACTGCACACCATTATCTTTTCTTTTCACTTATAACTACAAAGACTGATACCTTCAGTGAGTGTAATAGAGATATGTAGTGTAGTTCTGGTTTATGTTGAAATGGCCACTACAGTTTGGATCTGCAAAGTACCCTACTTGAGTACACTTTGTTGAATGTTGATTTATTGAGTAGGGGCTAAAACACATAAAAAAAAATTGTTGCACTTCTAAACTATATATATATATATATATATATATATATATATATATATATATATATATATGTCAAAACAGGACTGAGGATAATAGGCGTATACCAAATATATCTCAATCATCCTGCGCTCAGGAAGTCGTATAGAGCGAATGTATCTAAATATTCAATCTCTAATACATGTGAATATTTAATAATTAAAACAAAGTGTTAAACTATAGCTGCTGCCTTAATAAATCAATAGTCAAAACAAACAGATGTGCATATCTCCTCAGGTGTCAGTCTAGACAGAAAAGTTAAACACATAAGCAGCGCTGGTAAAATTGTATAGACCAATATTAGATATATACACTGGTAAGTCCACACAAGTCCAAAGTTGGGATGGCCAATCACCACGGAGTGAAGTTGGAAAAAAGGAAACTTTCACCACACCTCGTGATCCCCTTAGGTAATGCTCACTCAACAGAATTATAATTATATATGCCTTTAAAGGATATCCTTGCTCTAGATGGATCTCCACCCAGGATGTAGACCCACACCTTTCCAAGAAGGAGGATGTTTGCAAAATCTGGCTTTTAGGCATACACCTAAATCAATGGCCGCCTACACTTCCACCAAGGACATTTTGGATTAAAAACATCCAGCAACTGTTCCTGAGCACCGTGCTTGTATCAGTGTCTTCGTCACTTCCGGTAACCTCCGCTCGTGTCCTATGCGTTACGTCACACCTCGTGACTTCTTCAGGGGATCCACCAGTGCAAGCACTCATGAATCTTGGGAATCCAGGAGAACAGTTGCTCGGGAACAGTTGCTGGATGTTTTTAACCTAAAATGTCAATGGCTATTCGCAGCCATACATGCCCACGCCATGACACTACCACCACCATGCTTCACTGATGAGGTGGTATGCTTTGGATCATGAACATTTCCTTTCCTTCTCCATACTCTTCTCTTCCCATCACTCTGGTACAAGTTGATCTTGGTCTCACCTGTCCATCGGATGTTGTTTCAGAACTGTGAACGCTTTTTTAGATGTTGTTTGGCAAACTCTAATCTGGCCTTCCCGTTTTTGAGGCTCACCAATGGTTTACATCTTGTGGTGAACCCTCTGTATTCACTCTGCCGAAGTCTTCTCTTGATTGTTTAATTGGACAGGATTACTACACCAACCCTGATGCAGCAAAAAAACAGGGGCGTAGCAAGGTATGAGAACATGTGCCACTTCCTAAAAATCTAAGAATGAGAAAACAGGGGAGAAAAAATAATGGACTTTCAAGGCACCGTACATAAAAAACAACACTTTATTGTTGGTAGGCATAAAAACAGAGAAAAGTATGTCAACCGACCCCGAGGGGGCGGAGACAATTGATCAAAAATACAAGTAGCACGGTGACAGAAAAACTCCGCCACTAAGACATACAATGCAACAAGGGAAAACAGAGTTACAATGAAGTAACAACTAGTATGGGTGAGGGCGCTATACGCTGCAGTCGAAAAGCACCCGAAGGTGCTGGCAACGCAGAGCGTCCTCAACAGTACAAATACAACTTCCACAAGGGAATAGACTGATATAACCAAATGCTCTACATGTTTCGCCTGATGTTCAAGCTTCTTCCGGAGCTGTTTAGGATACACATTCTGTATAGCGAAATGAACCAAAATTAGTAACATAACATCAGAAGTGACATTCACACTACAGGTTGAGTACATCCAGCTGTTTTGCATATATGCACCGAGTCACACAGTTTAACAATCAGTTGCACATACAATACTGTTAGAGTGTTCACAAATATTCATGCTGGTCCAGCTTACATAGAAGAAGGGAAGGAGAAGGGGAGGAGAGGGGTGTAACCCTCTGACCTTGTCATGGCTAAAATGGAGCCATGACAAGGTCGGTGGGTTACACCCCTCTCCTCCCCTTCTCCTTCCCTTCTTCTATGTAAGCTGGACCAGCATGAATATTTGTGAACACTCTAACAGTATTGTATGTGCAACTGATTGTTAAACTGTGTGACTCGGTGCATATATGCAAAACAGCTGGATGTACTCAACCTGTAGTGTGAATGTCACTTCTGATGTTATGTTACTAATTTTGGTTAATTTCGCTATACAGAATGTGTATCCTAAACAGCTCCGGAAGAAGCTTGAACATCAGGCGAAACATGTAGAGCATTTGGTTATATCAGTCTATTCCCTTGTGGAAGTTGTATTTGTACTGTTGAGGACGCTCTGCGTTGCCAGCACCTTCGGGTGCTTTTCGACTGCAGCGTATAGCGCCCTCACCCATACTAGTTGTTACTTCATTGTAACTCTGTTTTCCCTTGTTGCATTGTATGTCTTAGTGGCAGAGTTTTTCTGTCACCGTGCTACTTGTATTTTTGATCAATTGTCTCCGCCCCCTCGGGGTCGGTTGACGTACTTTTCTCTGTTTTTATGCCTACCAACAATAAAGTGTTGTTTTTTATGTACGGTGCCTTCTCTTGATTGTTGACTTTGACACACATACACCTACCTCCTGGAGAGTGTTCTTGATCTGGCTAACTGTTGTGAAGAGTGTTTTCTTCACCAGGGAAAGAATTCTTTGGTCATCCACCACAGTTGTTTTCCGTGGTCTTCAGGGTCTTTTGGTGTTGCTGAGCTCACCGGTGCGTTCTTTATTTTTAAGGATGTTCCAAACAGTTGATTTGGCCACACCTTATGTTTTTGCCATCTCTCTGATGGGTTTGTTTTGTTTTTTCAGCCTAATGATGGCTTGCTTCACTGATAGTGACAGCTCTTTCGATCTCATATTGAGAGTTGACAGCAACAGATTCCAAATGCAAATAGCACACTTGAAATAAACTCTGGACCTTTTATCTGCTCCTTGTAAATGGGATAATGAGGGAATAACACACACCTGGCCATGGAACAGCTGAGCAGCCAATTGTCCCATTACTTTTGGTCCCTTAAAAAGTGTGAGGCACATATACAAACTGTTGTAATTCCTACACCTTTCACCTTATTTGGATGTACAGTAAATACCCTCAAATTAAAGCTGAAAGTTAAGGCACATCTTGTTTGTTTAATTTTTAAATCCATTGTGGTGGTGTATGGTGTATAGAGCCAAAAAGACTAGAATTGTGTCGATGTCCCAATATTTATGGACCTGACTGTGTATATATATATATATATATATATATATATATATATATATATATATATAGGAACTACGAGCTTGCTGCTACACTAATATCAGCTTGGCTGGCTGTCAATTACTGGTTCCTTCAAATAGAGATGAAGTTCATCATTCAGGCTAATTATTGCAGATTCTGATGAATCCTCCGCATTAGGCCCTAATAAAACACTGAACATGGCATCTATTTCACCACAATGAATTTTCTCTTCTGTTCGTTGTCTTTTTGGACATTTTTCTCCTGCATCCTGCTATTCCATATCAGAAACCTTCTCGTCTTGACTTTTCTTTTCGTCAGGAGGAACCTCCTGCACCTTCTGTTGAACTTGAATCTCTTCTGTCAGCCATTGTTTTGCCTTGGCCAATACATCATCAGAAGAGAAAGGATGGTTCTTGTATCGAGGATCCAAAAGACATGCAAGCACAACATTTTTATTCTCCTCATGCTTCTTTAACCGTTTGGCGAGGCTGTCCCTCATGGCCTGCCTACATTCTTTAATGCCACGTGTGTTGCGTTCTTCCCGTTGAAGAAGCATCTTCAGCATTCTCACACCGGGGATGACAGAGGGCATAGATGAGTCGTAATGACTCACCTCTAGTGTCACTTCCTCAGTGGGTAGGAGCGTCTCAATAATGATGGCTACTATGTCCCACTGATCTCCAAGTCCATATTCACCAGAATATATAGTGACAGCTCGCTTCTGCTCCAGCATCCTTTGTAACATGTGTAGCGTTGAGTTCCATCATCTTAGAACAGCCTGTATCAAGTTGTTTTTGGGTAGGCCAAGGTCTTCCTGAATGCACCTTAGTCCCTGCTTGGCAAGAATAGAATGGTGGAAATGGCCTACGCACTTCCTCAGCATGTTAATAATGTCAAGCAAAGCCATTCTTGGCGGCGGTTCCCCATCCGGGGAGGACATCTATGACGGAATTTGGCTCAACAGGTGTCTGCCACTTACAAGGCAGGTCTAATTATCCCTATCTAAACAAAGTATTCCGCAGGACCGATACAAACATACAGGAGCGTTTGTATTTATACTCCTTGTGAACACCGGCTTCCCCATTCATGAGCTCAGTGACCGTCTTTTAGTCCTCCTCGTTACAGTACCAAAAAAGTTCAGAATATACACTGTACAGACAAAACAATTATTAAGCTCCAGACGAAGCTTTCACCGAGAAGGCGAAACATGTTGAGCAAACTGTCATGAGTAATGTATACCATGTGTTTACTGTAAACTTCAGCCGACTCTGCTGACTGGCACCCTGAGCATCGAGGTGTCCGCCGGCAGGCTCTGTCTGCTTTGAAGTATATTAGATTGGATGTATGCATAATACAACTTGTTCTGTACACAACTGTTCCCATACTATATGAAGGTCTAGTACCTCATGTAATATTATATCTCATACTGTCGACCGCTTTCTGGTCTTATGTTCAATGTAGATTTTTCTCATCTGCTTGTATCACTAGATGTTTTTAAAGTGTTTGTTTAATAAAAAGCAATTTTATGAAAATTTAGTGCCCGAAATCCTTGTCTCCCAACCTTTCCATATTCTGTTTATTCTGTTTGTCGTGAATAAGAGTGAGTTGCCAGCATTCTCTGGTTTCAGCATAGCCTTTACTTTCTCAACGACCTTTTGGTGAATCTTTTGCAGCATTTCAGTTCGATAAAATTCATCACTCTTCAGTGTGTACCTTGGCTCAAGCATGGACACCAACTGCTTAAATCCAGAGTCAGACACTATTGGAAATGGCTGCTTATCAGTGACCATCATCTCTATGATTACTCTGCCCAGCAGTTGGGATCTTCCATCAGATTTTAGCCACCTGTTTTTTTTCTGAAACATATCTGTTATTGTTGCCTGGGATAGTGATGTTTCGCCTTGTGATTCATTTTGTTTTTTCTGTCCTGCATTATACAATTCAACATGATGAACTCTTAGATGGGCCCAAAGATTAGATGTATTTTTGTTTTTTGCAGTTATTGATCCCATGCTTACATTGTTTTTGCAAGTGTTGCACAGTGCTGCTGATTTTTCTGGAGATGGAGAAGAGAAAAAGTCCCAGACCCCACTTTTAATTTTTCCATCTCCATCCATCTCCATTGATACTTTAAAAGGCACTAATATAGGCTTAAACAAATGGCTGGCTGGCTGGCTGGCACCCTGTGGTGATAAGTGGCTGGCACCCTTTGGTGGGTGGGCGGGTGGCTGGCTGGTTGGCACCCTGTGGTGGGTGGCTGGCACCCTGTGGTGGCTGGGTGGGTGGGTGGATGGCTGACTGGCACCCTGTGGTGGATGGGTGGCTGGCTGGCTGGCACCCTTTGGTGGCTGGCTGGCACCCTGTGGTGGGTGGGTGGCTGGCTGGCACCCTTTGGTGGGTGTCCGGCTGGCACCCTTTGGTGGCTGGCTGGCAGCCTGTGGTGGGTGGGTGGCTGACTGGCACCCTGTGGTGGGTGGGTGTGTGGCTGACTGGCTGGCACCCTGTGGGCTGGCTGGCACCCTGTGGTAGGTTGGTGGGTGACTGGCTTGCTGGCATCCTGTGGTGGGTGGCTGGCTGTCTGGCACCCTGTGGTGGCTGGCTGGCACCCTTTGGTGGGTGGCTGGCTGGCACCCTGTGGTGGCTGACTGGCTGGCTGGCACCCTGTGGTGGGTGGGTGGCTGGCTGGCTGGCACCCTGTGGTGGCTGGCTGGCACCCTGTGGTGGGTGGGTGGGTGGCGTGGTACCCTTTGGTGGCTGGCTGGCACCCTGTGGTGGGTGGGTGGCTGGCTGGCTGGCACCCTGTGGTGGGTGGCTGGCTGGCACCCTTTGGTGGCTGGCTGGCTGGCACCCTTTGCTGGCTGGCTGCCACCCTTTGGTGGCTGGCTGACACCCTGTGTGGTGGGTGGCTAGCAGGTTCAGGCCCAGGGCCGGTGGGTGGCTGGCAGGTACAGTTAAGCAGGGCCTGTGGCTGGCTGGCTGGTAGGCCTGTGCATGTGTGGGAGTGGGTGGCTGGCTGGCACCAGGCAGCTGTGGGTGGTGGGTAGCCCCGGCGGCTGTGTTACACGTGTTTTTTGATAGAACTAGAAGACCACTCACTGTCCCGACTTACTGTGCACAGCATGCAGAGCAGACTCCAGTGTGGCCACGGTGGGTAAAACCCACTGTAACGAAGCTGAGAGAGGCGGCCTAAGAAGGCCGCAGAAGCTGCCCAGTGCACGGAGGCACGTGGCAAAACATACACGATGACGTCACGGCAATATCGGTAAATCCAAAGGCCGATTTCGTTATATAGGGCCCTCTATATATCGGTGTTGCCGATAATCGGTCGATCTCTAATATATACATAATAAATAAATAAATAGAAAGCAATGTGCTAAAAAAATGTAAACCCGTGACCATAAATATAATGTGAATCATAAATACATAAAGTGCCACGATTCATATAGGTCCATATAAATTTTAAACAATGCACTCTTAAAGAGTGTTCGATAGTGCTGTCCAAACAAGTGATCTGATGAATAGTCCACTCCAAAGTGACAAAATGCGTGTCAAAGTAATTTTAAAGCAACGTAGTATTTGGAGAAGCGAGGTTTCCCCACATCTTCATAATTAAGCAGTCAGCAAGAGGGAAACAAAATATGGGAATCTCACAGAATTCACACTAGAATTAGCACAGCAAATCTCCACTAAAGTCATTTATTCAGCAGCTGGAAGACAGAAAATTAAGATGATATTTTATTATTATTATTAACATTATTATACAGTATTTATAAAGTGCCAACAGTTCTTTACATTATAAAATAAATACAGTACAGTTACAATACAATTCAATAATAAAGAGTTAGGGGGTCCCTGGTCATGAGAGCTTGCAATCTAATAGGGAGGGGCAACTGGTGCAAAAGGTAATAGATGAGCTGATGTGAGAATTAAATATCAGTTTTTAGGTGAAGACGGGGTAGGCTTCCTTCTGAAAAGATGGTTTTCATGGATCACCTAAAAGTGGACAAAGTAGGAGATAGGTAGACAGATTGGGGTGGAGAGTTCCAGACAATGGGAGAGGCTCAGGAGAAGTCCTGGAGATGGGTATAGGAGGAGACAAGGGAAATAGAAAGCAGAAGGTTTTGGGAACAGTGGAGAGAACAATTTCGGTAATAGATTTAGACAAGACTGGTGATGTAGCTTGGGGCAGAGTTGTGAATGGCTTTGTATGTTCTAAGTATTTTGCATTTTATTTGTTGGGCACTTAGAAGCCAATGGAGGAATTGACAGAGAGGGGCAGAGGATACCAAGCGGTTGGTAAGGTGGATATGTCTGGCATCAGCATTCATGATAGACTGAAGGGGGTATAGCCAGTGGAGGCCATCTGCCTGTTTCACACAGGTTTCAGGTTGTATAAGAGCAGTGTGAACAGCAAGCTTTGACAAAGCATTTGCAGAGCTTTCAGCAAGCTTTGACAAAGCTTTTTAAAGTACTATTCAGCTCCAGTTTGTAAATGTGAACACAGATCCTAATGGGAGCGATGATTTGCTACTAAACAAGCTGCTAGCAGGCTTCGGAACTTCTTGAAGCTTGTTGAAAGCCTACAAAAGCCTGCAGAATCCATCTAGTAGCATGCTTAAATTGGTAATCACTTCTATTGGGATCTGTGTTCAACATTTAGTGTCGGTTCACATTAGTGCAATCACACTGCTCCTAAAATTACATGCGATCTCTGTGCAGTGCAAATTCAGCCATACAGTTTGTATGGCTGAATTTGCACCGCAATCGCACAAAAAGACACACAGAACCGTTTTTTTGGTCCGCAGCAGAATCGGATCACATGGTGGTTCACACTAGTGCGATCCGATTCTGTGCGAACTTACAGATCGCACTGCGATATGCGATCTTATCTGGGGGTGTCGTTAACTCTTAATTGACACCCCCAGCGTATCACATATGGCAGTGTGAACTGGCAGGGGTGCGGATGCGATGCGGGAACACGCTGCATATTTGCAGCGTTCCCGCATCGCACAAATGTGAACCGGCACTTACAAACTGGAGCCAAATGGTACTTTAAACGCTTGAACAAACCTTGCTAAAAGATCTTCAAATGCTTTAACAAAGCTTGCTATTCACACTGCTATTATGCTATGAAACATGAGGAGGGCCTTGCAATAGTAAAGACGAGAGATAAAGACAGTGAATGAGTTGCTTGGTGGTTTCATTGGTTAAAAAGGAGCGTATTTTGGAGATGTTACAGAGGTGAAATCTACAAGATTTGGACAGTAATTGGATTTGAGGCTGAAAGGACAAGTCAGAGTCCAAGATTACTCCTACCACCCTGGCATCAGGTGGGGGACTGATAGTTATAATATTGGTCTTGAAGGAAAAGGGAAAATAGCACGGACAGAGGATTATTATGGGCTCAGTTTTAGAAAAATTGGTGTGACATCCTTACAGATTGTCAGTTAATAAGTTAGTGTAGCATCGTCCCCGTAGGGCCTGCTGTATGATGACTTCTTGGGTCTCCTCTGATTACCAGCATACAGTCACTTAGGGTACAGATCACACGTTCATCCTTACTCCCAATGGCTCGTTGCTCAATAAATAGTCCAGGGGTATTGGTTTTTAGTATTTATTGTGGAACTTGGATGGGAGAAGGGAATAGTGGGATACACCGACTTAAACGACATACATTGGAAAAGGACAACTATCTCTAGAACCTACCTAGGAGGGTGCTACATCCACCCCCCGCCAAACTAAGCCATGTCCTCATCCGCCCCTACAAAAATACCTATACAAAAATGTACATGGAATATCCCACAAACTTGGAAAGAGGGAATAGGGAAATAACATGTACAGGGCCATGGGGTATACCCCATATGTTGCCTGTAAATACAATAAATTAAGTAGAAAAATACAGTATCTCACAAAAATGAGTATACCCCTCACATTTTTGTAAATATTTTATTATATCTTTTCATGTGACAACACTGAAGAAATTACATTTTGCTACAATGTAATGTAGTCAGTGTACAGCTTGTATAACAGTGTAATATGTTAACAGTGTTGATATGTAAGACATACCCACATAGGGGTGTACTCACTTTTGTTGCCTGCGGTTTAGACAATAATGGCTGTGTGTTGAGTTAATTTGAGGAGACAGCTAATTTACACTGTTGTACAAGCTGTACACTCACTACTTTACATTGTAGCAAAGTGTAATTTCTTCAGTGTTGTCACATGAAAAGATATAATAAAATATTTTAAAAAATGTGAGGGGTGTACTCACTTTGTAAGATACTGTATATATCTCTGCTGTACAATATTTACACATAGGAAGGTATCAGGTGCACCCCCCGCCAAACAAAAATCTGTCTGACAGGTGAAGGTTAGACATCTTATCTAACTAAGCTACAAGTAACATTTGTACATATATACAAAAATAAACAGTGGATGGCCTCTCCAGGGCCAAAAGGTCCTCCGCAAGCCTGCGAAGGAAATGGGTAAGTACATAGCAACTTGAACATCCAACATACTTACAGTGAGATTGTCCTCTCTATAGAGGTGACCTTCTCACCTGCAGAATCTATGACTCTAGCATTCCTGTAGAGATCTCCGATACTGCCGACCCCTAAGGGCACGCTTGACTCGTCGCTCTGTTGTGTACCTGGGATAGACAAAACAGAACAATTCCTGCCAATCTAACTAACTAACACGATAGCACTAGTTCCATCTGGGAACCATGTGACTAGCAATAGGCACAGTCCCTCTCAGGTACCAGGGCATTGATTCTTGCATACACTTGTCAGACCCACAAGTAAGGATGAAGAAATGCAGAGTCCACTGTAATGTTCCGGTACCTTTGGTACCCTAAATTACACTTTCCACAAGTGTATGCGCCCCACCATTTACTTTTGGAAAGGTGCGCATACACCTTTAAGACTGGAGCTGTCATCACCCAGCGCCGGACTAGATGGCTATTTAAAGCGCCGGTTCTCACTCACATGTGTTCGTTCAAACACCTTTACCTGGATGCTATCCTTGCTTGAAGCTTCCATGCTTGCAAGCTTACCTCGCTGACGGAACCTCGCTGCGCTGATCCCTGTATCCCGCTACTGGATCATCCGCCTCTCCTGAACCACCCTTCGGCTGTATCGCTAATAGTGCTAAGTACCCCACAGGGGAATTCTCTATAAACTTATACTAAGCTTACACTATCTAGCTCTGCATAGTAAAGACTGTTTATTACATCTGCATAACTAGATTGCTAGCTCTTGAGACTACTGCTACTTTTCTGCACTGGGTTGATCTCTTTTGTATGTCCACCTGCTATTCTGTCATCTGCTACCATACAACATTGCTAAACCTTCCTGCATCCATCTGCTACTGTCTCACCTTCAAGTGTCTATCACCTACCACCTCCACTCAACCTATCCCTCAACCTTCATCATTGTGTTACCACATACATAAAGTCACTCTAGGAACCAGCTTGCTAATTGTGTGTATTTACTGGCTGAAATAAGACCTTCCACACATGATGAGTCATTGAGGTTGGGAATGGTATCTCAGCATATCTCTTACATGACTACTGACGTGGAACTATTTCTGCAGCTGAAAATCCACACCATATAAGAAACGCAGGAGCGTTACAGATTGAAGGAACCAAAAAATGGATTCAGCAGAAATAACCACTCAGGTGACACAATTAAAACAGCAAGTATCTGCGTTAATACACGCACTTGCTGAATTAAAAGAAGACAATCAGGCTCTGTCGCAGCAGGTAATTAGACTGACACAACTTACCTCTATTCTCCCTCCACGCATCCTTCCTTCAAATAACCCAGTAGCCTCAGACTATCTTACCCAAATAAAGGATTCTCTGGGTTTACTAAATACTACCATTGCACACGCTCACAGTCAACAAAAGAAGTACTATGATCTTCGTAGAAGACCTTCTCCACAGTATACTATCGGGGACCTCGTTTGGCTCTCAACAAAAAACTTGAGACTGAAGATCCCTAGCAAAAAGCTTGGACCTCTGTTCTTGGGACCTTTCCCAATCAAGAAACTTATTGGAAAAGCTGCAGTGCAGCTTACATTGCCAATGGACCTAAAAATCCATCCCATTTTCCATGTGTCGCTACTAAAACCCCATGTTCCGGACCAAGGAATAAGGCCTAATATTCCACCTCCCCCTCCTGTACAAGTTGAAGGTGGAGAAGAATACGAGATAAAAGAGATTCTGGATTCTCGTATCTACAGAAGAAGACTTCAGTACTTGGTTAGATGGAAGAACTATGGGCCCCAAGACGACACCTGGCTAAACACCTCTGACATACATGCCCCTAGATTAATCCGCAATTTTCATGCGAGATACCCAGACAAACCAGCTCCAGAGGCCTTCAGGAGCAGGCCTTAAGGGGGGGTATTGTAATGTTCCGGTACCTTTGGTACCCTAAATTACACTTTCCACAAGTGTATGCGCCCCACCATTTACTTTTGGAAAGGTGCGCATACACCTTTAAGACTGGAGCTGTCATCACCCAGCGCCGGACTAGATGGCTATTTAAAGCGCCGGTTCTCACTCACATGTGTTCGTTCAAACACCTTTACCTGGATGCTATCCTTGCTTGAAGCTTCCATGCTTGCAAGCTTACCTCGCTGACGGAACCTCGCTGCGCTGATCCCTGTATCCCGCTACTGGATCATCCGCCTCTCCTGAACCACCCTTCGGCTGTATCGCTAATAGTGCTAAGTACCCCACAGGGGAATTCTCTATAAACTTATACTAAGCTTACACTATCTAGCTCTGCATAGTAAAGACTGTTTATTACATCTGCATAACTAGATTGCTAGCTCTTGAGACTACTGCTACTTTTCTGCACTGGGTTGATCTCTTTTGTATGTCCACCTGCTATTCTGTCATCTGCTACCATACAACATTGCTAAACCTTCCTGCATCCATCTGCTACTGTCTCACCTTCAAGTGTCTATCACCTACCACCTCCACTCAACCTATCCCTCAACCTTCATCATTGTGTTACCACATACATAAAGTCACTCTAGGAACCAGCTTGCTAATTGTGTGTATTTACTGGCTGAAATAAGACCTTCCACACATGATGAGTCATTGAGGTTGGGAATGGTATCTCAGCATATCTCTTACATGACTACTGACGTGGAACTATTTCTGCAGCTGAAAATCCACACCATATAAGAAACGCAGGAGCGTTACATCCACCCGACTGGTGTTCACAGTGTCCTTCCCTCTGTAACACCAAGTCAACACACCTTTTCCTAGCAGCAAGCTATTCTTGCTGGAGCCTGAACAAAGCTTACCTTACTTGTGATTCTCTGTAAGAACTCTTCTAGGGATCCTTCACTCTGGCATCCCTCTCTCTGAAGAGGCAATGAGCCACTAATGAATGATGAAACAGATTCTTCAGGCTTGCCTAGCCCCTTGGTAACTTAACTTTCCAGCTGAAACAAGAACTCGGCACACCTCAGTTATAATGATTGGGATGAGGTATGCAGACAATCTTGCCTTCAGGATCTCGGATAATAATGGCCCAGGCTTGGCCATTTAGACCTGGGTGGTGGACCTCCACTTAGTCAATGTGGATGGACCGGCCCAGATTCCAATTTGCCTTGATTGATAAGAAGGTGTCCCATAATTGAGGCTTGGGCTGATCCCGATGTGGTTTAGGGACATGCAGGAAGTCCCAAACAGCTTATTCGCACCAGGCCCCTCTCTTACACTCCATTTCATCCATAATTTTCCGGGGAGCGTATGGATATCATACCCGTACTCCATGGCCACCTTCTTCTGGAAAGGCGTTGGAAGCACCTGGGGAGTTTTTGCCTGTCTACTCTCCCAGGTGGGGTGTAAAGGGTTTCCACTTTCTTGATCAGGCTGGAGTGGGCACCGTTTTGTGCCCGAGCCCAGGCATAGGCGTGAGGTGGGGATAAATCTGGTACCCTAGTGGCATAGGCCTCACAGAGCCCCAAGTTCCTGGCGCACTGCATGCGAATGACTTCTGCCTCTGTTTCTTCACTGAGCGAACTGGAACTTGCAGAACTTCTTCTCTCCTCAGTTCCCCAGTCCCCCTCATTCTCCACTTCTGATCTCCAGTCATCGATTCCCTCTTCCAGGGACCCACAGTGATGCTGGAATCTGGGTGACCCCACATCAGTGGCCCCTACCTCCCCCTCACTGAATGAACTGGAGGACTTCAACTGGGCCTGTTGGCTCCCCTCTGCCTCTGGAAGAGCTGGACTGCTAGTTGTTGCCACTGTCACCAATGAATCTTTCGGCCGCTCCTCGGCGCTCATGAGTTGTGTGCGTTGCACCTCTGAGATGCAGGACTCCCTGGTTTGACAGATGGTAGTGCAGGTTTTCATCACTGGTCTCGGCCTAGGTGTCAGCAGTTCATGAGTGGTTCCTACTTCCCAGGTCACATACAGTCTTTTGGGCTGGCAATCACTCCATTCTATATGCAACAACATGTCGCCGCAGTGCCCACACTGACCCCACACTCGCAGCCGCAAGGACACATTCAGGCATCTGCTACATACCAGTCCGAGATGTTCTGTGTCCCCTCTGCTGCACAAGACCAGACTTAGTTTGGGCAATAATTGGACCCGGTGTTGAATTTGGTTGAATTCAGCAACTCAGTCTGCCCTGCAGGCTATCTGCACATGGAATAGCCCCTGCGCTCTGGCATCCCCCATCTTGCATCTCCACACACAACTGCTTCTCAGCTACACACAATGGCGAAAGTGATGTCTCAGCACCCTTCCTCCACTCGGATTGGCGGCCCGCGGATTGCGACTTTGCCCACGGCCCCAGACTAGCTGACTCTCCAGTGGTGGCTCCTCATGCAAAGCAGATCTCTTTTTCATGCTCTCTCCTGCACTGTGCAGTAACCCTGTTGCCATAACCCTGCTCAGCCTGCCTAAATGATACTGCAATGCAGTTTGTGCTCCCTGCCACAGATACACATACATCTGCCTCTTCTATCTGTACTTGAGCTTCAGTTGCACTTTTCCATTCACAAGCCAACCAAACTCCCTCACTACTGTTAGAAATTGTGTCACTGTAACCAGCTGCCCGGCAGACATTTTCCTCCACAGCACATGTACAGACACAACCCATGACGCACCGATCTCTGCGTCCCGGGTCACAGCTTTCTTGACCATAACTTGAAAGCACACTTGCACAGGTTACTGTAAAGCAGACTTGATTTCCTCCTACACTACAGCACATCCTTTCTCCACCAACATTCCAGCATATGGTTTCCTAGGTAAATGTCCGGTTGCTGCCAATAGCAAGCACTGCTGTGACCATGACTTGGAAGCGCACATGAAATGATCACTGTAGAGCAGACATTACTTGCTCCACTGACACTCCAGCACTTTGCTTAAGAAGACATAGTTACTTGGGCAAATACTTGGCCGTTGCCGGTACCAACCGCTGCTGTAATTCAGGATGACGCCCCAAAATGTAGCACTCTCCCCATAGGGCCTGCTGTATGATGACTTCTTGGGCCTCCTCTGATTGCCAGCAGACAGTCACTTAGGGTACAGTTCACACATTCATCCTTACTCTCAATAAACAGTCCAGGGGTATTGATTTTTAGTATTTATTGTGGAACTTGGATGGGAGAAGGGAATAGTGGGATACTCCAACTGGAACTATATACATTGGATAAGGACAAATCTCACTTGGCCCAACAAGGCTGCTTGTGGAAGCAGTCTCACTGCTTAAACCATACTGCCACATGTATGGAAAGGGTTTCCTCTCCTAGTCAGCTTTACAGGACCTCCGGGTTCAGTTCCTCTCTAGCTCTTTAAGCCCTCAGGTCGGCCATCTGAGGCCTCATGGCACATCTACAGAGCAGGAGGCATCCGCCCCTCCCTCCGGAAATCGGTTCTCCAGCAGAAAGCCCCCGAGCACATGTGCTCCTAATATTTATACAGTATACCAGCAAGCACCAAGGCATTTTCCTCTGCACAATCGCCAGGGCTGTACCAAATGCCTGTACACTCATTTGTCAGGTTTCCTCCCACTGTCAAATATGCCTCCCTTTTGGACCAGTGTGGAACACTCTTCAGACAGAATGAGTTGCACCTGAGCACATTGAGCAGACCTCACTAGCAGATCCTGCTCTCTGGTAGGCAGAGAACAATATAGATTTACCTGCAGTCTCTCTGGTAAGCAGAAGGGATTCAAAACTATACTTTCTCTCTAGCACCTACCTAGGAGGGTGCTTCATTAGAGGAGACTGAAGGTGTGAGGTGAGGTGTAGAGAGATAGATTTGGGTGTCATCATCATATATGGTATGGGAAGCTGTGGGAGTTTATCAAGTGACCAATTGAGAAGAGATAGAGATGAGAAGGGGTCAGAGGACAAAACCTTGGTGGACCCCTACAGATAATGGAAGTAGAGAGGAGGAGTTGTAGGCAACATTGAGGGAATGCTGTGATAGGTAGGAGGAGAATCAGGAAAGATTTGAATGGAGAAATCTGGTACTGAATGAAGCAAAATAAAAAGTTCTTATGGGCTGCTGAATTTTTATTCCAATTTTTTTTTTTAATGTTTTCTGAGGTGTATAGAAGCCCAGTACAGTCACAGGGCTAATAGGGACCTGAATGTTAGCACCTTGCTGTAAAAGTATGCCAGGGGAGCCAGTCAAGCATTCTTTGGTTTTAATTAAATAAATGAATCAATGTGTATGTATAGTACTACCAACTGTCAAACGTTTTAGTACACCTCTATTTTTCTAATGTTTTAATTGAAATGTAAAGAGTTCCAGTAAGTCCAGAGAACATTAAATGGTACAAAGGTAAGAGGTAAACTGCTATAGGTGAAAGAAAAAAAGTTTGTTAAAAACTAAAAAATAATGTTCATTTAGGGTTATACAAAAAGGCCTTTTTCAGGGAAGAAGCATTAGGTTATCAGTTGTTCTGCAGCAATATAAGCAAGTTAAGCCTCGAAAGTTTATGCTAACAATTCCTACAGGTGTCCCAACTTTTGTTGACTACTTACAAGCTCTCTGTGTGTATAAAAGCTGTGTTGAAACAGAGTGTGTTACTACACCCTCTTAAAGCGGAGTTCCGCCTATTTTGCAACTTAAGTGATTCCTGGAGTGCTCGCTATGCTGATCAAAAATTGGGCATTTTCAATTTTTTTCTGGGGTCCCTTACCTTATTTTCAGGGCATTTTTGATTGTTCTTCCTCCTTCTCCCCCCTCTGTTGCCCCAGCCACCGAAATCACTGCCGCCATTGCATTGCATCCTGGGAGCTGTTTGTCATCACTCCCAGGAGGCTGGAATCACAAAGAACTCCCAGAACACTCCTTGGAATCAGGAAGAAGGACACAGCAGATTACACTGCGGCTTCAGATGCCCACATCTAAGATGGCCGTGCTCAGACAGCGTTTTTAAAAGTAAGATTTTGACTAAAATTCAATACTGTACACCTTGTAAGTATGAGAATAGTGGTTCTGTAAAGGGCGATGGATTAGTATTATAGGGGAATTTTTAGTTAAAAAAGGTATTTGAGGCGGGAACTCCGCTTTAAGCAATATATGGACAGTATTGTACTGCAGGAAGTAGTATATTGCTTTAAAAATGGTGAGAAAAAGGCAAATAACAAAAGAAAGATAGACAGACTAATAAAACCCTTCAAAACGTAGATCTTTCTTTTTTCAAAATTGTGAAAATCTGTGGTGTCAGTGAGTAAAGTTTCCTACACCCTCAAAAGTGGAAACTCACTTGGAAACTGGAAGAAACTCTGACAGCAGGAGGTCTAAAAACCTCGAACTGTAAGTTTGACAGGTCATTGCTAAGATGGAAAAATAATAAAAAGTGGCTTGCCTTGGCCGTGAAGCACCACAAATAGACTGTTGAAGATAGGAAGCAGGTGTCATGGACCAATGAAATAAAATTTAAGCTCCTCGGTACCTTATGCATGTTTTTTGTATGCTGTAGGGAGAAGGATGGTTCCTCGGTGTGTCACACCAACTGTCAAACATGGAGGAGGAAGCCTGATGGTCTGGGGCTCTTTTACTGGTTTCCAGTGTCAGCAACTTGCACAGTAACCAAAACTACTACCACAGCATTTTGCAGTGCTATGCAATCAAATGTATAAAGTCGGCACCCAGCGGTGAACAATGGCAGCTAGTACTAGAGGTCAGTCAGTATATACTAAAACTCTCACAATAAATATATGTATAAAAGTGCAGCGCTCAAAAAACAAATTAAAAATTAATAAATAACATACAGAGCACCTGGAAAGTATTCACAGCGCTTCACTTTTTCAACATTTTGTTATGTTACAGCCTTATTCCAAAATGGCTTAAATTTATTATTTTCCTTAAAATTCTACAAACAATACGCCATAATGACAACGTGAAAGACGTTTGTTTGAAATCTTTGCAAATGTATTAAAAATAAAAAAAATAATAAAAAAATTCAAAAAAAAAAAAAAAATTCACATGCACATGGGGACAAAGTGCTATAGGGTGGGGGGGGGAGGCAGAGCCCCCTCTGCCTCAAAGCACACACCCCCTAATGTTGAGGTCATGTGGCCTGGTATGGTTCATGGAGAGGAGCTTGCAGAGTGTACTGTGCAGTGCAAACATCCAATGTTCGGCCCAAAGTCATGCTGGGGCCGAACCATTCGGCCAACCTTATCCATGACCATAAATGGAAATTCCTATAGGGTAAGGTAAAAATAAATATATTTTACTTGTTTTAAGTACCTCCGAGTAACATAGATCTTCATGTCAACTTGTATATGGCCATTTTTTCTTCACCGATTGCCTGGGTGGTTCACTTTGATTTGAGTTTTTCTTGCTCACCACTTTATTATTTTCACTTCTGATGAAGCTCTCATATAGGAGCGAAACATGTAAGGTCCTTTTTGGAGGTGAGGTACAAAAATATGCCTCTGAAGACATTGATGTTCTTCTAGAGAAGAATTTTTGTTGATATGTTGAATATGGGGATCGTCTATTAGTAGTGTTTTTGCATCCACATGGATGTGTGTACCTGCATTACATATCTGAGAAAGCTAGGTCTTGATAGGCCATCGGAGAAATAGCTTCACATTCTAAGTGAGATAGCATTTTTAGACACTATTCCTTTATTTCTCAATTATGTACAGCACATTTCATGGTTGGATGGGTGAACAGTGATAGCCGTCATCCGCATCCTCTAAGACCATGCTGGTAAGTATGCCCAGATATATCTTACAACTATTTTGGGTATACATGTACAATATGGGGATGATATTGAGATATTGGTATCATTGTGTCCTATACATATTGATTTTTTGCTATACAAGTTGGCATCTATATAGATTTATGTTACTTGGAGGTACTTAAAACAAGAATAATATGTTTATTTTTTACTCACCCTATAGGAGTTTACATTTATGGTCATGAAACATACTTTTAGATTATTGTAATAAAGGTTATATTTTATTTCGGTGGCCTTTGGTGCAACGGGATGCGCACCCTCGCCCAGTTTGAATCTATTATTTTTACATAGGATTGGTTTATGATTATATAAGACTTTTTTTTTAAGTTTTCAACTTTAAGTTTATCAGGGATCAGGGTCTGGAAAGAGTGCAATCTGACTTGTGAAAAAAAAAGACTGTGTATAAGTTGTTCAGAGACAGGGACATTGTGGAGTCTTTTCCTGGCTTACCTTTAGCCACTTGCAAGGTAGTCTGAACTCTGAAGAAATGTTTTTTCAAAGAGATTTACCAACAGGCACAAAGATCTGGCATGGATTCCACTAAGGACATTTATGCATTCTAGAAACCTGTGCAGATACAGGCACTTCCCCATTTGTATCATCCACAAAGAAACTTCTTTGCAAGTTTTCTGGGTGTGCCTCTTTGCACAGAACCTGTTGAGGGCCCTGGAACCAAAACTTAAAGACTTTGTACCACAGACAGACATCACCCACTTTAAGGTGGTGAGCGAACTATTTTGTTGTACATTTGCACAAGAGGACATTGATGACGCCTGACAGAAGATGTGTTGCTATAAGGATGCGGTGGCCAGAAAGCGCCTCATCCACTAGAGAAAGAAGATGTCCATTGAGGACTGTTGCAGACTGTTGCAGATACTATAACCTTATGGATTTTAACCACTTCCCGCCCACCCTATAGGCAAATGACAGCGGAAAGGTGGTTGCATTATCCCGGACGTCATATGACGGTGGCAGGATAATGCGCACTGCGCGCCCCCGGCAATTGGTGCTGCGGTGTGTCACTTGACACACCGCATCTCCGATCTCGGTAAAGAGCCTACTGATGTAGGCTCTTTACCATGTGACCAGCTGTGTCCAATCACAGCTGGTCACATAGTAAATAGGAAGTGCCGCTGATCGGCTTTCCTCAGTTTGTGCCTGATAGGCACGAGTAGAGGAGAGACGATCTGTGGCTCTCCTGACAGTGGGGGGTATGCACTGGTAATCAGAGCATTGATTACCAGTGCAGACCCTTGGGGTGGTGCCACTAGAACCACCAGGGATGCCCACCCATGACCCCAGGGATGCCCACCATGGCCACCAGGGATGGCAATAAGGGCTCAGGGAGCCCGCCAGTGCCCTCCCCATCAGTGCTGCTCACCAGTGCCCATCATTGCCATCTATCAGTGCCGCCCACCAGGGCCCATTATTGCCCACCAGTGCCACCTATCAGTGCCCATTAGTGCCGCCTATCAGCGCCCATCAATGCCGCCTATCAGTGCCCAGCAGTGCTGCCTATCAGTGCCCACCAATGCTGAATATCAGTGCTACCTATCAGTGCCACATATCAGTGCCGATCAGTGCCCATCAGTGCCACCTATCAGCGCCCATTAATGCCGCCTATCAGGGCCCAGCAGTGCCACCTATCAGTGCCCACCAATGCTGCATATCAGTGCTACCTATCAGTGCCACATATCAGTGCCCATCAGTGCTGCCTATCAGTGCCGCATATTAGTGCTACCCCATCAGTGCCTCCTCATCAGTGCCTGTCAGTGCGGTCTCATCAGTGCTCATCAGTGCAGGAAAAAACGTATCTATTTACAAAATTGTATAACATAAACAAAAAAACTTATTTTTTTTTTTCAAACTTTTCTGTCTTATTTTATTTGTTTAGCAAAAAAGAAAAAACCTTGCAGTGATCAAATACCACCAAAAGCTCTATTTGGGGGGAAAAATGACACAAATTTGGTTTAGGTACAGTGTTGCATGACCGCACAATTGTCATTCAAAATGCAACAGCGCTAAAAGCTATAAATTGGCCTGGGCGGGAAGGGGGAAAAGTGCCTGGTATTGAAGTGGTTAAGGAGGAAGAGGTCATCTAAAGTGAATTTCCCCTTCCCCCACTCTCGCTTATGTGTCTTTTTGCTTCAATAAAGCATCGGGCCTGTGAAATCTTTTCTCCTCCATTATCCCTTTTCCTATCTCCCATCCCACCCAATGCTTGGTGACATGTTTTGAGCTGTTTTGAAATGTTTTTTAACAATTTTTGTCTTTGCTGCAGTGCCATGTAGGATGTGTAGGGCAGGGGTTAGTCTCAGGCATGGCACGTCTGACATTGTGCCACAAAAGTTTTTGGTGGTACCTTAGGGACTACATAATGCTTTTGGGGAAAAGCAATGTCATGCATGACGTGATGGTTCAGGGAAGTTTATTACACTTAACATATCAGTCATCATACCGCTGAGTGAATGTAATTTATTGTGTGATTGGAACTGTATTGTTATGTAGTGTTTTTTGAGCTTTGTCGCATGGTGCAATGTACCCCAATGAATTGCTTTTTTCTATATATGTTATATATAAAGTATATTTTTTCAACAAAAAACTTAGTGACCTGGAACAAACATTCACATTAGAAAGATACATTCAGAACTCCTGCTCTACATACTTGTTGCACAATAAAACTCAGGAAAGTACTAAAGACCTTGGATTACCATTATAATCAGGCAAAACGCATTTTCAGCAAGGAAGCTCTGCAATCTTTCAGTGTAGGTAACCTTATATTCACAATCAAAGTTGCTGCTGGGATCACCCTAACTAGATGGTAACTGCTATCTCTGCATCATGTAGATCACATGTAAGAGTTACAGAATTAAAGTGTATGTAATCCCTAACAATGAACTTCTCTTATTTGCTCCCTGTTGGCTTGGTGCATATACCATTGGAAACATTTTGTTATATTAAACTGGAATTAAAGCCCACAATACTTTTTTAATGTCTGAGGTCCCTTGTCGGCATAAGTATCTCCTACCCAGCTTTTTCTGGGTGTAGGGGCTCTGGCCATCTGGATTGGCTGGCACACTTGACATCTCTCCTGCGCATGTGCAGAGATTCAGTCTTCTTGCTGCAAAGCATCTATACCAGAATTTAAACTGAGCTGCATATGCACAGGCCATTAATGGTACATTCTAAAAAAGATTGTGAGCAGGCGTTCAGGTTTATTTTATTGCATGTCTCTTCTGCGAAAAAGAATCTGCCTGATCACAGTTTTTAATTGAAGACTTTAGTTTTAGTACAAAAAAAAACATGTTGATTTGTAATCAGAAATTCTGAGCTGTCCTATGCCCTCTGCAAACGTTTTGTATTATCTCAAAGAGGCTATTTAGCCATCCAATTGTTTATTTTGGACTATAGAATAATTAGCCTTTTGGTTGTAAAGATCTGAAAGTGGGATTGGTTTGGTAGTTGAGTAAAAGACACTCAGAGAGCTGACACCACTCAGTCCACAAAAATGCTGTGTTGTCAGCCACAACAGAGAATAAAGCCCCGTACACACGTACCGATGGTCGGCATACAAATGTTCCTCTTTTCTCCCCGGGATGTCGGTGTCTGTTGAAAAGTGCAAAGACAGCACAAGGACAGCACAAGAATTTTGTCTGCAGACTTCAGCTGACTGCAGAAGTGATGTCATGTAATGGTTAACTTTCCCTGTGTTTTTAATTTTCTGAGCATGCCCAGTCTTGCAAATCTGCGGTCTGTCGGCCGAATTCTGTACTGACAGGCGAACAATCGTCCGTTCTGGTGTCCGCAGACAAAAATTTTCATGTTTGCACGAAAGACTTTTGTCCGCGGATTGTGCGCAGACATCTGTCGGAGGCACCATACTAACACGCGTACAATCGGCAGATCTTTCGTCCGCCGACGTTTGTATGCCGACGATCGGTACGTGTGTACGGGCCTTAATAGTTGAGTGTTTTTCAGACACATTTTTCTGTACTTGCAGAGTATTTAGGGAGTAGCGCACAAAGAAACATGCATGTCGTTTTGTTTTTTTTTTTCTTTTTTTTTGCCTTGACATATTTTTTAAGTATTTTAGCACTAAATAGTATAGTTTAGCACTAGTACCATATGTCATTAAATTAGATTGTAAGCTCCTTGAGGGCAGGGACTGATGTGAATGTGCAATGTATACAGTGGGTACGGAAAGTATTCAGACCCCCTTAAATTTTTCACTCTTTGTTATATTGCAGCCATTTGCTAAAATCATTTAAGTTCATTCTTCTTCCTCATGAATGTACACATAGCACCCCATACTGACAGAAAAACACAGAATTGTTGACATTGTTGCAGATTTATTAAAAAAGAAAAACTGAAATATCACATGGTCCTCAGTATTCAGACCCTTTGCTGTGACACTCATATATTTAACTCAGGTGCTTTCCATTTCTTCTGATCATCCTTGAGATGGTTCTACACCTTCATTTGAGTCCAGCTGTGTTTGATTATACTGATTGGACTTGATTAGGAAAGCCACACACCTGTCTATATAAGACCTTCCAGATCACAATGCATGTCAGAGCAAATGAGAATCATGAGGTCAAAGGAACTGCCTGGAGAGCTCAGAGACAGAATTGTGGCAAGGCACAGATCTGGCCAAGGTTACAAAAAGATTTCTGCTGCACTTAAGGTTCCTAAGAGCACAGTGGCCTCCATAATCCTCAAATGGAAGACATTTGGGACGACCAAAACCCTTCCTAGAGCTGGCCGTCCGGCCAAACTGAGCTATCGGGGGAGAAGAGCCTTGGTGAGAGAGGTAAATAAGAACCCAAAGATCACTGTGGCTGAGCTCCAGAGATGCAGTCAGGAGATGGGAGAAAGTTGTAGAAAGTCAACCATCACTGCAGCCCTCCACCAGTCGGGGCTTTATGGCAGAGTGGCCCGACGGAAGCCTCTCCTCAGTGTAAGACACATGAAAGCCCGCATGGAGTTTGCTAAAAAAACACCTGAAGGACTCCAAGATGGTGAGAAATAAGATTCTCTGGTCTGATGAGACCAAAATAGAACTTTTTGGCCTTAATTCTAAGCGGTATGTGTGGAGAAAACCAGGCACTGCTCATCACCTGTCCAATACAGTCCCAACAGTGAAGCATGGTGGTGGCAGCATCATGCTGTGGGGGTGTTTTTCAGCTGCAGGGACAGGACGACTGGTTGCAATCGAGGGAAAGATGAATGCGGCCAAGTACAGGGATATCCTGGACAAAAAAACCTTCTCCAGAGTGCTCTGGACCTCAGACTGGGCCGAAGGTTTACCTTCCAACAAGACAATGACCCTAAGCACACAGCTAAAATAACGAAGGAGTGGCTTCACAACAACTCCGTGACTGTTCTTGAATGGCCCAGCCAGAGCCCTGACTTAAACCCAATTGAGCATCTCTGGAGAGACCTAAAAATGGCTGTCCACCAACGTTTACCATCCAACCTGACAGAACTGGAGAGGATCTGCAAGGAGGAATGGCAGAGGATCCCCAAATCCAGGTGTGAAAGACTTGTTGCATCTTTCCCAAAAAGACTCCTGGCTGTATTAGATCAAAAGGGGGCTTCTACTAAATACTGAGCAAAGGGTCTGAATACTTAGGACCATGTGATATTTCAGTTTTTCTTTTTTAATAAATCTGCAACAATGTCAACAATTCTGTGTTTTTCTGTCAGTATGGGGTGCTATGTGTACATTCATGAGGAAGAAGAATGAACCTAAATGATTTTAGCAAATGGCTGCAATATAACAAAGAGTGAAAAATTTAAGGGGGTCTGAATACTTTCCGTACCCACTGTATGTAAAGCGCTGCGTAAAATTGACAGCACTACAGTATATAAGTACCTGAAATAAATAAATAAAATATATAAATATAGAACATATTGGAAATGCATACGTGTAACCCCCCCATGTGTTTCTGTTACACAATATCTGCACAGACTGAAATAGACAGAAGTATCAGCTGCGTATTGTACATTCTTCAGTCATGTAGCAGATTTGACTGTTTAGCTTGCAGGCACTGGAGGATTAAATCATTTTCTTCTAAAGAGGATTATGTTAAGCTTACATCTTGTTTAAAATACCAGAAGCAAACATGGTATTAAATGTAAATGATAGCAGAATAGACTCATAATGAATAGTCATCCTGTCACATTGAGAATTACATGAAAACTATTAGTACATTGAATACACACAAATTATTGGACTGTCAAAAAATTTAGGGAGGTATTGACTGAATTTATCCAAATCAAAAATGCAAATTTAGGTGAAATATTTTCAAGTGTTACAATGTTTTTCTTCTTTTGCCTTTCAAAGCTGCTGGTATTATAGTGTGCATTATTAGCTGCATCCATGTGAAAGTAACACCCTCCAACATATACCCACAGACATACCCCCACATAAAGTGAAGGTCTATAACAAACTGTTCATGGGGAAGCTAGTGATCATCTGCTTGGGGGTTTTCAACTATTTTCCACTGTTTCCCTGAACATTAGGCTGACATAAAGGATGTCTGTCCTCTCTCCTCTGTGCAACCTCCTAAAACATTACTATACACCCACAGGTGGCATACAGGTTCATAGGTTGTTCATTGGTTATTCAGTATATGATTGTACATATATGAAAGTCTGAATGTCAGGCTGCCATCTATGGTTTTATGTATAGTATCTCACAAAAGTGAGTACATCCCTCACATTTTTGTAAGTATTTTATTATATTTTTTCATGTGACAACACTGAAGATAAAACACTTTGCTACAATGTAAAGTAGTGAGTGTACAGCTTGTATAACAGTGTAAATTTGCTGTCCCCTCAAAATAACTCAACCTACAGCCATTAATGTCTAAACCGCTGGCAACAAAAGTGAGTGCGCCCCTAAGTGAAAAATTCCAAATTGGGCCCAAAGTGTCAATATTTTGTGTGGCCACTGCCTTAACCCTCTTGGGCATGGAGTTCACCAGAGCTTAACAGGTTGCCACTAGAGTCCTCTTCCACTCCTCAATGACGACATCACTGAGCTGGTGGATGTTAGAGACCTTGTGCTCCTCCACCTTCCGGTTAAGGATGCCCCACAGATGCTCAACAGCGTTTAGGTCTGGAGACATGTTTAGCCAGGACCGAACTACCATATATATATATATTGCAGATATATACTTATATTCAGGTTTACCGGTATTGTTGACATTGCTGGAGTGCCCCTTTAAAGGCTGCTTAAAGAAGAGGATCGGCTTTCGCAGGAAGCGGACGAATTGGATTGTGGGAGATATAGTTAGAGACTGGATGCAGACCGTTGTTTGGACTGCAGAAGGAACTATACTCCCAGGGAGCTTTGAGAGAGCGAAGGATCATGGGAAAGCCTATAAACCTTTTTGCGCCAAAGAACGTGTGCTCTCTTGCTTCCGGGACTCAGCGAGTGCAGACCAGCCAGAGGAGTGTGTCGGGACACTGATGGTGGTTGAGGTCTTGTGCATGAGGCCTAGTGAGAGCAGAGCCCATCCTCAGTGGTGTGGATTCTGGTGACTACTAGGGATGATCGAACGGTTCGGGTCGACCATCGGTTCGACCCGAACATTGGGTGTTCGAAATTCGGCCGAATTCCGAACTTTTTGAGGAAAAAGTTCGGAATTCGGTCACCAGAACCGCCCAAAATGCAATGGGTCAGGAAGTGGGCTTTAAAAGCCCGTGGTTGGCCCAGAAACATCAGCAAAAGCCAATGAAGGGGGCAGGAGTCTGCTAGGAACGTGATTGGAGTGACTACGGGGTCCAGAGGCCAATCAGGAGTGAATAAGCCCCCCAGTATATAATATAGCCCTGCCTAACCTCTAGCACTGTAATGTAATACAGAGGCTTTTGAAGAGAGTGGAAGCATGTGTGTTTCTCCTGCTGTATGGAGCTGTTCTTTTAGTGTGAGGAAAGGGATATTCAGTGTAGTTAGGGTACTATATACCACTATAGTTAGATTTAATAATCTAGTTTCTGTAGGGATACTTTTAAGTGTCAGGGTGACCGGAGTTTAGGTTGACCTAACTCTGCCATGCCTGGGTGACCGAACTCAACCATGTCAGGGTGACCGTAGTGTAGTTTAAATTACTCTGCCTGCCATACCAGGGTGACCGAACTCTTCCATCTCAGGGTGACCGTAGTGTAGTTTAGCTGACTCTGCCTGCCATACCAGGGTGACTGAACTGTTCCATGTCAGGGTGACCGTAGTGTAGTTTAGCTGACTCTGCCTGCCATACCAGGGTGACCGAACTGTTCCATGTCAGGGTGACCGTAGTGTAGTTTAGCTGACTCTGCCTGCCATACCAGGGTGACCGAACTCTGCCATGTTAGGGTGACCCCACTATGCAGATTTTGAGTTAGGGGTATACATATATACATATATATATACAGTGGGTACGGAAAGTATTCAGACCCCCTTAAATTTTTCACTCTTTGTTATATTGCAGCCATTTGCTAAAATCATTTAAGTTCATTCTTCTTCCTCATGAATGTACACATAGCAGCCCATACTGACAGAAACACACAGAATTGTTGACATTGTTGCAGATTTATTAAAAAAGAAAAACTGAAATATCACATGGTCCTAAGTATTCAGACCCTTTGCTGTGACACTCATATATTTAACTCAGGTGCTTTACATTTCTTCTGATCATCCTTGAGATGGTTCTACACCTTCATTTGAGTCCAGCTGTGTTTGATTATACTGATTGGACTTGATTAGGAAAGCCACACACCTGTCTATATAAGACCTTTCAGATCACAATGCATGTCAGAGCAAATGAGAATCATGAGGTCAAAGGAACTGCCTGAAGAGCTCAGAGACAGAATTGTGGCAAGGCACAGATCTGGCCAAGGTTACAAAAAGATTTCTGCTGCACTTAAGGTTCCTAAGAGCACAGTGGCCTCCATAATCCTCAAATGAAAGACGTTTGGGATGACCAGAACCCTTCCTAGAGCTGGCCGTCCGGCCAAACTGAGCTATCGGGGGAGAAGAGCCTTGGTGAGAGAGGTAAAGAAGAACCCAAAGATCACTGTGGCTGAGCTCCAGAGATGCAGTCAGGAGATGGGAGAAAGTTGTAGAAAGTCAACCATCACTGCAGCCCTCCACCAGTCGGGGCTTTATGGCAGAGTGGCCCGACGGAAGCCTCTCCTCAGTGTAAGACACATGAAAGCCCGCATGGAGTTTGCTAAAAAACACCTGAAGGACTCCAAGATGGTGAGAAATACTCTGGTCTGATGAGACCAAAATAGAACTTTTTGGCCTTAATTCTAAGCGGTATGTGTGGAGAAAACCAGGCACTGCTCATCACCTGTTCAATACAGTCCCAACAGTGAAGCATGGTGGTGGCAGCATTATGCTGTGGGGGTGTTTTTCAGCTGCAGGGACAGGACGACTGGTTGCAATCGAGGGAAAGATGAATGCGGCCAAGTACAGGGATATCCTGGACAAAAACCTTGTCCAGAGTGCTCTGGACCTCAGACTGGGCCGAAGGTTTACCTTCCAACAAGACAATGACCCTAAGCACACAGCTAAAATAAGAAGGAGTGGCTTCACAACAACTCCGTGACTGTTCTTGAATGGCGCAGCCAGAGCCCTGACTTAAACCCAATTGAGCATCTCTGGAGAGACCTAAAAATGGCTGTCCACCAACGTTTACCATCCAACCTGACAGAACTGGAGAGGATCTGCAAGGAGGAATGGCAGAGGATCCCCAAATCCAGGTGTGAAAGACTTGTTGCATCTTTCCCAAAAAGACTCCTGGCTGTATTAGATCAAAAGGGGGCTTCTACTAAATACTGAGCAAAGGGTCTGAATACTTAGGACCATGTGATATTTCAGTTTTTCTTTTTTAATAAATCTGCAACAATGTCAACAATTCTGTGTTTTTCTGTCAGTATGGGGTGCTATGTGTACATTCATGAGGAAGAAGAATGAACTTAAATGATTTTGGCAAATGGCTGCAATATAACAAAGAGTGAAAAATTTAAGGGGGTCTGAATACTTTCCGTACCCACTGTATATATATATATATATATATATATATATATATATATATATATATATATATATACAGTGCCTTGCGAAAGTATTCGGCCCCCTTGAACTTTGCGACCTTTTGCCACATTTCAGGCTTCAAACATAAAGATATAAAACTGTAATTTTTTGTGAAGAATCAACAACAAGTGGGACACAATCATGAAGTGGAACGGAAATTTATTGGATATTTCAAACTTTTTTAACAAATAAAAAACTGAAAAATTGGGCGTGCAAGATTATTCAGCCCCTTTAAGTTAATACTTTTTAGCGCCACCTTTTGCTGCGATTACAGCTGTAAGTCGCTTGGGGTATGTCTCTATCAGTTTTGCACATTGAGAGACTGAAATTTTTGCCCATTCCTCCTTGCAAAACAGCTCAAGCTCAGTGAGGTTGGAGGGAGAGCGTTTGTGAACAGCAGTTTTCAGTTCTTTCCACTGATTCTCGATTGGATTCAGGTATGGACTTTGACTTGGCCATTCTAACACCTGGATATGTTTTTTTGTGAACCATTCCATTGTAGATTTTGCTTTATGTTTTGGATCATTGTCTTGTTGGAAGACAAATCTCCGTCCCAGTCTCAGGTCTTTTGCACACTCCATCAGGTTTTCTTCCAGAATGGTCCTGTATTTGGCTCCATCCATCTTCCCATCAATTTTATCTTTCCTGTCCCTGCTAAAGAAAATACAGGCCCAAACCATGATGCTGCCACCACCATGTTTGACAGTGGGGATGGTGTGTTCAGGGTGATGAGCTGTGTTGCTTTTACGTCAAACATAACGTTTTGCATTGTTGCCAAAAAGTTTGATTTTGGTTTCATCTGACCAGAGCACCTTCTTCCACATGTTTGGTGTGTCTCCCAGGTGGCTTGTGGCAAACTTTAAACAACACTTTTTATGGATATCTTTAAGAAATGGCTTTCTTCTTGCCACTCTTCCATAAAGGCCAGATTTGTGCAGTATACGACTGATTGTTGTCCTATGGACAGAGTCTCCCACCTCAGCTGTAGATCTCTGCAGTTCATCCAGAGTGATCATGGGCCTCTTGGCTGCATCTCTGATCAGTCTTCTCCTTTTATGAGCTGAAAGTTTAAAGGGACGGCCAGGTCTTCGTAGATATGCAGTGGTCTGATACTCCTTCCATTTCAATATTATCGCTTGCACAGTGCTCCTTGGGATGTTTAAAGCTTGGGAAATCTTTTTGTATCTAAATTCGGCTTTAAACTTCTCCACAACAGTATCTCGGACCTGCTTGGTGTGTTCCTTGTTCTTTATGATGCTCTCTGCGCTTTAAACGGACCTCTGAGACTATCACAGTGCAGGTGCATTTATACGGAGACTTGATTACACACAGGTGGATTCTATTTATCATCATTAGCCATTTAGGTCAACATTGGATCATTCAGAGATCCTCACTGAACTTCTGGAGAGAGTTTGCTGCACTGAAAGTAAAGGGGCTAAATAATTTTGCACGCCCAATTTTTCAGTTTTTTATTTAACAAAGTTTGAAATATCCAATAAATTTCTTTCCACTTCATGATTGTGTCCCACTTGTTGTTGATTCGTCACAAAAAATTACAGTTTTATATCTTTATGTTTGAAGCCTTTCGCAAAGGCACTGTAATAACCCTTTGACTTACTTACTGACCACGGCTAAACTGGATGCTACTGGACATCGCTGGTTGGCTGCTTTATCTGAGTTCCAGTTCAGTCTGAAGTATCGGCCTGGGAAAGGGAATCTGGATGCAAATGCTTTGTCCAGAAGACCTTATTCCTTCACTGGAGAAGAAAGTGATTGAGTACACCTGACTTCAGAAGGAGTTCAAGCTGTATGTCAGGGAGTGGAATATCAACATAAGGGAGCCACTGGAGCTGAAGCTGTGAGAGTCTCCCCAGCGGGAGAGCCACGTTGTTACTGTGACTTAACACAAGTATGAAGTCAGGGGCTTCCTCAATTAACAAAAGAAGATGTGAGGAGGGAACAACAAGAGGATTCTTTGTGCGCTTTGGTGAAGGCAGCCTTAACTTCAGGAGATCCTAGGGCTCTGTTGAATAGTTCAATTGGAGGCACTAAAATGGTCTACAAAGATTGGGACAAGATGAAGTTGGAAGAATATGCCCTGCAGAGGAAGCAGATGGAGTGCAAAAGTTGTTCCTGCCGGAGAAATACCGATTGACTGTGTTGACAGCCCTTCATGATGATCATTGGCATCTAGGGCTGGATCAAACTTAGTTGGTCAGGGATCACTTCTATTGGCCTTTTATGAGAAAGGAGGTTGAAAGCTATTGCCAGTCCTGGATTAGGTGTATCCAGAGGAAGACATTAACCCATCAGGCTGACCCAATGGGACACCTACGGAGCCAAGGACCAATGGAGCTGGTATGCACTGACTTCCTGTGTCTTGAACCTGATCTGGGTGGGCGTAGTAATGTCCTGATTGTGGCAGATCATTTTACTAGATATGCTCAAGCTTTTCCAACTCGAGACCAGCAGGCTAGTACAGTTGCCAAGACTCTTGTGGAAATGTATTTAGTTCATTATGGTCTACCTCAACATATCCATTCTGATCAAGGTCGAGACTTTGAGAGCAAATTGATCCGACGACTATGTGAACTGTTAAACATGCAGAAGTCTAGGATTACCCCATATCATTCCCAGGGAGATTCTCAGCCTGAAAGGCTTAATCATACCTTACTGAACGTGCTGGGGACTTTACCGTTGGAGAAGAAGCAGCACTGGGGTGACCATATTGCCACTGTGGTGCATGCTTATAACAGTACTGTGAATGACTCTACTGGATATTGTCCTTATACAGGGAGTGCAGAATTATTAGGCAAATGAGTATTTTGACCACATCATCCTCTTGATGCATGTTGTCTTACTCCAAGCTGTATAGGCTCGAAAGCCTACTATCAATTAAGCATATTGGGTGATGTGCATCTCTGGAATGAGAAGGGGTGTGGTCTAATGACATCAACACCCTATATCAGGTGTGCATAATTATTAGGCAACTTCCTTTCCTTGGGCAAAATGGGTCAAAAGAAGGACTTGACAGGCTCAGAAAAGTCAAAAATAGTGAGATATCTTGCAGAGGGACGCAGCACTCTTAAAATTGCAAAGCTTCTGAAGCGTGATCATCGAACAATCAAGCATTTCATTCAAAATAGTCAACAGGGTCGCAAGAAGCGTGTGGAAAAACCAAGGCGCAAAATAACAGCCCATGAACTGAGAAAAGTCAAGCTTGCAGCTGCCAAGATGCCACTTGCCACCAATTTGGCCATATTTCAGAGCTGCAACATCACTGGAGTGCCCAAAAGCACAAGGTGTGCAATACTCAGAGACATGGCCAAGGTAAGAAAGGCTGAAAGACGACCACCACTGAACAAGACACACAAGCTGAAACCTCAAGACTGGGCCAAGAAATATCTCAAGACTGATTTTTCAAAGGTTTTATGGACTGATGAAATGAGAGTGAGTCTTGATGGGCCAGATGGATGGGCCCGTGGCTGGATTTGTAAAGGGCAGAGAGCTCCAGTCCGACTCAGACGCCAGCAAGGTGGAGGTGGAGTACTGGTTTGGGCTGGTATCATCAAAGATGAGCTTGTGGGGCCTTTTCGGGTTGAGGATGGAGTCAAGCTCAACTCCCAGTCCTACTGCCAGTTTCTGGAAGACACCTTCTTCAAGCAGTGGTACAGGAAGAAGTCTGCATCCTTCAAGAAAAACATGATTTTCATGCAGGACAATGCTTCATCACACGCGTCCAAGTACTCCACAGCGTGGCTGGCAAGAAAGGGTATTAAAGAAGAAAAGCTAATGACATGGCCTCCTTGTTCACCTGATCTGAACCCCATTGAGAACTTGTGGTCCATCATCAAATGTGAGATTTAAAAGGAGGGAAAACAGTACACCTCTCTGAACAGTGTCTGGGAGGCTGTGGTTGCTGCTGCACGCAATGTTGATGGTGAACAGATCAAAACACTGACAGAATCCATGGATGGCAGGCTTTTGAGTGTCCTTGCAAAGAAAGGTGGCTATATTGGTCACTGATTTGTTTTTGTTTTGTTTTTGAATGTCAGAAATGTATATTTGTGAATGTTGAGATGTTATATTGGTTTCACTGGTAAAAATAAATAATTGAAATGGGTATACTGTATCTTTGATTTTTGTTAAGTTGCCTAATAATTATGCACAGTAATAGTCACCTGCACACACAGATATCCCCCTAAAATAGCTAAAACTAAAAACAAACTAAAAACTACTTCCAAAAATAGTCAGCTTTGATATTAATGAGTTTTTTGGGTTCATTGAGAACATGGTTATTGTTCAATAATAAAATTAATCCTCAAAAATACTCATTTGCCTAATAATTCTGCACTCCCTGTAGATTAATGTTTGGAAGAGAAGCTCGACTACCAGTGGATTTAGCCTTTGGAACGTCACCTGATCATACGTCTCAGAGTTCCTATCAAGGATATGTGGATAGGCTTAAAAAAAAATTGAAGATAGTCTATGAGAAGGCTCTTGAAGCATCTGCCATAAGAGAACAGCGTAATAAGAAGAACTTTGATTTGAAAGTTAGGACCCAAGATCTACAGCCAGGTGATCGAGTCTTGTTAAGAAACTTAGGAGTGCCCAGAAAACACAAATTGGCTGACCGTTGGCGTTCTCAACCCTTTATTATTTGCAAAAAGCTATCTGGTTTACCAATGTACCAGATTCGCCCGGAAGGGAAGACTGGCCCAGTGAAGACTTGGCATAGAAATCACTTGTTATCCATTTCAGATGCCATTCGGGTGCCAGCAGTTCCTTGTTCTGATACCCCTCAAAACTCTACTATACAATCTGGAACTCGGCAGGCACTTAGATCTTCAACCCCGCAAGAAGAGGAGGAAGGAATGATATGTAATTGGTGGTGGCCTTCCTCATTGGAAGATACTCCTGGGGATGGAAGGCTTTCTGAAAAAGATGGTCCGATCTCACCATTACTCATAAGGGAGAAACATCGAGCTAGAGATTTGCGAAGACCTGCACTGCCTATGGAGAAAGAAATTCAAGAAGTTGGTTCTGAGCCTGTTGAACAGCCTAGGGTGCCATGTCTTGAAGAGACTTCAGTAGTCCCCTCATTAACCAGCTCTGAGTTAATTGATATTGGAGATCCTGATCCTTTCCCTGTAGAAGATGTGGAGCCACCTGTTATGAAAGAGAGTTTGGCATTACCATCTGTGGATAGTCAGGAAGCTGTACCGGATTGGCAACTGCTATGAGTTCTCTCCAGGGATGTTATTGATTTATGTCTTTTCCTAAACTAATGTATACCAGATTCTAATAAGAGGTTCCTTCATCTTTGGGGACCAAAGACCTTTAAGTGGGGGGAGGATGTAGCCGGGACCAGACTACCATATATATATATATATGTTGCAGATATATTCTCATATTCAGGTCTACCAGTATTGTTGACATTGCTGGAGTGCCCCTTTAAGGCTGCTTACAGAAGAGGATCAGCTTTCGCAGGAAGCGAATTGGATTGTGGGGGATGTAGTTCGAGACTGGATGCAGACTGTTGTTTCGACTGCTGAAGGAACTATACTCCCAGGGAGCTTTGAGAGAGCGAAGGATCATGGGAAGGCCTATAAACCTAACTGCTACAGAAGAGTGCAGATGAGCTGGAGAGGTGTGTCGGGACACTGATGGTGGTTGAGGCCTTGTGCATGCAGCCTAGGGAGAGCAGAGCCCCTCCTCAGTGGTGTGGATGCTGGTGACTACACAGCGGTAGCAGATCCAGTGGAGCTGAGAGGAGAGCGGGCGGAAGCTGAGCTGACTGACCGGGACAGCCGAGTATCGATCACTCCCAGATGCCAGGTGTGGGAGGGCGCATCGTTTCCTATCACAGGATTGTCACATGTGGACACTGTCAAGTGGAAGAGTGCCCGGTGAAGTCCTAATCGCAAGTATATTTTCTCCCTCAATAACACACTGACTGCAGACATGATTACACATATTACTACCCTGGGATTACAAATATCACAGTGACCAGTGATAAGAGCTCCAACTGCCAGCGAAGACTTAGGAAGGCCTTGCTACGGGAGGGAACTCAGCAGGGGTTTAGCTACAGTAATTAGAGTTACTATCAGTTAGCACCAGTAATAGCTGGAGTGATTTCAGAGGTCTCTTGTTTAGGCCATAGCTATTCTATATCGCAATAGTATTGACAGAACTTACTGGCATTCTATTTGGTTGTATTATCAAGGATGTTTGATATTTCTTATTGACCTTTTATATTCATATTGTGTCAGTCTGTTAGACTCCACTGAGTTTGATGGGGTTTGATAGACTGAGATTAATACATTCTTTTACTACCAAGTTATACCTGTTTATCTATTCAAGTAAAATAACCGAATGGTACTTTCATTGTGTCAGTGTGTTTTTTGGAGAATAAACTTGTCATGTCTGAACCTAAAGTGTCAGGTGGGTTGGAAGGTTCTCAGGGTCAGGTTAGTACAGAGGAACACCCGCTAACCAGCAGCCCTCATGGGGGCAGTGCTACACATGCTTGGCCAGGCTATCACCTTTACCCTTAGCTTCTTTAGCAAGGCAGTGGTCATCTTGGAGGTGTGTTTGGGGTTGTTATCATGTTGGAATACTGCCCTGTGGCCCAGAGGGAATCATACTCTGCATCAGTAAGTCACAGTACATGTTGGCATTCATGGTTCCCTCAATGAACTGTAGCTCCCCAGTGCCAGCAGCACTCATGCAGCCCCACACCATGACACTCCCACCACCATGCTTGACTGTAGGCAAGACACACTTGTCTTTGTACTCCTCCCCTAGTTGCTGCCACACGTGCTTGACACCATCTGAACCAAATAAGTTTATCTTGGTCTCATCAGACCACAGGATGTGGCTAAAGTATTCCATGTCCTTAATTTGCTTGTCTTCAGCAAACTGTTTGTGGCCTTTATGTGCATCATCTTTAGAAGAGGCTTCCTTCAGCCATGCAGACCAATTTGATGCAGTGTGCGGTGTATGGTCTGAGCACTGGCAGGCTGAACCCCCACCCCTTTAACCTCTGCAGCAATGCTGACAGCACTCAAACGTCTATTTCCCAAAGACAACCTCTGGATATGACACTGAGCACGTGCACTCAACTTCTTTGGTCGACCATGGCGAGGCCTGTTCTGAGTGGAACCTGTCCTGTTAAACTGCGGTAATGCCTTGGCCATCGTGTTGCAGCTCAGTTTCAGGGTCTTGGCAATCTTCCTATAGCCTAGGCCATCTTTATGTAGAGCAACAATTCTTTTTTTCAGATCCTTAGAGAGTTCTTTGCCATGAGGTGCCATGTTGAACTTCCAGTGACCAGTATGAGAGAGTGAGAGCGATAACACCAAATTTAACACACCTGCTCCCCATTCACACCTGAGACCTTGTAACACTAACGAGTCACATGACTCCAGGAAGGAAAATGGCTAGTTGGGCCAAATTTGGACATTTTTACTTGGGGGTGTACTCACTTTTGTTTCCAGTGGTTCAGACATTAATGGCTGTGTTTTGAGTTATTTTGAGGGGACAGCAAATTCGCACTGTTATACAAGTACAAGCTGTACACTCACTACTTTATATTATAGCAAAGTGTAATTTCTTCAGTGTTGTCACATGAAAAGATATAATAAAATATTTACAAAAATTTGAGGCTGTCCACAAGGTTTAGACATGTGTCTATGGGAATGTTTGACCATTCTCCCAGAAGTGCTCTTTTCAGGTCAGGCACTGATGTTGGACGAGAAGGCCTGGCACGCAGTCTCCACTCCTATTTATTCCAAATGTGTTCTATCGGGTTGAGGTCAGGACTCTGTGCAGACCAGTCAAGTTCCTATAACCCAAAATCACTCATCCATGTCTTTATGGACCCTGCTTTATGCACTGGTCCAAATCATTTGGTGGATGGGGGGAGTATACTGTAGGTTTTCTTTTCAGGGGTTGGCCTTGGCCCCTTAGTTCCAGTGAAGGGAACTCTTAAGACGTCAGCATATCAAGACATTTCGGACAATTTCATGCTCACATCTTTGTGGGAACAGTTAGGGTTTGGCCCTTCCTGTTCCAACATGACTGTGCACAAGTGCACAAAGCAAGGTCCATAAAGACATGGATGGGGTGGAAGAACTTGTCTGGTCTGCACAAAGTCCTGACCTCAACCTAAAAGAACACTTTTGGGATGGATTAGAGCGGAGACTGCAAACCAGGCCTTCTCTCCAACATCAGTGCCTGACCTCACAAGTGTGCTTCTGAAAGAATGGTCAAACATTCCCATAGGCACACTCCTACACCTTGTGGACAGCCTTCCCAGGAGAGTAGAAGCTGTTATAGCTGCAAAGGGTGGGCCAACTCATTATTGAAAACTATGGACTAAGACTGGGGTGCCATTTAAAGTTCATGGCGTGTAAAGGCAGGCGCCCCAATACTTTTGGTAATATAGTGTATATATATATATATATATATATATATATATATATATATATATATATGTTTTGCCTGACCATCCTTATCCTCTTTAGGCTCCATGCACACTGGCTTAAAAATCGCTACTTCTACCAGAGTTGTGTGCTGTAGAAGCAGCTCATTTTTGAGCTCGGCATATTTTGAGCTCAGCGGTTAGAGGCAGAAAAAATAACATTTTTGTTTGTGTTTCTGATTGGAGCTTTCTGGCAGAAAAAAATGCTAAACTCTCCTAAACTCGCCTAAACTGTGTACAAAAACTGTGTACAAAAACGCTCTATATGAGTGTGCATGGCAGAGGCGTAACTAGACCCTTCAGGGCTCGGTGCAAGAAACCATGAAGGGCCCCCGGACCCCTGGCTGGGGCCCTTCTATTCAAGCCTGGGGCTCTTCCCACTGATCCTAGGGCCCTTTACTCTCGTTGCGGGGCCCTGCTTTCACAGGTTCTGCAGTGGGCCCCCTTCCTGCCATCTTTGGTCCTCCCCACGGTGTTGGAATGTTAGGGGCCGGTCGCAAGTGTGACCTGTGCGATCCTGTAAGTTCACCCACTGGTGTCAGTAGTTTTTATCTTTTGGTATTTTAATTGTATTATTTTTTATCATTTTATTTTATTTCTTTACAATGTCACTGACTATGACTCTGTCCATTCACAAAAGGAAGGATCTGGTAAATTACATATTTACTGACCCCTTCCCGGTTCTCTATTGTGACACATCCCCTGCAACAGCCAGTAGGAGAGGGAAGGGAGCACAGTGGGGGGGGGGGGGAAGCACACAGGGGCCCAGAGACAGCAGAACACAAGTGAACTGGATAGGAGGAGTGGCGGGGGCAGCATACAGAGGAACCAATCTAGCTTACAGAGGAACCAATCCAGCTACAGGAGGAAAGAAGAGGACAGTGAATTCTCTACATGTTGCCCCGCCGCCCCTCATATCCAGGTTTACACAGCATGGGGCCCGGTTGCAATTGCAACCCCTGCAACCCCTGTAGTTACGCCCCTGGTGCATGGAGCCTTACTAAATTAAAAAAGCAAGCAAACAGAGGATCAGAAGATAAAACCTAGGTGGATAAACATGGTGGATAAATGGATGTCTGAACCAAGCAAAGTTGATGAAAGTAGTGCATTCAGTATATATATTTATTCATTCAGTAGCCTTGCAGGGGAGAACATTCTATAAGGTTCTCTCAACGCTGCTTATATTCTATAGTGACATCGTTTGCTAGGTGGCATATGTATTTTACTGATTGACGTTACATTTATTCTAGAACTACTCTTGAATATTTTATCTTGTTAGATAATATTGGATTAAATAAACAACACATTTCAATCCATTATAATAAATGATACAGCAAAGCCAGTTTAAAAGATAAAAAATAACATAAATTCCAGTACAGCTGTGCCATAATCCCCTCTCCCTAAACTGCTAGCACACACCGTGAATCACACACAGAACAAAATAAAATAAGCAAATGTATCATCTATGCAGCGCTCAAATCTCACTAAATATAAATTTACTAAATATACTTTATAGTAGTGAAATTTGAGCACTGCACAGATTATAAATCTGTTTAGTTAAAAAGAGAATAAATTATTTCTATAATATACTGCATATGACAGTATTAGGATTATAATGTGTTTGTCCTGATGTTATTTCCTTTTAATGTTTCCTATGTATTGATATTTTGTTGTATAAAAGCAGAATTTATTTTAGAACAGGCATTTGAGGTCAGAATTTGGTATTTTCCAGTAAAACTTTTTTTTAGTAAACAATCACCATTTTCTGTATTTATAATGTCACTTGGATTGGCACTGTTAAACTTTGCAGGCTACTGTGACTAAATAATGTGTTACAAATAATTTCAAAGCTTGTAATAAGTTTGATATGACATTTTTTTTGTACTTTAGAGTGTAAATGACATTTTGCATGATTTAAGAACCCTAATTGAAAAAAAAAAAAGCCCATTGAAGGTCACTATTTGCATATTGATCCTGCTGTAAGTTTAAACATGTAATTACGTTTGTTGTTATTGAATTCTGTATCATAACCAATGTATTAGTCATAGTTGCACCTTCACCACCGATTCATAAGAAATGAGAAGTTTGAGTGGCAGGCTTTAGTAAAAATGCCATATGCTCCCTGAGACACAATGATAATGCCAATGACTATCAGGAAAGCAATCTGCTCATGTTATAATTGGGTCATGCATTTTATACACACTGCTGATATTCACAAACATTGTTAGCATACTTTTCTCACTGTGCTGCTGCTCACATTTTCAGTGCTTACTATAAATTAATCTGTTAATAAACCCTAATTCTTAAAGGAAAATAATGTATTTATGACGGGTACTTATATAATGCTGACAATTTACACAGCGCTTTACAACTATATAGTTCATTCACATTATTGCCGACCCTCATGGGGCTCACAAACGAAGGTCCCTAAATCACATTCATACACATACTAGGTCCAAATAACCAACCAGCATGTCTTTGGAGTGTGAGAGTGTGGGAGGAAACCCAAGCAGGCAGAGGAAGAACATACAAACTCCAGGCAGGTTGTTCCATGGTTGGGATTGAATCTGGCGACCCTAGTGTAGCCAGGCAGAAGTGCTAACCACCGAGTCACTATGCTGCATAGTGTAAAAGTAATCTCATCCCTGCAAAACATGTACAGGACTAACGCTATCTAAAAAAGTGGACATCACGGATGCTGAGGGGATTAGTCACCCAATGGTGGAAACTGCTACTTCACAAAATAGATGGACGATGTATTATTATTAGAAGGGGGCTGTTAAAGCAGTTTTCTTCACACTAGTATTCTTTATTTGTGTAGTTGTTGAGTTGTAATTATTAGTATGAATAAAACCTTTTAAGGGGTCTATATTCCCGCTAATTTTAAATTTTGTACAGTTCTGGCTTTTTCTGAGGCACCTCAAAAGTCCAAGGTTTAAGGTACTTTTGTTCATACAGTATGCAGCTTTTATTTTTCACAAATCTTGTCTTTTAAATTCATTTAGTCTTGTAGAAATCTAATTTTTTCTGTTTTGTCTTTTGTTCCAGCCCTAAAGCTGGTCATAGATACCAGACCATGGTGGGATATGTAGGCTCTTCCATTACATACTGAATGCTTCTACACACAGCCTACCTTGATGAAGAACTTCATTAACATAGTCAGTGACTACTTAGTAACCTGCAACTGTTGTACAATATACCAGATGGAGTGCAGGGGTCAGGAGTATATATATGTACTTAGAGTGCAGTGTTTAGGAGTATGCATTATACTCTAAAGACAAACTGGTAGGTTAACTGGCTCCTGTCTAAATTAGCCCTAGTATGTGTATGTATGTATGTAAGATAGGGACTTAAGTTGTGAGGTTGTTAGCACCTTGAGGGCAGGGGACAGATGTGAATGTACAGTTTGTAAAAGTGCTGCTTAAAGCCTAAGCCTAACTGCTCCTAAAACTGTACCCCCTCTTCCCCAACACCTATGCTTGGAAGCCTGTGTAAGAAAGATGTATATACTAACCTATTTTCACCCCACTCCAGTCCAGTCACATGATCTCCCCGGGGTCAGCCAATGGCGGCAGTAGAGGGGGGGAGCACTCCGATAATGGTTGGCTATGTCTCCATTGGTGACCACCCATAGGCTTCAATGGCCCATCTGTTATCAATGTTTCCTCCTCTCCTCCGTAGCTGCACTGTCTGACACAGTGGAATCATGTGACCAAACCAAAGCGACCTGAAAATAGGTATGTATGTACATTTTTCTTACACAGGTTAGTAAGCATAGTAGTTAGGAGGGAAGGGACAGTTTTAGGAGCAGTTAGGGTTAATCTGAAATTCCACTTTAAATTGTTGGTGCTATATTAATACCTGTAATCTTACTATATAAAGTACAAGTGTCTCTGCGTCCAGTCCCTGTGTCCGTGGGATTGCGCTACTGCGCATGTACCCCACGGACAGCCGTTGGGACTTGGAGCGCAGAGACTTCTGCCGGTCGGGCGAAAATTTTCAAGCGGCGGGCGCCTTCGCCCTGCCCTACTTAAGTCTGTTAGGGCATGAGCTGAGCCCCGCCTCCCCCTGTAATGCCCCGCCCAGTCTGCCTGCGCTACTCTCTGGGAGATGTAGTCCCGGCGCCTCGCTCCCCGGGGAGAAGCCGGCGGTGTCGGGAACTACAACTCCCAGAGTACCCACCGCGGGGCCGCTCAGCCAGTCTGTGTGTGTGTGTGTGTGTGAGAGAGTGTTGAGGTGGGGGGGTGGAAGGTGCGCGGTGCTGAGTGTCAACATGGCGGCCGGGAGACAGACAAAGACGAGTCAGGCGGCTGAGATGTGAGCGGCAGGGGAGCGCAGAGGAGCTCGGGCGAGGAGGGCGGATATCACCACCTGGAGAGGGCCCACCGCCGCCCGGATACAGGGCTGTACACCGCTACTGTACAGGTGAGCGACAACCCCTCCCCCTTCCTCCTGTCATATCATCACACAGGTGAGCGGCCCGACACAACTTCACCTCACCGTCACCATGGAGACCCCCCTCATTACACAGACAGGTCACCCCCCCATTGTAATCTTACTGTATAGAGTACAAGTGTCTCTGTGTCCAGTCCCTGTGTCCGTGGGATTGCACTACTGCACATGTGCCCCACGGACAGCCATTGGGACTTGGAGCACAGAGACTTTGGGCGGCCGGGCGAAAATGTTGAAGCGGCGGGTGTGCGCAGGCATGCGGCGGGTGCGCGCTCCAACGCGAGAGCCGCTCGGTCAGCTTTGCGCGTGTCCCCGATGTTGCTAGGCAACAGGGACACTACATATGTTCTAGCCCCCGTTAATTTAACGGGCTTAATGTCTAGTAAGTAAATAACATACAGAGTGCAGTGGTCTGGAGTATGTCATATACAGCCTAACATACAGAGTGCAGTGGTTCACAGCATATCATATACAGCTCAGTATACAGAGTGCAGTGCTCAGGAGTATGCCATATACAGCCTAACATAGAGAGTGCAGTGGTTCACAGCATATCATATACAGCCCAGTATACAGAGTGCAGTGCTCAGGAGTATGCCATATACAGGGTTTCTTGGAAAGAAGGGGTTACAGTGCCTGCCTCTAGCACACTCTGTCATCACCCCACAATGCTGTCACCCTTCCAGCCTGTAGGCCACTGTTGCCTATCAGGTCCAGCTGCAATGTGACTCTGCACCCCAGTTTGACTGCACACTGCCACTGTGCCAAGAACCATTTACAAGCTTACCTGTTTATAATTAACAGCCTTGGATAGGTATCCAATTGAGACATCCTGCTTTGGTTCATTTAGAAAGAAGTAGGGGTAGACAATCCTGAGAGGTGGGGATCTACCCAACATGAAAGAGATCAAAGACCATAGGGGTGCGTTTTTAAAACAAGATAGCCTGGAAAGCCTTATTAATGAGTAAGGAAGGTTTAAGGAGTTACAGGGGTCACTGGAGAGAGCATAATGATCTAGCAAACAGGCAGTGCAGAGACAGGGCTTAAATCAGAAAGGTAATGGGAGGAGCAAAGAGTTCAATGTTAACCATAAACAAGATACAAGACAAGGTCATCCCGGGGATCAGGCGGGGAGCTGTCCAGCATCTTAGTTGGCACAGTGAGAAGAGCTACAGACAGACAATGCAGATGTCCCAGTTTCAGATCTGGACTCTGACAAAGCACAGTGAGAAGAGCTACAGACAGACAATGCAGAGGTTCCAGGTTCAGATCCGGACCCTGACAAAGCCCCTTACCTGTAGACCTCCACAACCACTGTGCCAGGGTTGTGGAGAAGAGGCCCTTGTCCCCAACAACCTGGGGACAAGGTATTTTGCAAAGGGGGCTACCTCCTAGCAAGGCACCCTCCCCCTGTGTTGAAAGCATTTGGTCTGGTGTGGTTTGGATCGGAGGGGGGAACACGCTTATTCCCCCCGCCCCTTCCTGGCCCGCCAGGCTGCATGCTCAGATTAATGGTCTGGTACGGATACTTAGGGAGGCCTCACACATTTTTTTATTTTGTTTTTTACATGAGTTAACCTTTTAAAATCCATACCATACTCAAAGTGTCGTGTTAGCATTTTGGGGGGACATTATGCAATTTTTTTTTTTTTTTTTAGTTACATTTTTTTTTTGCTTTAGGATGTGCAACAGCACAAAGTGACATTAATAAAGAATTACAAAACTGCATCTTCTGAAGCAGTGTTTCTCAAGCTGTTCCAGTCAGGGAGTCCTTGAAAAGTATTTTCAGTCTCAAGGCACCTTAAAGGCTTGGTTCACATTAATGCATGTTATGGAACGCATGCAAAATTGCTAGCTCTGGTGACAACCAGGGATTTTCTCTCATTTCTATTTCAATTTTGGCTATGGGACAGGAAATCAATGGTAATCTCCCCATTGAGACACAGATGGGGAAAAAATTGGCCATGGTTATTACCCTCCCTTATCCAAAATGGCAAAAAATGTTCCACTTTTAAACCTGCTACAGAGGTCAATGGTGGAATGTTTTAAAGCTTTTGTACTGCATGTTAAGAGTATGTAAAATGTTTTATGCCCTTAGTCTCGGCACAAGTACACTTTAAAGTATATGCATAGATAATATCAGGACCAAATTACTAATAGTTTTTCATCTTGTTTTATGACATATTTTAAGCCATTTCACTGGGAGCTTTTTATGACTTTACAAATTGCTACTGTGAGCACAAAGCTAGTAATAGATACAATACAACCGGAAACAACACAGCACTGTGTGAAACAAGTTATTCTTGTTTGGCTATCAGTTTAAAAAAAGTAAAAAATTTAAGAAGAGTAATACTTAACAGCCTGTATCAGTTTCTTGCCTTGGGCATTCGCCTAGAAAAATAAACTCTTAGTTATTTTCACTGCTTGTTTTTCTTTGAAAATAGTCTATCTTTTCCTTTGCTTAAAGTGGAACTTTAGAAATAAAACTGGCAAACAGGCAAGATTTTTACGCTGAAGAAACATACCGTGGGGTTGATTTACTAAAACTGAAGAGCGCAACATCTCGTGCAGCTGTGCATGGTAGCCAATTAGCTTCTAATCTCAACTTGTTCAATTAAGTTTTGACAATTAAACTTGGAAGCTGATTGGTTTCTATGCAGAGCTGCACCAGATTCTGCACTCTCCAGTTTTAGTAAATCAACCTCTATGTCACTTTAAAGCTGAACCAAGCAAAACTTAACTGGGACAAATGGTAGACAACACAGTGGTGTAAATTCAATGTGCCCAGTTTTCATAATAGGTTATAGGCTAAACGTTATCACTGTATTAAAGTGTATGTCCAACCATTTCTTCTTTTTTTTTGTATAGAGGAAGGAGTAGAGGAATAGTGGAAGAGTGAGAACACCTGCTGGATTTTTACTTCTATCTGGGGCTCCAATAGGGAGATTTCTGCTCACTTACTTTTGCTGTTGCAGATTTCCCCCCAATTCCTATCTATAGGCTTACAGTAGGTAAGGGGAAATCTCTTTAACAAAGTCCCAGATAATAGAGGGGTTTTATTCCTTCCCTACAAAATTTAACATTCAAAAAACTTTTGTTTTGAATATAAACTTTATTTATTTGAGTACTAGCCTGTATATACCCTTTCAATGCCAGGCCATTTTTTTTTTTTTTTTAATTCAAAGTTTATTAGGAGAGGAAAAGGCATACAATACAGGCAAGATCAACAGTACAGGTCTATACACATCAAATACAGACACAAACAGCTCAGAGTCTAAAGCATAAAATAACAGCAAAAGCCGCCTCTCAACCAGAGGGCAGTGGTATCAGACATCGTATCTAACTGCCACAGGGGAAGTGCCAGGCCATTTTTAATTTTAGCGCTCTGTGATAATTTGATTGACAATTACTCAGGTATACAACTCGGTACCAAAATTAATTTAATACATTTTTAAAATAGATATAACTTTCATTTAGGGGCATTTGTTTTTATTCTTTTTATATTTAAGGAGAAATTTAAGGAAAAAAGACAAAAAAAATAAAAATAATTGAAAAAAATGTTCTTATCTTTCTATTGGTTTCTTTTGAATATGATTATATTCAGGACTGCAAGCTTTTTTGAACAATCTCTGAAAAATTTCAATTTTTTTTTTTTCTAAAATAAAAAAAGATGTTATACCTACCTGCTCTGTGCAAGGACATTGCACAGAGCAGCCCCTTACCTCTTCTCCTGGAGTCCCCCACCAGCGCTGTTCACTGCTTCTCCTTGCAAGTGCCCCCATGGCAAGGCATATGCTATGGGATCACCTGTGTGGGTGTATTCCTGGGCTGGGCTGGGCTGGGCTTGGCTGTGTGCATCCATAGACACACAAAGCCTCCTCACAGAATTTGACTGACAGCAGCAAGAGCTTATGAACGGGAACAGAGCTGCGAGAGAGCACTCAGGTATGGGTTTAGGGATAGGGGACTGATATTGGAAGATTTTTGCCTTAATGCACCTTTTGGGTTTAAAACCATTTTAACATACAATGCAGAACCCAGTCCTTGACATCTCTAATCTTTGTTAGGGTCGTTTAAATCTTCAAATGATACAGAGATCTGCCAGCACAGTAAGTGCCGGTTCACACTACCGCGGCACAACTTCGGGGGCGACCTGTGAAGTCGCGTGCACCGCGACTTCGGCGTGACTTGCACGGACTTCATATGTCTTTAATGAATGTCAATGCAAGTCGCTCCGATGTTGCCCTGAAGTAGTACAGGAACTATTTTCTTGTGTCGCTCCTATTAGAACGGTTCCCGTAGCACTGCATGGACCGCGACTTGTCAGGCTGACCAGTCGCCTGACAAGTCGCGGTAGTGTGAATGGGCACTAAAAACTGCCAGCACAGTAAAGACAGTTAATTATGGTAAACATTACTCCACAGCCCCCTCCTTAACCGATTACGGACTACCCCATGCCACGTACATTTACTGCTGCAGGGCCGCCATTAGGTGCAAAATCACATACCTGTACGTGATCTCTTTCAAGGGAGACTCGCTCCGCTGTGACTGGACAATTAGCAGGTCCGTTGCTAATATTTGCACGCATGCACATATTTGTGCGCCTGTGCATTGCCCTTAGCCTTGGAGCTTGGGCTGCCCTAAGGCCACACGTCCCTGACAGGGGCCGAACTTCTGGAGGAGGAGGAGGCAGACAAGTGGAGCTTCCCCTATTGGGTCGAGCTCTGCTTTAAGCAGGTAAGAAATACTTAAAATGGTAATTTTTTTTTTCTAAATTAAGCTATGTAAATTGGAATATGTAACAAATATAAAAGTGACTGTTATCCCAGTTTGGCTGCAAAAGTGGAAATACACTTCATGTATCCATAGCCATTTATCTAGTTTGGGGTAGAATCGGTAGGAGTTCAATTTCCCGGTCATGTATTTTTGACACATAATTGGAGAGTTTTTCTTTTAATTCATGTTCTTTAAGCAGGAAGAGAGAGAAGACTTTTCGAATGTAAGGGGAATAACCTCTGAGACAGTTGTCACCAGAACATGTGACAAATATTTCCTTTCTGTTTCTGTTTTGCCGACAGCTTAAAAGTTTTGATTTTCCCTTACTTGCCAATCACTTATGGCAATGATCACCCAGTGAGCTCAAAATGTGAATTTGCCCAGTGGGGACACAGACAGCAATAACATTCTGATAGAGGTTCTAGACCAGTATTGGTGAACCCTGGCACCCCAGATGTTTTGAAACTGCATTTTCCGTTAATGCTCAACTACACTGCAGAGTGCATGAGCATCATGAGTAATGTAGTTCCAAAACATCTGGGGTGCCAAGGTTCACCATCATTGTTCTAGACCAGTGATGGTAAACCTTGGCACCCCAGATGTTTTGGAACTTTATTTCCCATAATGCTTAACTACACTGCAGAGTGCATGAGCATCATGGGAAACATAGTTCCAAAACATGTGGGGTGCCAAGGTTCGCCATCACTGTTCTAGACTCTCACCACTCTATCCAAAATTAGAAAAAATACATAAATGAAGGTTTTGACATTAGATACATTTTAAAGTTAATCTAAACCCCATTTGAATGACATTTATTTTGACAAAACGCACATTTTTCCTACTTATTTGCATATTTGTGCTGTTGAGTATTTCCTCTCTACATGTTCCCCCTCCAGGAGAAGCTGCATTTCATTGTACTGAACCAAGAGACCAGCTGGGAGACAAGGACAAAACGTTGTCATCTCATAACCGTGCCTGGACACAGACCTTTATGCCAGGATCATTAGGTATTGAAAATGAATTTTGAAGTCATACCAACATGTTAAAGTGTTTGCAAACTCTTTCATACCCCCAGTGAGGTAACTAGCTTTATGTGATGCACAGAGATAAAACAAATCCTCCAACATAAGCTGTACCTGTGTATCTGTAGCCCTCTCTCCTCTACAGCCATTTAAAGTCCAGAATTTATACTGCTTTTCTGAGCTTCCAAAGGCAGGGGCAGCGATCTGACCTCACACTGATTTGCTCAGATAAGGGAGCTGAGTATAATCTGAGACCCGAGTGGAGGGAATAAACACACACCCCCCTCTACACAATCTACACAAAAGGAAACATGCACAGCTGAGACTGCCACTTACTAGCTGCATGCTGGAGCCCCCTCCTCATCCCACTCTATTACTTTGAGTCAGCACAACCAGAAATGGCGTGGGCACAGGGCCCGTGCTTCCACTAGGCAAACTAGGCAGCCGCCTAGGGCGCATTGCCACCTAGGGGCGCAGCCAGGAGTCGGCAATCTCTCTCCATCATGAATGATTATTGTGAGCTGAGGGGAGAGGTGGCGGGAGGGGAGGAAGAAGGGAAGAGAAAGATGCCAGGTGTCTTGGGCAGTGGCGGAACTATCAGGCCCTGGCTTTCCACTACTGTTGGACGGGCCCCAAGAGGCAGGAATGGAGCCCACCAGAGTGCTGCCTGCATGATGATCCTCTTCAGCTGGAGCTGAACAGCCTTAACCCCAGGCAGGAAGTGACTCTCTGCACTGAGCTGGTCCCTGGGTGTTACATGGAGCATCCCTGGTATGAAAGGGAATCGGGGTCACCAGGTGTGTCATGGGGAATCAGAGTCACCAGGTGTGACATGGAGGATAGGGGTCACCGGGTGTGCCATGAGGAATTGGGGTCCCTGGGTGTGCCATGGGGGATTGGGGTCCCCAAGTGTGACACGGAGGAACATCGGGGTCCCCAGGTGTGACATGGAGGAACATCAGGGTCCCCAACTGTGACATGGAAAAACATCAGGGTCTGACATAGAGGAACATTGGGGTCACTGAGTATGACAGCATGACATGGAGGAACACGGGGGTCCCTGGGTGTGACATGGAGGAACATCAGGGTCAGTGGGTATGACAGCATGACATGGAGGAATATTGGGGTCTAAGGGTGTGACATGGAAAAACATCAAAGTCCCTGGGTGTGACATGGAGGGACATTAGGGTCCCTGGGTGTGACATGGAGGAACATGGGGGGTCACTGGGTATGAAAGCATAACATGGAGGAGCCATCAGATCAGGGTCACTGGGTATGACATAGAGGAGTATTTAACCCCTTCCTTTTTTTTTTGGGGGGGGCGCAAGTAGCTGATCTTGCCTAGGGCGTAAAATAGTCTAGCACCGGCCCTGCTTGGGCAAATAGTAAAGGGACGAGACAGCAGACAGAAATCACACTCAGTGCATTGGATTGAGGCAAGTACACATTATAGAAGCATATTCATTCTTTTATTGTTAGAGGGTTACAATTACTTTAGGATTATGTTTGTACATACTTTAGGACACACTGGTCGCCAACCTTTCTGACCTCACTGACCACTAAACCCACAATTTTGAATTCTGGGGACCACTAACATGAATTTGATATGCCTTATACACACAATGCCCTGACTTTCTCCTCTCCCTGGGTCAAATTGCTGCCTTAGACAAACAATGCTCCAGCTTTCTGCCCCCCCTCTGAGCCCCACTCACTCTGCATCACACTGCTGCCTTACACAGACTCATCCTTGGATCTCAACTACTTATCCAGCCATGTTCTCAAGCTCCATGCTCCCTCCCACAGTCTGCACTGCCATTGGAAGTCCCCTCCTTCTTCGCCTCACGCTCTCTGCACTTCTCCCAGTGCCTCCCTCTGAGTTCACAGGAGCCAGAACTACAGAGGAGGCATCAGGTATCAATGCGTATTGACAGTATTGACTGTCAGCGTGGAAACAACATTAGGTGGTATACATCTGCCACAATGTTGATTTGTGGAAGAACCCCTGGGAACCACCAAAAGGTTCGCATGGACCATCAGTGGTAGATGGACCACTGGTTGACGACCGCTGCTTTAGGAAGATAGTATAAGTAATAATGTTAATTTGCTGTATCCGCTTTAAAGATATAAATGTGTTTTGCTGGCAAGTGCAGAATATTGCATTTAGTATTATTTTTGCAACCCACAGGAGCCCATATGGGCTTATGTTCTCAAAAAAAACAGTCCTGAAAGGAATCTGCTAGAAATGTCAAACAGCCAGCCTATGCTCTGAACATCTGGCACACCCTATGAACATGCCACATTGTGGTACTCTTGTTTAGGAGGACTGCACAACCAATGATGGATTTACAGGTCACATTTCTGGCTCCTGACTATACACATGTAAGTGATCTACAGGTACGTGACATACAGCTGGCAGAAAATGAACATTCTGCTCTACTCTTCATAGCTGGGGAATGGCAAGTTAACAACAGAACGATAATGATATGCCTTGTACCACTTCACCTGGCATGTAAACTGGTTTGGTAACATCTAATATGCTGAGGAAGCTTTTCTGCTAAACATTATTGTGCCAGCAAATTGTATCAGCCAATACAGCAAATCAACTGTATTTTGTTTCTGACTTTATTTCTCAGTAAGCATTGTGCATTCTTCTGAGAAGAGTGCATCAGTTTCCTGCTCCAGGGCTTGCCACCCACATCAACAGAAGAGTTAAGTTTCAAAGCAATTAGGCACATTAGTGGTTACATTATTAACAGGCATTCGCCATTTTTAAAGCTGAAATCCAGACGCAAAAACTTTTATTTAAATTTAATCCTCAATAACCACAAAGGATATAAACACACTTTGTGTGCACCAAATGCCTTTACAAACCAAGCTATTACCTTGTAAAAGTAGCAATGATATAATCACTGTGTTGGGCATAGCTTCAGTAAAGCTGTGGGAAGAAACCCTGCAGGTCCCTCCCGCTACAGATTGCCAGCAGAAAACTACAGGAGGGGTCAGAGACTAGGCCAGTAACCTTGAACAAGGAGAGAGAGCAGCAGTGACTGGTCTTTATTACAGGAAGCCCCTTCCACTGGATTACTGCACAGATATGGATGAAATGCACAAAGCACACAAAGATTCCACAAAAAATACACATGACAAATGTACTTACACAATAATTGCTTATCCCAGAGTTCAATTTAAATATGAAATGAAAGGAATGATTTTTATAGCATCAAGTCAAGTAAACTCCTGGGATATTAATCTGGTCAATTAATCAGCAGAGGGGGTTGTTAATCAGTTTCAGCTGCTTTGAAAATACTCTGCCTCTCTTTCTCATTTATGCGTGCCGGCATTGCATCGCAGCTGCGCCGCATAGTACTGAGTGTCCGTTTGCTGCCTAGGCTGGACTTCTTTGCTCGTTCTCTCGGGCCGCCCTGAGCCTCCCCTCCCTCACCCCCTCCCTCCCTCCCTGCACTCACGTTCAGGCGGGTCGGGGCGGAGACAGTCACGGTGACGGCAACGCTAGGGAGAGGTGGGTAGGTGCGTGTGGCCGGGTGATATTGCAATTAAATATGCAGATAGATTATGTGCTTCATCATGTCGGTCAGTATGTTTTATTTAGCAGATCATCATGCAGCAGTGCTTGTTGTCTCACTCTCAGGCAGCAGTAAGTTTCATCCTTAGACAGTGTCAGTGTGAAGTATTCCTCCTCCTCTTCTGTGTGCAAGCCAGGGCCCAGGGCCAGTCCCCAGACAGATTTGGGCCTGCAAGGACCCCCTGTGTTTTGAGTACAGTACAGATGTCCTTCTTCCAAGAGGTCTCCCCTGTTTCATCTTTCATGCACTGGGGAGAGAAATATAAAAAATCGCATCCAGACCGTCTCTCTGCGTTATTCCCAGCCAGTGGCGGCCGGTGCGTTGGGGGCACAGGGGCACCGGCCCCCCCATCCTTGCGTCCAGCCCCCTAATCTACATGCGGGGCGCCGGACGCATGGAGTTCAATGGGGCTTTTTTTTTTTAATCACCTGATTAGAGCCAGAGGCTCTAATAGGCTTCAGCTAAGGGTGGACCCGGGGCGCAGAGCAGTGGGTCCCAAGCCCACCCATTGTGTGACAATAGCGAATGAAAATTCGCTATTGTCACATGGATCCTCCTCCTGGCCAATCAGGAAGTGGGTCTGAGATTAGCCGAAAGGCATACCCCATGCCATTGGCCGAGGAGGAGGCGGGAGGACTGAGGACTCGAGGAGACGCAGGGATTGAAGAGAAGCTGCCGCTACAGGTAAGTGCACTGGTCTCGGGGGGGGGGGCTTGGCACGCTGTTCACTCTGCATTGAAAGGGGGCATGCTGGTCTCTCCATTGAAGGGGGGCACGCTGGTCTCTGCATTGAAAGGGGGCACGATGATCTCTGCATTGAAAGGGGGCACGCTGGTCTCTGCATTGAAGGGGCACGGTGATCTCTGTATTGAAAGGGGGCACGCTGGTCTCTGCATTAAAAGGGGGCACGCTGGTCTCTGCATGGAAGGGGGCACGATGATCTCTGCATTGAAAGGGGGCACGCTGGTCTCTGCATTGAAAGGGGGCACGCTGGTCTCTGCATTGAAAGGGGGCACGCTGGTCTCTGCATTGAAGGGGGTACGCTGGTCACTGCATTGAAGGGGGCACGCTAGTCACTGTTTTGAAGGGGGCACGCTGGTCACTGTGCATTGAAAGGGGGCACGCTGGTCACTGTGCATTGAAAGGGGGCATTTTAATTCTCCTAGTTATTAATGTCGCTATTGCCATTACATTTAGTGTTATATGGGAGCTATGATTTACGAGTTACATTAGTGAAAATAAAAACACATTATTAAAAGGGGTTGGGGTGACACCGTGAGTTATCGCACCGGGTGACACCAACCCTAGTGACGCCACTGACAACAGGTACACTAGATGGGCAAAAATGCCCAACCTCCAAAACAAGAATGGTTTTACAGGTGGAGGCCACTGACATTTTTTTCCCCTATGCATCTTTTCTGACTGTTATTCACTAGTTTTGCATTTCGCTAGGATCAGTGTCACTACTGATAGCATGAGGTGATACCTGGACCCTATAGAGGGCTTGCACAGGCAGTCCAACTCCTCCAGGATGGCACATCAATATGTACCATTGCAAAAAGATTTGCTGTGTTTCCCAGCACAGTCTGAAGAGCATGGAGGAGATTCCAGGGGACAGGCAGTTATTCTAGGAGAGCTGGACAGGGCCGTAAAAGATCCTTAACCCATCAGCAGGACTGGTATCTGCTCCTTTGTGCAAGGAGGAACAGGATGAGCCTTGCCAGAGCCCTTCAAAATGATCTCCAGCAGGCCACTGGGGTGAATGTCTCTGACCAAACAATCAGAAACAGACTTCATGAGGGGGGCCTGAGAGTCCTACGTCCTCTAGTGGGCCCTGTGCTCACTGCCCAACACCATTAAGCTTGATTGGCATTTGCCATTGAACACCAGTATTGGCATGTCCGCCACTGGCTCCCTGTGCTTTTCACAGATGAGGTTCACCCTGAGCACATGTGACAGATGTGAAAGGGTCTGGAGAAGCCATGAAGAACGATATGCTGCCTGTAACATCGTTCAGCATGACCGGTTTGGTGGTGGGCCAGTGATGATCTAGGGAGATATATCCATGGAGGGACGAACAGACCTCTACAGGCTAGACAATGGCACCCTGACTGCTATTAGGTATTGGGGTGAAATCTTTGAACCCATTGCCAGACCCTACACTGTGCAGTGGGTCATGGGTTCCTCCTGATACACAACAATTCCCGGCCTCATGTGGCGAGAGTGTGCAGCCAATTTCTGGAGGATGAAGGAATTGATACCATTGAATGGTCCCCACGCTTGCCTGACCTAAATCCAATAGAACACCTCTGGGACATTATGTTTCGGTCCATCCGACGCCGCCAGGTTGCACCTCAGTCTGTTCAGGAGCTCAGTGATGCCCTGGTCCAGATCCTTGGAGGAAATACCCCAGGACACCATCGGTCGTCTCATTAGGAGCATGCCCCGACGTTGTCAGGCATGCATACAAGCACATGGGGCCATACAAACTGAGTACCATTTTGAGTTGCTGCAATGACAAGCCATCTGTATCATTTTTTCACTTTGATTTTCACGGTGTCTTTGAATTCAGCCCTCTGTAGGAAATAATTTTCATTTCCATCAATATGGCATCTTTTCGTTCCTAACACATTACCCAGTCCATATCAGTATAGATATCCAGCATGATATTTTGCCCCATTGATGTGTTTTCAAAGTATTCAAAGTACTTTTTTTTTGAGCAGTGTATATGCTGTATATACATTCACACACAATGTATAGTTTCTAACTTACATCTGGCTCTTGTGTGCTGCAATAACTTGTGCTTTAAAGGCAGTCACAGACATGAAGGAAATTTCACTTGATCCAGCCTATTTCAATCATTTGAACCCTACAAGACAACCTCAGATCAGAAATATTGATGGGATTGTCCTTTATATTTTTTTGTTACTATTAAAAAAATATATATAACAGAATGATTCACTGGGTGTGTTGGATATTTCTTTTGATTATTATTTTCTCCAGGGAAAACCTAATTTCAGAGTTGTCTGGGTATACTCCTCCCCCTGGCACTCCTATAGCCATAAATATACAGGCTCAGATGATTCTGGCATGCATGGTCATGTACGTTTCCGATCTTAAAAAAAAAAAGAGCTCTTGGCTCATGATTGCATCTTCAACACTCCCCCCCCCCCCCCGCCATGTCTATAGCCAGCTTTACTATCTTATGTACTGTATGTACTAGGGATCGAACAATTATCGGCAAAGCCGATATATGAAGGGCCGATATGCACTTTCCCCCATATATCGGAATAGGCCACTAAGGTGACCGATATTGCCGAAATTTTTGGAAAGTGCTTGTACTGGAGGCCTGCAGCTAGAGGCATCACCCCGGTACCGGCGTCCATAGCCAACGGTCGGCTGTCTTGTAATGACAACCGATGCGGCTGAGAAACCGCTCGGCTGTCATTACAAGGAGCGGGAGGGGACGTCCCCCTCCCCCCCCTCCCGCCATCTTCCGCGGCTCGCCCGGGTCTCCCGTCCCACATTTAAGTGCAGAGGAGGGGGTTGGGGTCTTCTACAAGTGTAAAAATACAATGTACAATAAAATGTACAAAAATATCGGCCGATAGTGATATTCAATGGCCAAAATATCGGTATCGGTAGCAGCAACGAAAATCCGATATCGGACGATCACTAATTAATACCCCAGTAAATGTATTTTTTAATGTAAGTAGTGCAAGTACCTGAATTTTACTTGCTATAAGCTGGGGAAGAGACAAGACCAAGTGTTACCTAAAGTAGCATTTCAGTTTAAACCTAATTAGTCTTAAAAATGCTCCCTCCCTTCCTAGAAGCCGCTCAGCTGTCATTACAAGGAGCGGGAGGGGACGCCCCCCCCCCCCCACCCTTCCCGCCGCCTTCCGCGGCTCGCCCGGGTCTCCCGTCCCACCGGGAGACCCGGGCTACCAGATTCCTCTACAAAAGTACCTGTTCAAAAAAGAAAAAACTTTGTTTTTTAAATGTACAAAAATATCAGCCAATATCGGCCGATACCGATATGCATTGGCCAAAATATCGATATCGGTATCGGCAACGAAAAACCGATATCGGTCGATCACTAGTATGTACTATTTGAAAAAATTTACACCTAAACACTGGGGTTTTGCTGTGACAAGCATAAGACCTGGTTCACACCTATGCGGGTTGTAGTTTGCAAATTCCAGGTGCATTTTGCTTTTTCAATAAACGTTTTGATCCATTAAAGTCTATGGAACCAAAAACCAGGAAAAAAAGTCCCTGAACCTTTCTATAAAATGAACAGATGTGAATGTGACCCATTGGAAACCATGTTAAATGGACTGTAGTGTGTTTCTGCAAACACTAAAAAATGCATAGGTGTGAACCAGGCCTAAAAACATAAATTTCTCTGAAAAGTAATGTTAATGTATTGTGTATGAGGTAGGTTTATTTCTGTTTTTACCAATAAAAATGGAAATAGGAAGGGATACAGCTCAATTTCATCCTATGCAGGGACCTGCTGCCCACACCTAAACCGAGGTCATCGTTCAAACGTAACCAGGTAGAAAAGTGTTATAGTCAAAAAGAGAACTGTTGGAATAAATATAGATGTGAAGGAAGATTCATAGCAGCAGGATTTCAGTAACCACTCTTATTTGCCTTTATTTCCCAATTTTTATGCTTAGGTTTTGGGGTTGACTTAGTGAGTTTTAAGGATCATTGGTTCAGGTTTGGGGTTCAGGTCAGGTACTGGGATATGCATCCCACAAAGGATTATATTCTAACTTCATAGGTACAGTATGTTTCCATTGAAATAGGTGACAGGGACTCATTAAAGAAAGGACTCTTTGAGTTTCTGCTTCTACAGAACACACACAGAAGCTAAGTTCATGAACTCTCTCGGTGTTCTCTTCCTGAAAGAATAGGGCAGATCTGAATTTTCACATATGCAGCTGGAGAAGGTGTTTTTCAAAGACGAAAACCTACATGTGTGCACTTGTTGTGTCCTCTGACTGACTGCCGAGTGCTGCTCACCTGGGAAAGAATGGGGCAAACCAGGGATAACCCTAACAATCACCAAGACAAGTTTTCATGCATTTTTTCAATGTGCTCAAAATAACTTTGTTTGATGACTGATGTGATAACCTGTTTACATTACTTCTATGGAGAGCCAAGATCAAAGCAAGAGTCCTTCTGAAGGAAAGATAAGAATGGCAAAATCAGAACTTTCTTAAGGAAAAAAAGGCTAAAGAAGGACCTTTATGTGGTCTTTGTAGACTTTTTTTCTTATATTGTCCCTTAATGCACCAGAAAAATTAAATGAAGAACCTGATTGGCTTCCACTTGCAACAGGAAAAATTCTTCTTTTAAAGATTTACTATCTACTCCTTTCACCTCTAGTTTAAATGGTGACTTCTGAAATAGACAGAGTGCTTCCTTATCAATGGATTGAAGTTACTGACAGTAAACAATCTAAAGTTAAAGAGGAATTCCAGTTATGGATTTTTTACACTGGGGTTGGTTTACTAAAACTGGAGCATGCAAAAGCTGGTGCAGCTCTGCATGGAAATCGATCAGCTTCCAGGTTTTCTTGACAAAGCCTAATTAACCACTTTACCACCGGAGGATTTTGCTGTCTTACGTCTGGGCCACTTTTTGCGATTCGGCACTGTGCAACTTTAACTGACAATTGCGCGGTCGTGCAATGCCGTACCCAAACGAAATTTACGTCCTTTTTTTCCCCACAAACAGAGCTTTATTTTGGTGGTATTTGATCATCTCTGCGATTTTTATTTAAAAAATAACAATATTTTTCTACTTTGACAGTTAAAAAATATCCAATATATTCAATTTCTGTCATATATTTAGGCCAAAATGTATTTAGCTACATGTTTTTGACAAAAAAATTCTCAATTAGCATATTTTTAACCGCTTTAAGACCGGAAGATTTTACCCCATTCCTGACCAGGCCATATTTTGCGATTCAGCACTGTGTTACTTTAATGGACAATTGCGCGGTCGTACAAAGCTGTACCCAAATTAAATGTATGTCCTTTTTTTTCCCACAAACAGAGCTTTCTTTTGGTGGTATTTGATCACCTGTGCGATTTTTACTTTTTGCGCTATAAACATCAAAAGAGCGACAATTTTGAAAAAATAACAATATTTTTCATATTTTTTATATGAAATTCCCCCAAAAAAATGTAAACATCAAACTTTTTTAACATTTTAGGCCAATTTGTTTTCTGCTACATATTTTTGGTAAAAAAAAATCGCAATAAGCGTATTTTGATTGGTTTGCGCAAAAGTTATCGCAGCTACTAACTACGGGAAATTTATGTCATTTTTATTGTTTTTTTTTAACTAGCAATGGCGGCGATCTGCGTTTTTTTTGCGGGACTGCGACATTGTGGCGGACAGATCGGACCCTTGACTGACATTTTTGCCACTTTTGGGGGTACCAGTGACATTACTACAGTAATCAGTGCTATAAATATGCACTGTTACTGTTAAAATGACACTGGCAGGGAAGGGGTTAACTTTTATTGGTGATCAAGGGGTTAATGTATGCCTGGTGCTTACTGACGTGTGTGGGGGGAGGGGACTGTGTGACACAGGAACAGATCGCAGGTTCAGCTATGCTGAATCCTATAATCTGTCCCTGCCTGTCACTTAGGAGATCCGCCCGCTTTGTTTACACAAGCAAGCGGATCTCCTCACTCGATCCCCGACGATTGGGGAAGAGTGGCGGTGATCACCGCCGCTCCTCTACTGGCCCGACTCCCGCTGTGACTGAATACAGCGGGAGCGAGCCTCCGGCGGCACGCGCGCCGCCCGCATGGGAGGAGTCCAGCGACGTAGACCTATTTAGATGGACGATAACAAACCACTTTGCTGCAGTACGCTCAATGTGAGCGGTCGGCAAGTGGTTAAAGATTTACTATCTACTCCTTTCCCCTCTAGTTTAAATGGTGACTTCTGAAATAGACAGAGTGCTTCCTTATCAATGGATTGAAGTTACTGACAGTAAACAATCTAAAGTTAAAGAGGAATTCCAGTTATGGAGTTTTTACACATAGTTACACAGGGGTTAATTTACTAAAACTGGAGCATGCAAAAGCTGGTGCAGCTCTGCATGGAAATCGATCAGCTTCCAGGTTTTCTTGACAAAGCTTAATTAAACAAGCTGAAGTTAGATGCTGATTGGGTACCATGCACAGTTCCACTGGATTTTGCATTAGTTTTAGTAAACCAACCCCATTGGTCTGTATTGTACAATATATACTATACCTGGTTAATGCCCCGGGAAGCTGTAGATCAATGAAGTAGAAACCACTACTCCAGGGATCTCTACTTGTGTGTGGGTCCTGTCCAAAGCAGCTGCCCTGCTGCATTCTGAACATAGGAGGTCAGCTTCTTGGCATGGGTGCCATTCAGGGAATGCTTTGTATTTTCTTAATGATTGCAAAGTGTTTTCTGATTGGACAGGAGGTGGAGAGGAAGGGCGGTGATGTCACACTTTCCACCTTGTCCAATCAGAAAATGCTTTACATTCATTCAGGGATTGCAAGTTATTCACTCAATGGTGTCTGTGCTGAGCAGCCAACCTCCTGTGTTCACAACGTAGTGGGCCAGCCTCTCAGCATAGAAACCTGGAAGCAAAATGGAGACCATTGGAGTAGCGGTGTCTACTTCAGTGATTTACAGTTTCCAGGGACATTGGCATTGTATGGTATATAGCTAGATACATTGGTCCAAGCTGGACCAATGTAACTATGTATAAAATCTTCATACCTGGATTTCCTCTTTAAAGGGTAACTCCACTTTCATGGGGGAAAAAATAGCAAATAAAGAAAATATTATAGCGAATACAATTACTATTGTAATTAAATGTTAAATAAAAATTACCTTTTCTTTTAAATCTGCAGCCGCTGTAATTTTCTGAAAATGCAATGCAATATGGCTACCTGTAGCTGTTCTGTACACAGAATGTGTATTGACCAAACCCCAGAAACATCCTTTCCTGCTTGTGTGATTTGCGCACCTATTTTCCCAGAAGTCTGCCTAAGCTACAAGTCACATTTCCGGCATCCCCTGCAACAAAAATGCAATTTTTAGTGGGATACTCCCAATAGGAACACGTCTAAAGGGATGCAGGCCCAGCAGATTTCCTCATTAGTGCTCTGCAGCTGCATAGCTGACTGATAATTATGAAACCACTCCTCATAAACCCACTTAGCACAGAGGAACAAACAGGGATTTCTTCAGAATAACAAAAGGTAGGAATCTGCAACAAAGGTTGTTTATAATCCTTGCAATGTACAGAGATCACCCAGAGAGGAAGAGGGGAATGTTTTTTTCGCAACAAAAGGTGCTTTTGGCGTTAGCGTTTTTAGACGTTTTTACAGTAAAAAATACTCCCTATAATGAAAACATGTCTAAAAATACCAAAAGTGGCTAAACGCAGTTAACAGCTTTTTACAGCGTTTAGCCACATTTAGGCCACATTTGTTGGCATTTTGCGTCTTTACAGCTCAACAGCCTCTGCCCCTGGACGCACAGGATGTTGTTATTTTCTGCTGCCCCTAAACACTTATGCCTCCAAACTCTTCTGAACATGTATGTGTGCATGGACACTTAATGAAGAGAGATAACACCGCTCAGGCTAGTTAAAGTCCACCATTCAAGGTGGGTGCTGAACCTCGGCTCGCCACCAGGAGAAGCATGAAAGAAGAAAATGGTGGCACACCACCACGGAATCCTAAAAAGAAAAGTTCCTTTATTCACATAAATGGTACAAGGTACCTTGTACCACTTATGTGAATAAAGGAACTTTTCTTCATTGGATTCCATGGTGGTGTGCGACCATTTTCTTCTTTCATGCATGGACACTTAGGCTAACATGGAGGGGCTTTCAGAGGCAGTAAAAAAAGGGCAGACGCCCCTAACAGCAGCTGTAAAAAAAAGTCCAGAGTGCATGAGCCCCTACTCTCAGCTGTAATATACAACCATTGCAAAATATAGCTACCAAGCAATGTTATCAAAAACAGAGCTTTCTAACATGGTGCATTAAAGTGATTGTAAAGTCTTGTTTTTTGTTTTTCTTTAAATAAGATACAATTGTATGCCCCAGTAAGATGAAAAGCTGGAAGTGAGTTGCCAACATCCCTGTTAATGGAACAAAAATGGACAAGAGGTCCCCCTTGGGTGTGGGATTTTAATGGCAAATACACTTCCACAGAGGAGTAAAATTAAATTAATAAATAAAATAAAATGATTTCATTTTACTCCTCTGTGGAAGTGTATTTGCCGTTAAAATCCCACACCCAAGGGGGACCCCTTGTCCATTTTTGTTTCTTTAAATAAGAAAACATGTTATACTTACCTCCTCTGTGCACTGGTTTTGCACAGAGCAGCTCGGATCCTCCTCTTCTCGGGCCCCTCTTCTGTGCTCCTGGCCCCTCCCTCCTGTTGAGTGCTCCAACAGAAAGCAGCTTGCTATGGGGGCACCGAGCCGAGTCACAGCTCCCTGTGTCCATTCAGAGATGGTGCCGCAACCTGGCACCGTTCCCTCTTTCTCCTGATTAGCTGACTGACATTGATTGACAGCAGTAGCAGCCAATCGTACCATGCTGCTGTCTCAGTCAATGAGGAGGGGAGTCCCGGGCAGCTGAGGAACTCCTGCAACATTGCTGGATAAAGATGGGCTCAGGTAAGTATTAGGGGGGCTGAGGGGGGCTGCTGCACACAGAAGGTTTTTTTTATCTCAATGCATAGAATACATTAACCACTTTACCACCGGAGGATTTTCCTGCTAAAAGACCAGGGGTTTTTTTGCGATTTTTTACTGCGTGACTTTAACGGACAATTGCGCGGTCGTGCGACGCTGTACCTAAACGAATTTCACGTCCTTTTTTTCCCACAAACAGAGCTTTCTTTTGGTGGTATTTGATCACCTGTGCGATTTTTTGATCACGCGCTATAAACAAAAAAAGAGCGTAATTTTTGCAAAAATAACAATATTTTTCACTTTTTTTTATATGAAATTCCCCCCAAAAAAAATGTAAAAATCAAAATTTTTTAACATTTTCGGCCAATTTGTTTTACGCTACCTATGTTTGGTAAAAAAAATCGCAAAAAGCGTATTTTGATTGGTTTGCGCAAAAGTTATCGCGTTTACTAACAAAGGGAAAGATTTTTGTCATTTTTGGTGGTGTTTTTTTTAACGAGTAATGGCGGCGATCTGCGATTTTTTTTGCGGTACTGCGACATTGCGGCGGACAGATCGGACCCTTGACTGACATTTTTGACACTTTTGGGGGTACCAGTGACATTACTGCAGTAATCAGTGCTATATATATGCACTGTTACTGCAAAAATTACACTGGCAGGGAAGGGGTTAACTGTATTGGACAGGGAGGGGTTAAGTGTGTCCTAGGGGCATGCTTCTAACTGTAGTGGGACATTCCTATTGGTGTAAAAAAAAAGATCAACGGTTCTACATAGTAGAACCGTCTGATCTTCATTTTTACACAGGGAGAACTGACAGGCGGCTTGTTTACATAAGCCGCTCTGTCTTTCTCCCGCTGTACCGGCGATCGTAGTGTGACCGGCGGACATCGGATCCGCCAGTCACACTCCCGCACTCCTCCGTGAACGAGCCGAGGCGGGCGCGCGCTCGCCCGCTATTGGCTCTAGAAGGAGTGACAGGCGAGCGACGTAGACCTACGTCACTCTGCCTGGCCGGGGCCGACTGCCGCAGTAAATATACTGTGCGCAGTCGGCAAGTGGTTAAGATAAAAAACCCTTACAGTCCCTTTAAGCTAACATGGGCAGAACTGAAGGAGAAAATTTACAGTTCCAGGTTTCAGCAGGGCAGCAATCAGAATGTGTATAAGTAGATATCTCACCTTCTACACTTTTTGTCAGATTTGTCTGTATTAACCACCCTTTTTTTGGTCATACACAGCAAGATTTTCATTAGCTATGCAACTAAGTTGTGTAATGCTAGCTACAATCAGGTAGTGTATGAGTCCAGTTGTGATTTGTCCTAAGCACAAGGTCATAGAAACAGGTTTTTTTACATTCTAGAGAATCACTTCAATCATTCCTTTCAGGAAATTCACCTTGGCTGCAAGCGGGTAAAGAAAACATGTGAATCTGTGGTGATTACCATATACATATTAGTACACACTACTCAGAGGACCTGTGAGACCTGCCTAAGTAAAGGCTTGGCATTAGGTGGGCATGTTTAATGGGATATGAGATATCTAATCACCTTTGTTGGGGTTCCCAGCCTGCATTATTTATTGGAGAACGTCTGCCCACTTTAGGTTAAATATATACATAGTAATGAAAGGAATGTTATAGGGTTCTAAAGCTAAACCCAGAGATTTCATCAAAAGCCCCAAATACACCAAATACATTAAAATGTAACCTACTACATCACTTGAATCGACATTTAAATAGCTTTATGTTTTAAGCCAATGGTGATAAACATTTATACATATAGATAAATCTAACCAGAGTACAATCCCAAGATAAACTAGATATATAATGACTAAAGATGGCCATAGATGGATCAAATTTGGCCGGTTTAGCAGGGATCAGCTGAGTTTCGATCCATCTATGGCCATTCCCACTAGAGGGAAATCAATCAATGAATCGGCTTCTCTAAAACGGAAATGTTAAAAAATATTCAGTCCCCACTTTCAGAATACAATAGCCCACCGGGAAAGATTCCACCATTCTCCTCGATTGTGTGGATGGGGGAATCAGTTGTTTTTTTTTTTTTTTTTAAATCAACCGGCTGGCTGATCAAAAAATCATTCATCTGATTCCTCCTGTATTGAATTGTATTGTAACTGTACTGTCTTCCCTCATGTTGTAAAGCGCTGCACTATAAAAATCTCTTAAAAAAATAATAACAATAATTAATGGCCAGCTTAAATCCGGCTTTAGGGCCGGTTCACACTTGTGCGATGCGGGAAGGCTGCGAATTCGCAGCCTGTTCCCGCATCGCATCCGCACAAGAGGCAGTTCACACTGCCATATGCGATACGCAGGGGGTGTCAATTAAGTGTTAACGACACCCCCAGTTTGATCCCATATCGCAGTGCGATCTGACAGTTCGCACAGGATCGGATCGCACAAGTGTGAACCACTGTGCCATCCGATCCTGATGCGGTTGAAAAAATACCTCCTGTGCGTCTTTGGTGCGGGTGCAGTGCGAATTTCAGCCATACAAAGTGTATGGCTGAATTCGCATCCGCACAGGAGATCGCATGTAATGAAGGAGCAGTGCGCTCAGAATTACATGCGATCTCCGCAGCCGCACAAATGTGAACCAGGGCTTAAGAAAATGCAATCAAACAAAATAGCAAGAAGAACCTACTATACACCAGCATTATGACATGACATTGATACCAGTCAAGAACTTAAGACACCTGGTACAAATGGCGGTGGAAATGGTACCAATGTTTCAGGGTATACAAAAAGGGGGAAGGAGGCAAGAGGAAGAATGTAGGACTATACTGGTACCAAAAAGAGGACTGACCATATGCAAGTATGTTAAAATATCAAACATTTATTACAAATTGAGATAAAAAACAGTCTATTAATTAATAAAACTGAAAAAAAAAGAGAAAAAAGAATAGCTCTCATTGGGTAGTATGCACCCCGTAGTACATTGATCAATCCCTTTGTGCTAAATGTTCCAAGAGGTCAACGCGTTTCACACATAGCCACTTCATCAGGACCTTTGTAGCTTGGCAGCAAAAAAGATATCTCGTGATCCCATGGGAGCCCCAACAATGATGGCGGAGCAACAAAACTGTGTAGACAGGTGTCAATAAAAGGTGCAGAGGATTTATCAGACAATAAAGGCAGTGGAAAAATAACCTTGGCATAAGAATGAAGGTGTGCTATCTCTGTAGCTTATATAGCCTGTATTCCATGCAGCATCACAGTGGACCAATGACTGTATCAATGTACTCTCACTCTCCGATAAACCAATACGCTGTAATGGAATTATACTTGTAGCATATTTACATCGACTTCATCTGCCACTTTTTTTTTTTAAATCCAAAAAAAGTTTTTATTAAGAAAACAACAAAAGAAAAAGGTAACAGGTATAACCATATACAATAATGACAATCAGGTACATACAAAGATAGGAGGACGTTGCACCCATCGCAGGGGTCACACTTCAGAGCATAAGAGGAATTACAGAGTAATATAAGGATATCAGTAACCACACTGGCAGTAAGGTAATGAAAGTATCCAAACACCTTTTAGCCGAGGTAAACATAATCAAGTGCTGCAACGTACCAATATAAGCAGGGTTCGGCATATATGCGTGAGAGAACCGCTCCATACCAACAGTGCAATCCTCACCACAAAACAAGCTCCAGAAGGAGAAAATAATAAAAAGAGTGACTTCTTCCGGGAACACTATACCTGTTAGTTCATTATATCCATTTCAAAATCAAGAAGATAGAAGGAATCCAGGGACGGGTCCCGACCACAGCAAAAGTACGGATGAAACCAGTCCCAGGAGAATAGAAAAACAAGAAGGGAGGAAAGAAAAAAGGAAGGGAATTAGGTATAGCAGAGGTAGAGAAGAGAAAGAAGGGGGAAGGGGAGAGAAAGGGAGAGGGGGGAAGAGGAAATTCAGGTGAGAGAGATCCCAGAACACCAGGATTGCCTACCAAAGGGTCTATACCTGCAGAATACGGTGCATAAGCAACTGTGCAGGAGCTAACCCCAGACAGTCCAACCAATCCTGCCAGATCTTATGAAACTTCTTGACTGCATTTCGATGACGATACGCCAACTGCTCCCGTAGTAGGATGGAATTCACTCGTGTCACCCACTGTGCCAAATTAGGGACCGTAGAGTCCATCCAAAAACTGGCAATTCGTTTCCTTGCCAAATACAATATTCTTTGCACCATTAGATACGTAACAGGAGTAAACGGTTCCGGATCTAGTATGCCCAGCAGGCACACTATAGGGTCAACCGGTATAGGTGCATGAGCAACTTGTGAAATACATTGTGTGACTTGAGTCCAATACATAACCAACTTCGGGCAGCGCCATAGCAGATGTATAGAAGCTCCTCTGTGGGAGTCACATTTAGGGCACAGAGGCGTGTCTCTTCTGCCCCACTTGTGCAGGAGAACCGGGGTACAATATGTCCTATGGAGTATAAAGAGCTGGCAGAGTTTGTGAGAAGCCAACAGGGACACCGAAGGAAGGACTTCCAGGGTCTGATCCCACTGGTCTCCATCGATATCTCCCAAGTCCAATGCCCACGCTGCTCTACACTTCAAGGATGCCCGGTCTTGTATACACGAGAGAAGCCATTGATACCTAAGGGAAATCAGTCCCCGCTTATCTTGAGTTCCTATCACAGAATTTACAATTTTCTGGTCTGCCTGCCATAGGGGGGGACAAACGTTGTTGCGCCTGTAATGCATGACGCAATTGAAGATAACGATAAAAGTGTTGACGTGGGAGATTAAATTCAGTCTGTAAACGGTCAAATGGTTTAAGTATAGAACCCTCAAACAGTTGAGCTACATACCGTATGCCCCTATCCCTCCAGCCCAGTGAGTCTGGTAACCCAGCCACCTCCGGGAAGGTCGGGCTCTCCCACAATGGCGTAAAATTAGAAAAGCCGTCCGAATTTGACAACACACACAATTCTCTCCACAAGCGTCGCAATAAGATGGCCGTGGGAGCACGGCGCGGTAGTGAGGGAAGGTACATCTCTAGGAGAGACACCGCCGAGAAGGGCTGTCTAGAGTTAGTCAATAGCAGTGTCTGTGGGTCTGTCGAGTGCTGGTCCCCCCACCCCGCTAAATGTTGTAACTGGGCAGCGATGAAATACATACTTGGATGGGGGACTGCCAATCCACCTTTGTCCTTAGGAAATTGGAGAGGAGGTAGTTTAATACGTGGCTGCTGCCTCCTCCAGACAAGATCGCGAAATGGGGATTCTACCCGCTTAAACCAGGACACTGGAATCCATACCGGAGAGTTATGGAAGATATATAGCAGGTGCGGGGCCCAAAACATTTTTATTAGATTGACCCTGCCAACCACTGACAGTGGTAGCTTACACCAACATTTACCTTTAGTGCGTTGCTTGTCCAAAATAGGGAGCAGGTTCAAACGCAAGTACTGTGCCGGATCCGGGGAGACCACCACCCCCAAATATCGGAAAGTGTCTGCCACCCGTAGGCGACCCAGGGCTGGTAAGGAGGGATTTGGTATGGGGTCTAGGGGCATTAATATAGACTTGTCCTAGTTAATAGAGAAACCTGAGAATGAACCAAATTTTGCAATAAGTATCATAGATGCATTAAGAGAACCTTCCGTATCACCCAGAAACAAGAGGGTATCGTCCGCATATAATGACACCTTTTCTTCCATCTCCCCCCTCCGAAATCCCACCACAGCCGGAGTACTCCTAATGAGGGCTGCCAGCAGTTCTATAGCTAGGGCGAACAGCAGGGGGAACAAAGGGCACCCCTGTCTGGTGCCTCTATATAGGGGGAATGGGGAAGAAAGTTCCCCATTCACCCTGACCCGTGCTCGTGGCGCCGAGTACAACGCTTTCACCCATCCAATAAAGTCTGCCCCTAAACCAAAGCGTGAGAGAACCTCCCATAAATACGGCCATTCGACACTATCAAATGCCTTGGCCGCATCCAGTGATAAAATGGCTCTATTGCCCGTATTGTCCACTGGAAGTTGCAGATTACGAAAAAGCCGCCGTATGTTAAATGCCGTGGACCTGCCCGGAATAAATCCGGACTGGTCAGGGTGAATGATAGTAGTAATGACCTTGACAGTCGGTTGGCAAGGATATGGGCAAAAAGTTTTATGTCAGTGGTCAACAGGGAGATTGGCCGGTATGAGTCAGGAAACCTAGGATCTTTCCCCGGCTTAGGTAGGACAATAACAATGGCTTCACTCAAGGAATCCGGCAATACACCCGTACGCATAACATCCTGCATAGTAGAGAGGAGGACTGGCAAAAGCACCTGCCCGTACTTAGAATACACTTCCACCGGAAGGCCATCCGTCCCCGGGGCTTTATTAGTGGGCGCCTGTCCCAACGCATCCGTAAGTTCATCCATAGTAATGGGGGCACTAAGGGACATCCTATCCTGAGCCCGAAGCTGAGGTAAGGAACACTTGTCCAAAAAAGAGGACATGGCCCTGCCACTTTATAAATCGCAAAATGCGCCAAATGTCAGCCAGCACAAGCCTCATACCATCAGCCTGTTTCAGGGTAAGTAACTCTTTCTTAAGTAAATTTCTACCTTTTGTCACCATTTCCACCTCCATCAGTAGAGAATAAAATAAAGGATGTTTATGCTTTCTTTTCGGCTCACCGAACATTACAAGAACACTGCATTTTGCGTCAACAAATCAACAGGTATTTTCTGTATTTGCTGAATGTGTTCTCAGCCTGAAAAAAAGTAAACGAATGCAGTCACTACATCTAAGCTGTAAAAAATAAAATTTTTGTCTTTAGATTTACATATGCTTTAACTCTGGTGATGCTGATGTCTGGCATACAACTGTTGGGGTCTATGACATGCATGTGTATAGTTCAGCGTATTGAATCGATATACAAAAATTACCAATTGTCTATGAGTCCACATCATATGGAGAATGCTCACTAGAGGTACAGTACTTCTGTCACATCAGTACGTTATTCCTTAAAAATATGTCATTACACTGACCAATTATTATCTGAATATTATCTGTCAGACAGCTTTTGAAAATTGGTCTGTGCATGAAGTCAATAAATTGCTCTAATATATTATTATCTATTGTCATAATTGTTCTCTGCTTTGACAGTTTAACTATTGTTTTTCCATTCAATGCAGAGGTCAACAATTTTTAGTAATGTCAGATAAAGTCAAGAAGATATCAATATAACATTAAAACTGTGCTTAGTAGTTGGAAACTTGGCACGGAAGTGAGGTATTTCATCAATAGAAGAGTGTGGAAACAAAATCTGAAATCTTCACATATTTGAATGCCGTCACAAATAGTGCAAGTAGCATCAGGTGTTCTAATCTCACCACACATCTCCTGTGTGTAAGGGCAGATTGGATCACACAGCTGTATCACTATCAGACTGTTGACCTATCATTATCACTGTTGACTAGGAGTTGGCAGGTATGACCCTTCACTGTTGGCAGCAGTACCTAGTACTGACAAGGGAATGGGGAGGGAGTGTCTTGCCTAATACAGGACTGACATGTTGAAAAGCTTCAGGAACAGTAAAAGCTATACAACTCCTGCTACGTATAACCGACAACTCCTGCTACGTATAACCGACAACTTCTGCTACGTATAACCGACAACTCCGGCTACGTATAACCGACAACTCCTGCTACGTATAACCGACAACTCCTGCTACGTATAACCCACAGCTCCTGCTACGTATAACCGACAACTCCTGCTACGTATAACTGACAACTCCTGCTATGTATAACCGACAACTCCTACTACGTATAACCAACAACTCCTGCTACGTATAACCGACAACTCCTGCTACGTATAACCCACAACTCCTGCTATGTATAACCCACAACTCCTGCTACGTATAACCGACATCTCCTGCTATATATAACCAACAACTCCTGCTACGTATAACCGACATCTCCTGCTACGTATAACCGACATCTCCTGCTACGTATAACCGACAACTCCTGCTACGTATAACCCACAACTCCTGCTACGTATAACCCACAACTCCTGCTATGTATAACCGACAACTCCTGCTACGTATAACTGACAACTCCTGCTACATATAACCGACAACTCCTGCTACGTATAACCCACAACTCCTGCTACGTATAACCGACAACTCCTGCTACGTATAACCCACAATTCCTGCTACGTAATACCGACAACTCCTGCTACGTATAACCGTCAACTCCTGCTACATATAACCGACAACTCCTGCTACGTATAACCCACAACTTCTGCTACGTATAACCGACAACTCCTGCTACGTATAACCAACAACTCCTGCTACGTATAACCGACAACTCCTGCTACGTATAACCGACAACTCCTGCTACATATAACCCACAATTCCTGCTACGTAATACCGACAACTCCTGCTACGTATAACCCACAACTCCTGCTACGTATAACCGACAACTCCTGCTACGTATAACCAACAACTTCTGCTATGTATAACCGACAACTCCTGCTACGTATAACTGACAACTCCTGCTACGTATAACCCACAATTCCTGCTACGTAATACCAACAACTCCTGCTACGTATAACCGACAACTCCTGCTACGCATAACCGACAACTCCTGCTACGTATAACCGACAACTCCTGCTACATATAACCGACAACTCCTGCTACGTATAACCGACAACTCCTGCTACGTATAACCGACAACTCCTGCTACGTATAACCGACATCTCCTGCTACGTATAACCGACATCTCCTGCTACGTATAATCGACATCTCCTGCTACGTATAATCGACATCTCCTGCTACGTATAACCGACAACTCCTGCTACGTATAACCAACAACTCCTGCTACGTATAACCGACAACTCCTGCTACGTATAACCGACAACTCCTGCTACGTATAACCGACAACTCCTGTTACGTATAACCGACAACTCCTGCTACGTATAACCGACAACTCCTGCTACGTATAACCGACAACTCCTGCTACGTATAACCGACAACTCCTGCTACGTATAACCGACAACTCCTGCTACGTATAACCGACAACTCCTGTTACGTATAACCGACAACTCCTGCTACGTATAACCGACAACTCCTGCTACGTATAACCGACAACTCCTGCTACGTATAACCAACAACTCCTGCTACGTATAACCGACATCTCCTGCTAAGTATAACTGACATCTCCTGCTACGTATAACCGACATCTCCTGCTACATATAACCAACAACTCCTGCTACGAATAACCCACAACTCCTGCTACGTATAACCGACAACTCCTGCTACGTATAACCGACAACTCCTGCTATGTATAACCCACAATTCCTGCTACGTAATACCGCCATCTCCTGCTACGTATAACCGACAACTCCTGCTACGTATAACCAACAACTCCTGCTACGTATAACCGACAACTCCTGCTACGTATAACCGACAACTCCTGCTACGTATAACCGACAACTCCTGTTACGTATAACCGACAACTCCTGCTACGTATAACCGACAACTCCTGCTACGTATAACCGTCAACTCCTGCTACGTATAACCGACAACTCCTGCTACGTATAACCGACAACTCCTGTTACGTATAACCGACAACTCCTGCTACGTATAACCGACAACTCCTGCTACGTATAACCGACAACTCCTGCTACGTATAACCAACAACTCCTGCTACGTATAACCGACATCTCCTGCTAAGTATAACCGACATCTCCTGCTACGTATAACCGACATCTCCTGCTACGTATAACCGACAACTCCTGCTACGTATAACCAACAACTCCTGCTACGTATAACCAACAACTCCTGCTACGTATAACCGACATCTCCTGCTACGTATAACCGACATCTCCTGCTATGTATAACCGACAACTCCTGCTACGTATAACCCACAACTCCTGCTATGTATAACCCACAACTCCTGCTATGTATAACCGACATCTCATGCTATATATAACCGACAACTCCTGCTACGTATAACCGACAACTCCTGCTACGTATAACCCGCAACTCCTGCTACGTATAACCCACAACTCCTGCTAAGTATAACCGACAACTCCTGCTACGTATAACCGACAACTCCTGCTACGTATAACCCACAATTCCTGCTACGTAATACCGCCATCTCCTGCTACGTATAATCGACAACTCCTGCTACGTATAACCAACAACTCCTGCTACGTATAACCGACAACTCCTGCTACGTATAACCGACAACTCCTGCTACGTATAACCGACAACTCCTGTTACGTATAACCGACAACTCCTGCTACGTATAACCGACAACTCCTGCTACGTATAACCGTCAACTCCTGCTACGTATAACCGACAACTCCTGCTACGTATAACCGACAACTCCTGTTACGTATAACCGACAACTCCTGCTACGTATAACCGACAACTCCTGCTACGTATAACCGACAACTCCTGCTACGTATAACCAACAACTCCTGCTACGTATAACCGACATCTCCTGCTAAGTATAACCGACATCTCCTGCTACGTATAACCGACATCTCCTGCTACGTATAACCGACAACTCCTGCTACGTATAACCAACAACTCCTGCTACGTATAACCAACAACTCCTGCTACGTATAACCGACATCTCCTGCTACGTATAACCGACATCTCCTGCTATGTATAACCGACAACTCCTGCTACGTATAACCCACAACTCCTGCTATGTATAACCCACAACTCCTGCTATGTATAACCGACATCTCATGCTATATATAACCGACAACTCCTGCTACGTATAACCGACAACTCCTGCTACGTATAACCCGCAACTCCTGCTACGTATAACCCACAACTCCTGCTAAGTATAACCGACAACTCCTGCTACGTATAACCGACAACTCCTGCTACGTATAACCCACAATTCCTGCTACGTAATACCGACAACTCCTGCTACGTATAACCGTCAACTCCTGCTACATATAACCGACAACTCCTGCTACGTATAACCCACAACTCCTGCTACGTATAACCGACAACTCCTGCTACGTATAACCGACAACTCCTGCTACTTATAACCGACAACTCCTGCTACGTATAACCCACAATTCCTGCTACGTAATACCGACAACTCCTGCTACGTATAACCGACAACTCCTGCTACGTATAACCGACAACTCCTGCTACGTATAACCGACAACTCCTGCTACATATAACCGACAACTCCTGCTACGTATAACCGACAACTCCTGCTACGTATAACCGACAACTCCTGCTACGTATAACCGACATCTCCTGCTACGTATAACCGACATCTCCTGCTACGTATAACCGACATCTCCTGCTACGTATAACCGACATCTCCTGCTACGTATAACCGACAACTCCTGCTACGTATAACCAACAACTCCTGCTACGTATAACCGACAACTCCTGCTAAGTATAACCGACATCTCCTGCTACGTATAACCGACAACTCCTGCTACGTATAACCGACAACTCCTGCTACGTATAACCCACAACTCCTGCTACGTATAACCGACATCTCCTGCTACGTATAACCGACAACTCCTGCTACGTATAACCGACAACTCCTGCTACGTATAACCGACAACTCCTGCTACGTATAACCGACATCTCCTGCTACGTATAACCGACATCTCATGCTACGTATAACCGACATCTCCTGCTACGTATAACCGACATCTCCTGCTACGTATAACCGACATCTCCTGCTACGTATAACCGACAACTCCTGCTACGTATAACCGACATCTCCTGCTACGTATAACCGACATCTCCTGCTACGTATAACCGACATCTCCTGCTACGTATAACCGACATCTCATGCTACGTATAACCGACAACTCCTGCTACGTATAACCGACAACTCCTGCTACGTATAACCGACAACTCCTGCTAAGTATAACCGACATCTCCTGCTACGTATAACCGACAACTCCTGCTACGTATAACCAACAACTCCTGCTACGTATAACCCACAACTCCTGCTACGTATAACCGACATCTCCTGCTACGTATAACCGACAACTCCTGCTACGTATAACCGACAACTCCTGCTACGTATAACCGACAACTCCTGCTACGTATAACCGACATCTCCTGCTACGTATAACCGACATCTCCTGCTACGTATAACCGACATCTCCTGCTACGTATAACCGACATCTCCTGCTACGTATAACCGACAACTCCTGCTACGTATAACCGACATCTCCTGCTACGTATAACCGACAACTCCTGCTACGTATAACCGCACTATCATCTGTAACCTAAGTTACTTGATTAAATTTGACACTTTGCTTCCTAAATGAAAAGTCCACCTACAACTGATTGCAGTTCTTGAATGCAGATAGGTTGAATGACTCACTGGCCTTTTTTATTTCTAAGTTATTAGATTAAGCCCCCGTTCACATCAGTGCAATTTGACAGGTCAAATCGCATGTCAAATCGCAGCCTATTGCTGGCAATGGGGGAGTCTCAATAGGTGGGACACTGACTTTGCGGTGCCGCACCGATTTACAAAAGTAGTTCCTGCACTACAATAAAAATTTAGTGTAAAAAACACCAAAGCAATTGCGCACAGGATGAAAGTGATAATATAAAGGTGATTAATACGTGAATAAATTAGTGAGATTAATAGATAACAAATATAAGTGATTTTATAAAAATATGTGATTTCATGAAAATATACAAAATTCAACTTTAAACATGTTGAGCAGCTCGTCTAAACAACATATGTGTTTAAAATATTACAGAAAAAGTGAGACCGCGCTCAAACTATAAACAAATATATGAAATATATTAAAATAAATCTGTGTTAAATATATTAAAGAGGAAGTAAACTCTTGAAAAAAGTTTTTCTTTTTTTCCCCTGCAAAGTAAATGGATAATGTGCTAGTATAGTGCATAGCATACTAGCACATTATGTGACACTTACCTCTAAGTGTCAAAGCCAGCGTTGTCCCTGCTGCCGGGTGCATCCATCTTCACCCGTCTTCTTCCGGGTCTGCGGACTCCGGCTGTATTACTGGCCGGAGCAGCATGCGCGTGGGAGCCACCAGTCACAGCACAGGGCTCTGAAGAAATGGCACGGGCGGCCGTTTCTTCAGAGCACATGTGCCGATGACGTCATCAGCTGCATGCACTGTAAATATCTCCTAAACTGTGTCCTTACCTATAGGTGAAAGTCATTAAAGTTTGTTTACAACTACTTTAAAAGTCCAATGTGTAAAAAAAAAGAGAGACGATTCCCTTGTGTCTTGTCTCCACAAGAGAATGTGCTAGGTTGGCTATTCTTCCACAGCCACTTTTTAACCAAAAACTGTAGGTATGTGCTTTCCTCCACCAGCACCACATGCACAGCCCACGTACCAGATACTCTTGAAATATTGCATAATTGCAATTGCATTGCATAATTCAATGTAATTCCCTCAAGGATCCATTCGATATCAGGCAAGGACCAGGACCCAATAATATGTAAGGAAAGGATGAAGAGGCTTTATAGTGTAGTAGGTTTGTAACATTTATTAGACAAATAGCGACTTACAGTTCAAGTTCATTACAGCCGGTCTGAGGGTTCCTGCACTACGTTTGGTGATTTCGGGGGTGACTTCAATAGACATCTGTGCATGAACCCGCACAGATGGCTTTCAAGTTGCCACCTGAAGTCGGACTGAAACGCGGCTTTAAAATCGTGCGAGTTCCGGTGAAGTCGCACAATTTCAAAGCCATGTTCAGTACGAATGATGGCTAAACCCTATTAGTAAAATCATATAAAGGATTTTACTTGCTAAAATAACTTCAACCTTTTATTTTTTTTTTACTTTTTGAAAAATTAAGTTTTTATTCAAAAAATATTGATTATCCAGTCAAGAATGTCTGTATTCATTATTGTTCTTTGGGTTGAAGATCGTGCTGGTCTGCCTCGATCGATCACTGCTATGAGGAAACGTTGGCAGGTGGAAAGGATTTTCTTTTTTTTTTCCTGGGGCTTGGCCTGCTGCATCGGGGTACAGCCAAAGGGTCGATTCCACATGTATTCCAGAAAAGTGTATGTAGAGGTGCACCCTGTGTTCAGTGGATGTAGGTTTGAAAAAACATTTTATTAAGAGTAACAGCAATAAAATAAAACCAACGCGTTTCGTGGGAACAAGGACTTTCCTTTTCTCAGGGCTACTGCGTAATGCTAGTAAAGAAAAATCCTGATTGGGTCTGCCTGTGGCGCATGGATCGGAGGGAATGGTATCCGAGTGCCGGCTGTAACTCCATAGGCAGTCATCATGGAATGTCTACTGTCTTGACCTGACATGATCCACTGTTGTAATTATTAATAAGTTGGTCTACAAAAATTATGTGTATCCAATGTTGAAGCTAGTGCATATAGACAGGAAGTGAATAAAAGCGGCTGCAGGGGATCAGGAGCACTGAGATGCAAAAAAAGATTCAAAAATAGTTTTTTGGGTTTTTTTACTTTATGATAGTGACTGTTTAAGCAAACTAGTAGATATCATCCAGTTAGAGTCAGATTTTTTTGTTTAAGTACAAACAGAAGCAACAAGGGCATTCTTGTCATGTAAACCAATACCCACCAAAAGCCAACTGACCACAGATCTGAAGGGGTTTACTATATTTATGAAGTTCAGTAAGCCCCGGTTCACACTAGGGCGACCTGTGAGGCGACCTGGTCGCCTCACAGGTCGCCGCAGGTCGCCTCCCATAGGGAAGCTGCGGATCCGTTCTATTAGGAGCGACACAAGTCGCTCCGACCTAGAAAAAGGGTCCGGAGCTTCTTTGGGGCGACCAGGAGGCGACCGCCATAGACTTCAATGTTATGAAGTCCGTGGCGGCCGATCCGAGGTCGCGGCGCGCTGCTCGCACCGCGATCTCGGAGGTCGCCCCTGGAAGTAGCGTCACGGTAGTGTGAACCGGCACTGAAAGTTCGATCACTTTGCAGAATAAATATCTATTTTGTTATGTAAACAGTCTCTTCTCCTTTAGTAAATAAACGTCTTCACGTGAATTCTGACTTGAACCTTATGAAAGAGTGTTCACCATCATCTTTTGCTGCATTTGTTTTATTTTAATTTGCTTAACATTTGGGTAATTATAGCTAGTCATAGGCTTGCACAGGGGGTGTGCCAGGTGTGCAGTGCCTGGACCTCCCCCCTGTTGGCTGCACCACCTTGCAATGTTGCTGGCTTCCCTCCTTTCCTCTCCCCCCAGCTGATACCTGCAATGTTTCAGGGTGGGGAGCGGGGAAAGGGGCTAGTAAATATGTAATTTACCTGTGCCTTCCTTTTCTAAATGAACACACTGAACATACTCACACACTGCGTTCGTTCATAACTGAAGCATAGTAAATGGTGTGTACTATGCTTCAGTTTGTGAATGAACAGGAAGCTGCTCAGCACAGAGCACTTCCCTTTTATTCACTGTCCCATGAAGCGAAGGCTGCAGAGAAAGACATGTGTGATTGAGCTTTAGGGTGCACACCCTATTGCAATAGGCTGCACACACCTAGCTAGTTTAGGTAGCTAGTCCTATTTTGCTGTATTTTACCTGCTTTTTCCCCTAAAAAAACTTGGTGTGCAAACAAAAGCAAGTCACAAGCACCTCAATCTAGTCTCATACACTAACTATTTTTCATTTAAACTTTCTGAAAGCATGCTGCATTTGACTTGCTTCTGAGGCTGACTGTTGTGTACCAAAAACATAACAGAGTCAATAGAGAAGGTCTCGTTTGGAGTTCCCATCTTGTCCCACAGCCAACAAGTGTCATGAATGTTTTCATTCATGATTTCATTAGAGAAGCAAAGAAAGAAGTGTACATGGCTGGGATGCAATCACACAAGAAAAGCGGAGGGACAGTACAGTGCAATATATGCATTTTGTAACAATCACATCAATCTGAAACAATGTTATTCAGTATACATCTTATCGTGACATACTATAGATCAGGGATCCTCAAACTACGGCCCTCCAGCTGTTGCGAAACTACACATCCCTTGAGGCATTAGAAAAGTCTGACATTCACAGACATGACTAGGCATGATGGGAATTGTAGTTCCTGAACAGCTGGAGGGCCTAGTTTGAAGACCCCTGCTATAGATGGAACATGTTGTGAGGACATGCTATGTGTTATGTTTTATAGTATATGACAGGGCTTTCTTTTCTCAGGGAATAGGTGCAGGTACCCCCCCCCCCTTCTGAACCACCCCTTGTCTCTCCCCCTACCCACATTTGAGCACATCCATTGGTACCACCCCCTAGCCACCTCCCAGTACTGTCCCTTTTAGAGAATACAGAACCAAGTATAAGTTTTTGGTGCTAGGTAATTTGTATGGAATTTGTTAATTATAACAAGAAAAAGCAGGAAAATAGATGCCTCCAGCAATTACAGACCTCACTACCAAAAATAGATCCCCCACCAAAACAATAGATCCACTTCAGCAACAATAGACCCCCGCCATCCCAGCAAAAATATATCTCCTAGCAGCCAGCAACAATAGAACCATCACTCAACAGTAGATTTGTCCCCACAGCAACAATAGACCCCTCCCTCAACAATAGATTCTCCCCAGCAACAACAGACATCTCCCTCAATAGCATATCCCCCAGCAACAGTAGATCCTCCAGCAACAGTAGATCCTCCAGCAACAATAGATCCCCCAGCAACATTGGATCCCCCAGCAACATTGGATCCCCCACCAGCAACAACAGACTCTCCCAACTATAGACCCCTTCCAGCAACAATAAATCCCCCATAGCTAGCATCAATAGATCCTCCAACATATCCCAGCACTCCTTACTATTACGTACATGCAGTGCTACAGGTGCCGGAAACTGCGTTCCCGCTGAAAAAAAGCTCTCACTCAGGGCTGCTCTGTACAAAACCAGTGCAAAAATAAAACTTTAATATCACTTTAAGCCTCCACTTGACCCTACTAGCATAGTCCCTTGATGATACACTTTCCTGCTTGACCTGGCATTTTCTAAGCCTCTGAAACCCCTTGTGAGACTTCTTTACTTGTCATTAGAGACTGAAAATGTTCCAGTGGATGCTGTTGAAGAATCCTGAGGAAGGGGAAAATGTGGAAAGCACGGAGGAAGAAGGAGGAGTGTGGGCCTTTTGCTGTTGACTCATTGAGGTGCAACGTCATATGTCTCCTTATCCTTATGCATGTGGTACACAAATGACTGGTGCTTTTACCTACGCTGCAGGCAGAGGCTGCAGATCACAAAGATGCTATCAACAGGAGATACAGAATTTTAAAAAAGTGAGTACACCCCTCACATTTTTGTAAATATTTATTATATCTTTTCATGTGACAACACTGAAGAAATGACACTTTGCTACAATGTAAAGTAGTGAGTGTACAGCTTGTATAACAGTGTAAATGTGCTATCCCCTCAAAATAACTCAGCACACAGCCATTAATGTCTAAACCGCTGGCAACAAAAGTGAGTACACCCCTAAGTTAAAATGTTCAAATTGGGCCCAAAGTGTCAATATTTTGTGTGGCTACCATTATTTTCCAGCACTGTCTTAACCCTTTTGGGCATGGAGTTCCCCAGAGCTTCACAGGTTGCCACTGGAGCCCTCTTCCACTCCTCCATCACGTAGCTGGTGGATGTTAGAGACCTTGCGCTCCTCCACCTTCTGTTTCAGGATGCCCAACTATGCCAGGCCATCACCTTTACCCTCAGCTTCTTTAACAAGGCAGTGGTCATCTTGGAGGTGTGTTTGAGGCTGTTATCATGTTGCAATACTGCCCTGCGGCCCAGTTTTCGAAGAGAGGGGCTCATGCTCTGCTTCGGTAAGTCACAGTACATGTTGGCATTCATGGTTCCCTCAATAAACTGTAGCTCCCCAGTCAGCACTCATGCAGCCCCAGACCATGACACTCCCACCACCATGCTTGACTGTAAGCAGAACACTTGTCTTTGTTCTCCTCACCTGTATGCCGCCACACACGCTTGTTACCATCTGAACCAAAAAGGTTTATCTTGGTCTCATCAGACCACAGGACATGGTTCAAGTAATCCATGTCTTAAGTCTGTTTGTCTTTAGCAAACTGTTTGTGAGATTTCTTCTGCTTTCTCTTTAGAAGATGCCTTTCTTATGGCAAGACGATGGGGATGCAGTCTGGGATGCAGACCAATTTGATGCAGTGTGCGGCGTATGGTCTGAGTACTGACAGGCTGACCCCCCTCCCCTTCAACCTCTGCAGCAATGCTGGCAGCACTCAAACATCTATTTCCCAAAGACAACCTCTGGATATGACGCTGAGCACGTGCACTCAACTTCTTTGGTCGACCATGGCAAGACCTGTTCTGAGTGGAACCTGTCCTGTTAAAACACTGTATGGTTTTGGCCACTGTGCTGCAGCTCAATTTCAAGGTCTTGGCAATCTTCCTATAGCCTAGGCCATCTTTATGTAGGGCAACAATTCTTTTTTTTCAGATCCTCAGAGAGTTCTTTGCCATGGGATGCCATGTTGAACTTCCAGTGACCAGTATGGGAGAGTGAGAGCGATAACACCAAATTTAACACACCTCCTCCCCATTCACACCTGAGACCTTGTAACAAAAATGAGTCACATGGCACCGGGGAGGGAAAATGGCTAATTGGGCCCAATTTGGACATTTTCAGTTAGGGGTGCATTCACTTTGGTTGCCAGCGGTTTAGACATTAATGGCTGTGTGTTGAGTTATTTTGAGGGGACTGCAAATTTACACTGTTATACAAGCTGTACACTCACTGCTTTAGATTGTAGCAAAGTGTCATTTCTTCAGTGTTGTCACATGAAAAGATATAATAAAATATTTACAAAAATGTGAGGGTTGTACGTATGTATGTATGTATCTATGTGTGTTGTATGTATGTATCTAACTGTGTTGATTGGGGAATATACATACCTTCCTGGAGTCCAGCTTTGAGCAAAAAATGTTTACAGCCTGTGATCATGAAAAGAGTTATAAATATATTAGAGCACCTACATTTTTTATTGTAATTTACCTGTAGAGCCTAACACTTTGTAGACAAAACATTATCTGTATTGTATTTGTCATTTTATGTAGCAGCCATATGTTCATGGTGTGACTGTGTCTTTATGGAACTTCTCTGTTCTGCCAATAAATCTTTGCACCAATGTCGTTAGCCAGATTTTAAATATTTCACATGACTTGCCATACTTATTATTTTTGGATCACTGTCAAAAACCTAATCTACCAATAGAGTTATCATTTGTCATTTATGGGCTGAGGTAAATGGCTTTCAGCATAAATTAAACAAACATGACAAATTAAATAAAGCTGAGGTTTAAGGTATTTCGATTTCAGCAGACCAACATTGCTGCGCAAATTCTTGTGTGATAATTATTTTTGGAAAGCCCTGTAGACATATTAATGCTGGGCCACTGGGTGGAAATTTGGTACTTTATATTGTAACAAAAGAAAAAAATTAGTTTTGCATACCAATTTGGAGATTTAGGTATTTTAATTTTACTTAATTTTGAGTAAAATTCACTAACTACAACAGCATATTAGAATTCAGTAATTAACTAACTTTGTGAATATGCCATATATGAAAAGGTGTATTTAGTAAGTACTTAGTGACAGATGTTAGCTACAGCATTAAAGCTGGATGTCCCACTACTGGATGACAAAAACCTCTAACAGTAGCATGTACTGGATGGCATACAGAATAAAGTAATGCAGCAGACGACATTATAAGAATTTTCTCCAACAACCATAATCAGATGCCATCTTAGGCTTTATTTAAATCTAAATTCTAAATAAATATAAAAGATGTGAATGTAGGTCTGCAAACATAACCACATTATGAAAAATATATTTTTTAATGCAAAAGTGTAAGTATTAGCTTTTGACTTGGCATCAAACTCTTGAAAATTTGAGCCTTGTTTCCAGGAGTCCTCTAGGCTCCACAATATTTTGCCTCCTACTTAGGTTTTGGCCATGCTTTCCCCTGTTCTGTCTGCTTCAATGTAGAATGCTCAGTTCCCTCCAACCTACCTGTGTGAAAATGATTCATCCCACTCCACCATTCCATTCCACTCCACCCCACCTCTACCAGAAGCTCAGGACACCAAGTTAGACAGACATGCTGGTATCACAAAAATGCCTTCTTTGGTTTCAGAAAACCTCTAGTGGCTTCAGGCTCGTACACACTATAAGAAAATCGGGCGAACATTTTAGTCCAAAGAATTTTCATACTATTTTCCTATAGTGTGTACACAACTTTCTACAGACGATTCAGAATTTTCATACGAAATTCTCGAAGGGACAAACTCCAAATTTTTCTCGTACTGGAAAAAACAAACAATTTTTAGTTTGTGTACCGTTTTCGTACGATTTTAGTACGAGAAAAATCTGAAAAGAAAGACTGTGTATGATCACAAACAATAAACAACAAAAAAAGCCTTTGTCAGACGAGAATTTTTGTGCGAAGTGTCGTAAGAAAATTCTTTCATCGGTTTCCGATTTGCTGTGAAATAACGAAGAAAATCGGACAATCGTTCGCCCGATTTTCTTATAGTGTGTACCCCTCTTTACTCTCTACAAAGACTTCTATGCCATAGAAGTCCTTGTAGAGAGTAAGGCTCCGTTCACATGTAGGCGTTTTGGGGCATTTTTGGAGAGTTTTTCTGCTCTAGGATCAGCTCTCAAAACGCCCAACAAGACAAATCCTATTCATTTCAATGGCCCCTGTTCACATCTGAGCGTTTTGACGCTGTGAGCAAAACGCCCAACGCTCAAAAAAGTACATGAGCTTCTTTTTGGGCAGATTACAGGCGTTTTCCATTGGTCTCTATTCAATCTAAAAACGCCTGCACAAAAATCGCGGTAAAAATCGCGGTAAAATCGCGGTAAATCGCTCAGGTGTGAATGTAGCCTAAGCCACTAGAGATTTATCTTCAATGTTTTGTTTCTAACTGTCAACAAGAATGGTCCTCTGCCATACCATGGGCTGAATTAGCATAGAATTACTGGCCCCATTTGTCTACAGGAGTATTTTCTTTCTTTTGTGTTTACAGCTCTCATCCCAAATTGTTTTATCTTTTTCTGATATTTTCTCAGGTATTTCTGATGTTAACAGTAATTTTCAGACAATCTTGCAAATCGGAAAAAATAAATAAAAAAAAAACTAAATATTAACATTTGGCACTTGCTTTTTAAAATGCTGTAATCAGAGTCAAAATACAACAAAAAATCTAATGTTGAAAAATGTGTAACACAAAAAAAATTGAGTTCAATGTATCAATGTTTTCACCAATGTTTCACATAACTTTCTCCCAACAGAAATACATTTTTTTCAATTTAATTTCAAAATGTGTAAATCTTGGATGAAATGCGTGTAAATCTTGGGTGAAAAGAATGATAAATAGACTTTATAGTTGCTGTTGAGTTTGTTGAGCATTTGTTTCTAAGCATTTTAGAACAACCTGTGATCCTATGTACAGAAAACATTAATTTAAGTTCAAAAGTATACTTCTAGCATACTTCACTTACCCCACGCTACTTGTAAGATAACTTTATAAACTCTCAACACCAATTCAACACCAGGTTTTAAAACCCATCTCTCTACCAGATTATTAATCACAGGTTTGACAGCATCTTTTGTTAAAGGTAGGCCTTAAATATCACAGAAATGAGACATATGGTCCAATTATCATTAAAAAAATGAATAAAGCTCTTATTTGGGCATACATAAACTCCACTCCCATCGTACCCATCCCCATTTAAAAATAAAACCCTATAACAACTGTGTTTAATTTTACATGAGTCCGCCATCACATGACCCCCTCAATGCCTGTTTCGGTGAGTGATGAGATGACCGGTGACCCAGCTCTGAGCTTGAGCCTGCCATGGACTTGTAGCCACCCCTCTTTGTGAAATCATCAAGTTGCTTCAATTTATAGGTCCTGAGAGGACCCCGCCACTGGAAAATCAATATGAAGTGTCACATCATCAAGACAGTAAAGTAGATACTGAAAGAGGAACCATCCTCCACTGCCCTTTAAAAAATAGAAGACTTGGGACCCAGCATATCATCTGACCACAGATTTGGTGAGGAAATAGGTCTCTTATCTTTTTTTTCTTTTAAAATCAGTGGTTAGTTAGAGAGCTGCTGCTCAAACAGGGTCGTGCCACCCATGAGGACATGTGAGGTGGCCGTCTCAGGCCATAGTGGACACTCAGTCCTCAACGCATGTTAAGGTCTGTGTTTGCTCAGCCCTGTGGCATTCACCTTTGCCATGGTCCTGTAGCAAGACATTAGCTTTTTAGTTTTATTTTATAAAATATTACATTGTTTGAACCCCTGTAAGGCTTGTGTTTCTGGTTCCCTCGTATCCTGACTCCGCGACAGCTTGTAACACCCTAAAACACACTCTTCACACATAATAGGACAGTAACATTAAAATTTCTAAAATGTAATAATATTTTAGTGGATAAGCAGGATCATAGCTGTTTACCTGATGTGTCATCGATATACCTAACTGCCCTGGAAGCTTCCAATTCTATGCAAAAATATCATAATGTATATAGTACGTAAAATGCTTGGGTGATGTAGTAATAATACCAAGCTATCCCATCCTTCATTACCCCTTGTAAGAGTAAAGTATAATAACAAAACTTTTGGCAAAAAAAAAATTGTGTTGGGTTTTTTTTGGAACATGAAACAGTTTCAAACCTGTGTCAGGTTCTTTCTGAAAGATGTTAATCTTCCACACTGTTTCTAAATTTGACATCTGCCCCAGATTAGTCCTGATAACTTGTTAAAGAAAAACTTGTTCAAGCGCTAAACATTTTATTGTTTCTGTTGAAAATTATGTTTTTCTTCTCTTTATAGCATACTAAGCCTCCTTGCTCTATGTTGAAATATCTTTACCTAAGGATAATCATCATTTGCTTATCTTAAACCTGTCACCCAGTCTAATTTCTATATAACTAAATTCACCTTCTGGCAAGTGACTCCACAGCTGTCAATCTGTCCTCACTTTCAGGTATTTGCTGCAAACTAAATTCAGGTGTGTTAAAGGTATGAAATCTCTTCTTTCTTTAATCACGTCCTCCCGTTGTAGTTTTCTTCCTTCAACAGGTAATGAACTATAGCTATGATACTTCTGTTAATATAACCAACTTTTAGGCCAAAAGATTTAGAAGCGGAGAAAAATGATATATATAGTTAAACTTTGTTTGATCAAGTAAATTGCTGGCCTCTGGTGTTTTTTAGCTATATTTTTTTGTACTAATATATTTTATGTATTGGTTTTGGTTTATTGCTAATTGTTGTGTACATGTCATTCAGTTTTCCTCTACAGTTCACTTTGATCTCTAGAAAATAGTTTTGACATGTGTGTTAGAAGCGGTGAGAAATTTGGCAGTAGCCTGAAGGTAAAGCTTACAAGGTGGCTTTCAGCTCCAAGTGTAGTGACCTAAGCATATAAGAATAAAAGAGGAGGGAAATTTGGGACTTTAAATAAAGCACACGGCTATGAGTTGATGAAAAATTGATATAAAATATCATGTTTATTAATACATATACACATATTGAGTCGTAACAAAATACAGTGAATAAATAGTATTGTGCATGCCACTGCCACAGCTCCTGGAGATGAGTCCCCCACCATATCTTCGGCTCCCAGCACCCCATTTGGAACCTTTAGCGGACCTGTGAGCAACCAGGGGGGATTCTGCCCCCCTTTCCTTTTCCTTCCCCTCTCTTTCTTTGTATTAAACATCAGACTACATATATATGCACTTTGCAGATACAAGCATATGTACCCTACATCTGCTCCTGATGAGTGGAAAAAACGTGAAGAGCCCCTTTCGATGCTACCCTATTACTACCATCTCATCACTTACTCGCTTTTACATTCATGATCCACCAATGTATTTTTAGAGAGAGGTCTAGGTCACCAATTAACACCACCCACACCGTGGTGGTGCAGCGATATGTATGTGTATATACATGTACTATGTGTTAGTAATGATAAATACCATTTATTCACTGTGTTTTGTTACGACTCAATATGTGTCTATGTATTAATAAACATAATATTATATATATTTATTTTTCATCACCTCATAGCCGTGTGCTTCATTTATGATCCCAAATTTCCCTCCTCTTTTATCTGTACCAGGGGAAGAGGCATATGTCTCCACCCAGTCATTGCCTCATTTAAAGTCCCATCTATCCCCCCCTTCATAATAAGCATATAAGGATATCCTATATTGCATGTGTGAATCTATTCAACCTATATATTAGATGGGACATTTGCACTTGAAAGTATTTGTTTTTAACTTAAAATGAGACTTCCTCCATGGTAGCCTGGTGGGTGTTATGCAAAGTCACATTAGCATGGGGGTTATAAGGTATCCCTAGATAGATTAGGAATTCGGGGAATCTATGGGGTAAAACATCTATGACAGATAATTAGAGCACCACAAGCAAAGGAAAAGCTTATTGTTAGGGTTGAATATTCCACCCGTTTGCCTATTATTATCTGTCAGTGTTAATAATGCTGAAATGCACTCTTCACGTGCTCATGTACAGAAATATATTTTTATTTATGATGCAAACAGGACAGTGAACTTCTTTGTGAACAGGACTTTCTTTGTGAATATAAAAGGAAGAAAGATCTATCATAAACCAGATAAATTACTGATCATCTTTGAATTTGTGTTCTTTATGCTACCAAGCTTGTTTGTATTAGTTAGGCTTGTAGGCCAGAGCTTATTTATTATTTATTATTTATTATTTATTATTTATTATTTTTTATTTTTTATTTTTATTTTATTATTTTTTTATTTATACTTTATTATTTATTTATTTTTATGTTTATGATTTTATATTTTTTCGGATTAATTGAATGTATCTTTTTCGGATTTATTGATTGATAATATATTTATATAGGCTGATTAGTATTTAATAAATCTAAATTTTCTAGCAATTTATTATGCATTTTATGAAGTACAATACTTTTTAATGATTTTAACATGTAATAAGTCATCGGTAACAGGAAATGAGGTGGTAATTTTAAATATCTCATTAATTTTTATAGATTTTTTATATATAAATAATTTTTTCCCATTTTTGCAAATAAAGATTGCGGATTTTGTTGCCGTTTGGTCCCGTGGGGACACGCTTGGTATTAGACTGGCAATGGAAAGTTATTAGATTGATGGTTTCACACACCCCCTCTTTCCTCCGATTGGCTGTAAGCGGAGTCAGACACGTATATAAACATAAGCCGCCTTACCGGAAGTGATGTCTTTGATAACGCCCATTAAGGCGGGCGAAACGCGTCGACGTAACTTCCGGGCAGCGGAACACAGCAGCGTCATTTCCTGTTAACCACCGTGAAACGCACGCCGGCAGCGCCACGGAAGTAAAGGGATCAGCTGCATAGGATATTCAATGCTGTTCAATGCTATCTATTGATGATACCTTTGTGAGTATTATTTTTTACTTTTGATCTTAATAAACCCTACGGGCTTCACCATGTATGGCTTCTTCCTTTTCTTTTAAAAACCCATATTGGAGAGAGAGAGAGGAGACTATTTTAAGGAGCCATCCGAAGCCGTGCATGTTATCCATCCATCCGTTCAAGGGATATTGTACATGCCTGGGTAGCTGCATTTATCCTGCAATCCGAACAAAGAACACTATATATATGTTCAAGGCCCATTTATATTCTTAATCTGGTGAGTGCATCCCCATTGGGGGTTCCCCTTCTTTTCTTGAAGAGCACCTGGGCACTTTAAAGGATTTGAGCACCTTTATTGGCACTTTAGTTTCGTTGGAAGAAATCATCTTTTGGACTGCACTTAATCAATTCACTTGCACTTTATAGATTATGGACACTTATGTATTGCACATTATGGCACTTTAATAACTTATACCCATTGATTATGAATGTATTTTTGTCACAGCATATTTATTAATTTTATAGCACATTATATATACATATATATTTTTTTACCTGTTAGCGCTGTCTATTTATATCTTTCCACATTCTTCTGGTAGTTTACCTAGTGAGCAGCAGCTTCAGGATTTATTTAAATAATTTTCAAAAAAATTTTTTAATTTTTAATTTTCACTAAATTATACATCACAGCGCGGATATTAATTTATTGTATACACATATGTATTAATAAACATAATATTATATATATTTATTTTTCATCACCTCATAGCCGTGTGCTTCATTTATGATCCCAAATTTCCCTCCTCTTTTATCTGTACCAGGGGAAGAGGCATATGTCTCCACCCAGTCATTGCCTCATTTAAAGTCCCATCTATCCCCCCCTTCATAATAAGCATATAAGGATATCCTATATTGCATGTGTGAATCTATTCAACCTATATATTAGATGGGACATTTGCACTTGAAAGTATTTGTTTTTAACTTAAAATGAGACTTCCTCCATGGTAGCCTGGTGGGTGTTATGCAAAGTCACATTAGCATGGGGGTTATAAGGTATCCCTAGATAGATTAGGAATTCGGGGAATCTATGGGGTAAAACATCTATGACAGATAATTAGAGCACCACAAGCAAAGGAAAAGCTTATTGTTAGGGTTGAATATTCCACCCGTTTGCCTATTATTATCTGTCAGTGTTAATAATGCTGAAATGCACTCTTCACGTGCTCATGTACAGAAATATATTTTTATTTATGATGCAAACAGGACAGTGAACTTCTTTGTGAACAGGACTTTCTTTGTGAATATAAAAGGAAGAAAGATCTATCATAAACCAGATAAATTACTGATCATCTTTGAATTTGTGTTCTTTATGCTACCAAGCTTGTTTGTATTAGTTAGGCTTGTAGGCCAGAGCTGTCTACTTTCTCCACTGCAGGTGGCGCTCAACTGCAGCATCATTACAGAGGGAGAGGAAGTCAAAAGGAACATGGTTCCCCTATGGTTTAAAGGGTCATTGGGAAGTTATACGCTTGGATGCTCCCGCCCCATTTGACTCTAGCAGCCATTTTGGGTCAGGCAAAGCCTATTTAATTTCCTGGCTCCTAGGCTTGGCATGCATTTCACGTGTGGGCAGTGCAAGGACAGGTCACCTTTCTGACGAGGAGAGTGATTAGTGGCAGGAAGAAGTTCTAGACAAGTAAAGACAGGATGGGGACAAGCCACCCTTCTGGAGACCTACCAATTTGGGCTCAGCCAGGCCTCATACCACCCCTTGAGACAGACGCTGTTGGCATATCTGAGATCCGTTCTGCTACACATTGCTGTGACATGCCGTGAGTGTTCCCACTCAGGTTCGTTCTCACTGGGTTTGTTGTAAATTATGCATCACAACCTATATGTACAACCTCCTATCGATTTACCCACAGCTACATAGATCAAAGGCCTGTTGGTAAGTCAGACTGTAACACGTATTGTAACATTAAGACTTGCATTAACATCAGGGTTTTAATCAAACACAAAGTCAGTTTCAGGGGAAATTTCTTTTTTTTCTAGTCTACTGAACCTAAATAGATATTTGAAATGACACAAGTTGAAGAAAAAAAAATATTACTTTCATAAATGAACCCCACAGTTCTGATCTTTGGTCAGTTATCTTTTAAAAAGGTTACAAGAAACTGAACAAAATCTGATTGCTAAAGTATCTGTTTTCAATACCAAAGCAGAACTTTCTCTCTCAATCAACATTGGCTTTTTTCATTCTTATGCTGCTAGCATTAGTAAATAGATAGGAAAGTATATCATATTTACTTGTTTAAAACTTTTTTTTTTTACATTTCTTTAGTTGCTTCCTGGTTTCCAGGTCTAGACAAATGATGTCATACATCCCAGGAGTCTTCAGGAGGGGGGGAGGAGTTTTCCAAGCTAAGCACACCATCCTGCTTGCATGCCTGAGTTCTGGGCGGATGGATTCAAGGAAATAAATGCTACATACACTGCCCCTAGTCAAGATGGCCACAAACAGAAATGATAGAAGGCAGTTTTTCAAAGGGATTTCCCAGAAAAAAAAAGCATGGAGACATGGATGGATGAGTGAGTTTGCTTTGAATATTAAATAACATTCAAGTTTTTTGGTGATTACATGCAGTGCAGTTCTGCTTTAATTGTAAAACACAGCATTTTCTGCCTTTGAATTTAATGTACTGCTTATAAATGTTCAACACAGGTGGTTAGCATTCCTGTTTTATTATTTATATGTAAGTAGAATAGTTTCTTTATAGGTTTAACATACACATTTTTGCCCTAGAGGGAGTGTGTACAGTGATATGTAAAAAAGTAACTTGACAGTGCTTGTCTGTAAAGAAGCTGCTCTATGTCATTCCAAACTCTGAAAGTACATGTTTATCCCCTATAACTTCACCTAGAGTTCTGAAGAGAAGGGATCAAACAGAAAATACACTTTCAGTAACGCTGAAATTTTGGGGTGAAGTGAAGGAGGGATATATATATATATATATATATATATATATATATATATATATATATATATATATATATATGTATATATATAAATATATTTATATATATATATATATATATATGTCGTTTTCAGGATTTTGTAACAGCAATGCCTGTGCTGTCTGTTGGCCAGAATAATGCACCTTTACAAGATTAGTATAGTTGTAGAGTGAGCATAGTGCACCCTCATAGACATATATGGGGCTGTCACCTGCATATCTTCAGTCATCAGATCAAAAGCAAAAATCCTACTACTGTGATAACCAGGGAAAGGCAATTTTTCTGGTTGCTGTTAAGATTTTCTAAAATACTTTTGTTTTTCCCGTTTACCATTACATACCAGTAAAGACTGAAACTTTGCAGTATATAGATTGAGTTGAAGTGAAAATGTTAGACACAGAATTTTTACACTGGTGACTCACAAAAATGGCACAAACTTCTGGTTTGGGCACCTAGGGAAACTAAAAGACACAACGCCCTGACATAAAATATGAATATAAAAAATAAGTACAAAAATTATATGGCAGCGCTAAGGATAACAACACAAAAAATATATATATGCACATACTGTAAATTGTGAAACCAACATGTTCAGTGATACAAACAAAAAATAAACTGAGGTGAATAAACACCCACAAAATAGTATAATAAATTGTCCAAAATGTGATGATAATACAAGTTCAATGGTCTTGTAAATTAATCTTGACAGCTGGTATATGAAATAAGTCCCAAAAGCAATTTAGGTGAATATCCAAATGTGAGGATGATATGTCCAAAGACTTAGCTGTTAACCTGTGATCCACCACCACAAAATATAGCCAGCATGCTTACCAGAGATAGTGGACTCATATACCATTAGTACTGAGTTGACAAGGCTGGTAAAAAATCCTCATCTTTCCAAGATCGGCTCAATTAAACCATAGGAGAAATTTGCAGATCTCCTAGTGCTCTAGGTCGAGGTAGATGATCTCCGCATTCACGGGTCAACCTCCTCCCATCTCATCAATATATGTAAAGGAATACCAAGCATCTGCACATAGTGTAAAATCATTACTAAAAACTTTTATTAAAATGTACTAATCACTTACAAAAATCCAATGATAAAACAGCGCTGCATAACTTATCATCCAGATGACAGTATGGATCAAAAACACAATGGGGTTTATTTATTAAAGGTAAACCCACTGTGCACTTCCAAGTGCACTTGGAAGTGCAGTCATGTAGATCTGAAGGGAAGATCTGAAATATGGGTAAGCTCTGCTGATTTTTATCATCCAATCATGTGCAATCAAAAATGCTGTTTTTTTCTTTTTCTTGCATGCCCCCCTCAGATCTCCAGTGACTGCACTTCCAAGTGCACTTGTAGTGCACAGTGGATTTGCCTTTAGTAAATAAACCCAACTGACATCTTGGGCAGGAGCTCCATCTGATGCATTTCCTCATACTTGACATCATCTGGGGACGTTCACATGCATGTATTTGCATCCAACCCGTATCCTTTATGATGCTGCGTGATGAATATGTCTCTGCCTCTACTTTTCAGCTTTGAGGAGACCAATAATTCTGACCAAATCCCCAACTCTATGTTTGGAAATGTAACCCCAAACCTGCAAGGAGTATCCACAATGCTTCACTGTTGCCCTCCTCCTTGTACCACTCTAAAGGCCCTAAGTAAACAAACTACCTTCTGTTACAGCCAAATATTTTAAATTTGAACTCATTAGTTCAGTGCTTTCAGAGTCCCTTGGCCTTGTTTTCATGACAGGTATAGCATTTTATTCACAAGTCTTCCATGAAAACCACTTCTTAACACTTATTACCAGACTTTTCCAGACTGTAGATAGATGTACTATGATCCCAATGGTATCTATCAATTCTGAGATGATAGTGCCACTGGACATCTTCAGCTTGTCTTTCCTTGGCTGACCATTTTCTGTCTTCAGTGTTACCTGTTTCTTTATGCTTCTCCAGAAGAGCTTGAACAGCACATCTGAAAGCACTTGTCTTTATGAAATTTCTGCATGTTAGAGACCTGGTTGATGCAGTAAGGAAAACCAATATCTTGCTGTTGTAGTCATTATTGCAATTATAAAAGATTTTTTTAAATTAACCTGTCTTCTGTAACCTCAAATTATTGGTAGAGCATGGCTTTTCCTTACCCACTTTTATTCCTCCTACACAGGTTGATCATTAGGTGGTATAAGTGGTATAAGTACGGTATTTAATAAAGTACTGGACCATATGCCTGCAAACTTCTTAAAGTAAAACTAAACTCTCTCAATCTAACTATTTTTAGTCCTTATGCTACTAGCCTTAGAAAATAAATAGAAAAGTATATTATATTTACGTGTTTCAGATTTTTCTTCTTACATTTCTTTAGTTGCTTCCTACTTTCTGGCCTAGGCCAAAATTATGTTAAACATACAATGAGTTTTCATGGGACATTTTGTTTTTTCAAAGTGATTTCTAAACAAAATAAAGCATGGAAACATGGATAAATGGATAAGTTTACTTTGAATATTAAAATAATTAAAAAGATTTTTAGTTTGTGGTGTTCAGTTGAGTTCCTCTTTAAGTGTGATCAGTGGGAGCATTGACGCTGTTTAAAAGGCATAGAGTGGACACACATACCCCTTTCCTCTTTATAGACATGATCCTGAATGTTCATCATTCAAGCATTATGGTTCCTGGGGTAGGTGAATCATGCACACATGTCCAGCCACCTTGGGAACTCTATGTCCACTCTTGGGGTTTGCACATTCTTAGTGGGTAGCTGGATACCCTAAATTGTATGTAAATCCTAACAATCAATTTTTCTTATTTGCTCCATTTTGGTTTGTTAAATAAACCATTGAAAGTGTTTTGTTTTATATGTTTGAGAAATGCAAAAAAAAAAAAAAAACAGATTTGATACTACCAGAAATCCAGCGGGCTCACAAGTTTCTGTATACTCTGCAGTGTTATCTCAAGCAGTGTTATCAGCTCTGTCCAATTGATCACTGTGAATTACAGAAGAACCTCCTCCTATGTTAGGCAAATGAGGAAAGAGGGAGTCCTAACAAACTTACAGTTAATTTACTAAAACTGGAGAGTGCAAAATCTGGTGCAGGTGTACATGGTAGCCAATCAGTTTTAGAACTTCAGCTTGTTCAATTAAGATTTGCCAAAAAATTGAAAATGATTGGTTTCTTTGCAGATTTTGTACTCTCCAGTTTTAGTAAATTAACTTCTTTCTGTCCTTGGATGACAACACTGCTCCTCTATAAATACTGTACAGTGAGTAAGCATTCTCACCCTAGGACAGAAAGTGTGTTACTGGCAGAATCAGCATGTTAAAATAAAATAAAATTGCTTTAAAAAAAAAAAAAAACAATTTAGGCATCAAAGCTAAAAACTGGTAAGTTGCAATTTAATAAGACATCAGGCATTAATACGCCATCCTTGGTTGTAACCCATGATGCAGGGGGGATTTCGTAGATTTTTGTAGGCCATATCAATTACAAGCCATATTAGTAAATATAATGCAGTCAGTTGTATAAACTGGGTCAGGTACAGGCATCAGAAACCTAATTTTTAATAAAAAGATCACACAGAGATTCTGAAGACCACCCAGTTGTAGGTCAACTATCAGAAATTCAGCCTCACACGTTTCTGTGCACTCTGAAGTGTTAAGTGGGATACACAGTAATAGAAAATCTGCCGAAAGTTCCCACCGAGGTAAAATCGTATGATTTTCGGCTAGTGTGTACACAACTTTCAGCAGCCGATGCCGACATTTTCAAAGAAAAAAAAATGGAGGGACAAACACCAAAATTTTTATCGTCCGTCCGCAGACGACCAATTTTCGTTTAACGTGTATGCAGTACGTCTGCAAAAAAATTGGATACGAAAGACCGCGCATGATCTGAAGTTGCTGACAACCCGGAAGTCTAGGAACAAATGTCCCAAAAAAAAAAAAAATTGGACGAGAAATTTCGTGAACATTATGCACTGTCAACTAAAAACGGTTATGACCGCTGAGCATGAGAGAGAAAAATCGGAGGATATTTTGTCCGATTTACGTCAAGTGTATACGAGCCTTTATCTAAAGCAGTATTATCAGCTCTATCCAGTTAATTACTGTAAACTACAGAAGAATGTCCTTCCTATATTATGCCAATGAGGAAAGAGGGAGATATTCTAATGTTCTAACACACTTTCCAGTGAGTGAGCGTTCTCACACTAGGACAGAAAAGTGTGTTACTGGCAGGATCAGCAGGTGAAAATAAAATAAAATTGCTTTAGAAAAAAGAAAATGAATTCAGGCACCAAGTCTAAGAACTAGTAAGTTGCAATAGTGTCATATTTCTTGGGTTTAGACTTCCTAATACTGCATCTGGATCTGGTTATAACCCATGATGTAGAGAGATTTGGTAGTTTTTTTAGGCTATATCAAGCCTAAAAATTTTAGGCTTGACATATTAGTAAATATAATGCAATCAGATGTATAAACTGGGTCAGCTATGGGCATCAAACCTAAGTTGCAATAATAAGATCACATAGAGATTCTGAAGACCACCCAGTTGTAGGTCAACTATGAGAAATCCAGCGGGCTCACAAGTTACTGTGCACTCTGCAATGTTATCACAAGCAGTGTTATCAGCTCTGTTTAGCTAATTAATGTGAACTATAGAAGAACCTCCTTCCTATGTTATGCAGATGACAAAGAGGGAAATGTTCTGAAGTCCTAACACACTTTCTGTCCTAGAATGACAACACTGCTCCTCCATAGATACAACGGTATACAGTGAGTGAGAGTTCTCACCCTAGGACGGAAAGTGTGTTACTGGCAGGAACAGCTGGTAAAAATAAAATTACCTTAAAAAAAGAAAAAGAAAATGTATTCAGGCATCAAATCTAGGAACTGGTAAGTTGTAATGTATTATTATAGGCATAATTTTAAGACCTAATTCAAGATTAAATATATTAATATTTTTTTCTTGGGCTTAGACACACTAATATGACATCTTTGGTTGAAACCCATGATGGCGGGGAAATTTGGTAGGTTTTGTGGACCATATCAAGTATAAGCCTTATTAGAACCTCCTTGCTATGTTAAGCAGAAGGGGAAAAAGTGAGAAAATGTTCTGAAGTCCTAACACACTTTTTGTCCTAGGGTGACAACACCGCTCCTCCATAGATATTGTACAGTGAGTAAGCATTCTCACCCTAGGACAGAAAGTGTGTTACAGGCAGAATCAGCAGATAAATAAAAATAAAATAGCTTTAAAAAAAAAAAAAAAAAACAATTCAGGCATCAAATCTAAGAACTGCTAAGTTTCAACATACAGTAAACCCCCGCTCCATTGCGGTTCAGTTTTTGCGGTCCCGGTATATTGCGTTTTTTTCTGTAATGTTATTTTACTAATTAAATCATTGAAAATTAAATATTTTTGTGTTTTCCATAGCTTTTGCTCTGTCTCTCAGTATCTTTTATGTGTTTAAATGAGTTTCTATTGTTTTAAAGGTTTGTTTAAAGACCTTGAAATGCTTTTAAAAGTACAGTGACAATAAAAAAACATGCCTACGATGTATTTTAATAGGGTTTTTCTATTTCGTGGATTTTCACTTTTCGCGGGTGGGTCCGGAACGTAACCCCCGCAATGGAGGGGGGTTTACTGTATTATTAATATTTCTTTTAGCCATCTTTTTTTAGACATCAGACATCAATACGCCATCTTTGGTTGTAACCCATGATGTAGGGGGGATTTGGTAGGTTTTGTAGGCCATATCAAGTACAACCCATATTAGTAAATAGACTGCAGTCAGATGTATAAGCCGGGTCGTCGATAGGGATAAAAAACCTTATTTGCAATACTAAGATCACTCAGAGATTCTGAAGACCACTCACCTGTAGGCCAGCTATGGCAGTAGGCATCACCATGCATGCTCCATAAGGCCTCCATATAAGGCTCCATATGTATTTGCAGTTGGAAATGTTAGCCCGTTGCTCCATTAATGCGCTTTAAACACACAAAATGTTTGCAATGTCAAATACAAACAAAGAAGACAAAAAAAGCAAAAAGGGTGAGAAATATTCTGGGAAGATTTTTTTTTTCTTTATAATAACTATTTTTTCTGGAGATGCCAAGCTCTTTTAAAATTACACACACTTTCTCCTTGAAAATTCAGCAATTTGCACAACTGTGCATGGTAAACTCGTGCATTGCATCTAAAAAACACTTTCTTTTCTCAGGATCCCCAGGATGCATTACTAAATCCCCTTGATCCTTGTCCTTTTAATAGGCTTAAGTGTCTCGCTACCAGCTGAGCTTGAGGTCGCACACAGGTCAATCTAGTCTGAGATGGTTGTCAGTAGACCACCTGACCCAAGTTACAGATGCACCCCCACTACCACAACCACCCCAAAAAAAAAGTCTTTTTATCTATACCCATGCTTGGAGTAATCGTTCCACGGAACATTTTCATCAGTTACCACTTATATGAACAGAAATATATACAACACAGTCTAACCAAACATGTGCTTGAGTTACATAATATTTAGTGAGGCAGAAAGGGATAATTGCTCTTGATACGCATAGGACCATAAAAGCATGCTACGTAATCTGTATGTAACCTGTATTAAAATATACCCAACCCATTATCATACAAGCAAAGGCCAGTGTTTAATGCCACTGTAAACAATGACTGAATGTCAATAAAACTGCCTGTGCACATTAAACTTTAATACTGTTTCCTGTTAATTGTTTTAATGTTTAACATTTGGCCATCAAAAAAATAACTGTATGTGAATTTTATCATAAGCTTTTCAAATACGTTTCCTAAGGACTGAGGAATGCAAGTGCTGGCTCTAAAGTTAGTTGCAAGGATTGTTCTTCTATTAACAAGTAGGCATTCTAAAAGCTGAATAAAGCGGAATTTGTGTTTTATTTGACGGCTGATATTTTTTCAGGGGTTCATGGGATTAAGTACCTCCAGGACTGTTTAGCAAGGCTTAACTGGTATGTGTTTTGTGGCACAGTGTGGCATGACAGAGGTGTCTGTTGAAAGACTCCCTTTAACTCATTATGAGATAAAAGGGCCTGTCCTTATCACTAACACCTACCTCTAGGCCTGGACTGTAGGTTTGTAATGGAGAACAGTCACGCCAGGCTTGTTATCAACATTTTCCAATTTTCTAAACATGAAACATTATTCAGAGAATAATACATTAGGCTCCCAGTCCCAGTCTTTATTTAATCTGCCATTACATTAAAGATGGTGGTTGGACATTAGTGGTTTTACTACTGAAACATCCTATTTTATTTGGACACAAACAAACATATATGCTCATATTATATAAAAGTACTTAAGCCTAGTACACATGATGAGATTATGGGACGAATGATCGTCGTTTTTTTTTTTTTTTTTTGCATGCTAGTCTCCATATTGATAATGACTAGTTCACTAAAGTACAAAAATTCTCGTACGACAGAATAAAAATCTGGAAGTGTTGTGATGTATTTGTAATGTATTTTCGGATGAAAACTGTACTGATTGACCTCTTCTAGACCGCCCCACGCAGATATACTTATGGCTCGTTTCCACTGAGCTTTCTGGTACGGTTTGGTTCGGTACGGTACGCTATTTATGCCGTTTCCATTGTGAATGGTACCCTAATTCCGAACCGTACCGTACCACTATTTTGGGACCCTTTCGTTGGGGTACCAAGTACATTAATACCGTATCTACAGGGTGGAGCTACACTCTGTAGAACTTTGATTGGTTGACAGAGAATCGTCTATCACAGCTTTCCTGCTACACCACGCCTATCATGAAAGGGTACTATTGGCAGTGGAAACGCAAGGTGTACCGTTCCGAACGTACCATACTGAACCGAACCTTACCGTACCACTCAGTGGAAACGAGGCATAAATGTACCTGTATGTGATTTTTCACAATGGGTCTGGGGCATATGTGCGCGCGACGCCGGCGACCCGCTCTCGCCCTAATTGGATACAGCGGGAACCAATCAGCGGGTCTCGCAGACCTGATGTTTGCTGCCACCTCGCGATCGTTCGGGAGAGAGGCAGAACGGCGGTCTGCCTATGTAAACAGGAACACGGATCTCTATCTTCCCCCAGTCAAAGCATCCCCCACACAGTTAGAAAGTACTCCCAGAGAACACAGTTATCCCTTTGATTGCCCCTGATGTTAACCCCTTCCCTGCCATTAGTATAGTGATAGTGCATATTTTTAGCACTGATCACTGTATTAGTGTCACTGGTCCCCCAAAGAAGTATCAAAAGTGTCAGTTAGTGTCCAATTTGTCTGCCACAATATCACAGTCTCACTAAAACGACCATTGCTATTGAAAAAAAACCTAGTAATTGCTAGTAGCCTTTACTATTAAAATAAATAAATAAAAATTCCAGAAAAATATCCTGGTTGGAGCCGCTGTACTAACAATCCGATGTTAGTACAGCGATCATCATGCTGTTCTATTGTGCTCTAACAGGGGGGCACTCTTAGCCATTGGATGAGAGCGCTGAAGCTAATCGGGAGCCGGCCAGCAAACCTTTTTCAGTCATGCCCCTTTGGCTTCTGTCGGACCAGTGGCAGTACATACAGGCTGAATGTCGGCCGGATTCTATTGAACTGGCCAGTGCTGCCTGACATTTGGCCCATGAGTACGGGACCTTAGGCAGGCCATAGATGGATTGAATTTCTTTCCTGCAACCAGGGGTGGTTGACAGGGGAATCTCTCCCACAGAGCCATTGTGTTCTCCTGGTTTGGGGGAGGGGGGCAGGGGAAGCCATCCCCGGAAAGAGAAGACAGTGATTATATACCAGCCGCTAGCGATAATCACATGTAAAATCTGGCAGACTGGTTGTACCCAAATTGATCGATCGATCAACTTGGGTACATCCAGCCTGCTCATACATGGTTCGAATCTCGGCCAGTTCGTGCTGCACCGGCTGAGATTCAAATCGTCAATGGCCGGCCTTAGATAGGGTGCACATGGGTGATTTTTGCTAGGGTAATCATTGCCCATGACTTATTAACCAGCTATCAGTACATGTAATGAACAATGGAGTGCAGCGATTTGTGGCAACGCAAAGCTTTAAATCTGGGCGCTTGATTGCTACTATGCAGCTGTATAGCTATTACCAGCAATGATTCAAAGTCAATTGCAAGGAGGGCAATTTTAGCAGTGCCATCACACTAGCAAAAATGGTCCACGTAGTCCCAGTCTATTGATGATGATTTGTGTCTGAGCTTTTTTAAAATCATAGTGATTGAAAAAGTTTGCCCTAGCCAAAGACTTGTAGATTCCTATCACTTGATTCCCCCTTCCATGCTAAACAGGAGGAATATGCACTGCTGTTCAACTTGTGGTTGCCTGCATCTGAGTGGATGCAATTGCTGTTTAACTGACAATTTTCCATCCAACTCTTTACATTTTCAACCGAAGTTTGATGGGCCAATTAGTGCCAATGGGACCACCCACAGTTCAAATTTTGGCAGATTCCCCAGGAATCGGCCAAAATTCACTTTGTGGCTGGCCCTGTCAGCACCCTTCTGCCCAATTGAAAAAATGAAAAAAAAAAATGCTGGGCAGAAAATTGTTAGCTAAGCAGTGCCTGCATCCAATTAAATGTAGGCATTGTTCAAGTATTTGGATAGCTGTCTTTGATAGCTGTTAGAATACAAGAACAATGAGAGATTTATCCATCTAGGTGAACATGGATGGAGGAAACTGTTACGCTGGCCATAGATGGATCAAAATTTGGTGGGTTCAGCATGGACCAGCCGAATTTCAATCTATCAATGGGTGCTGTGGTTGGACAGAAGTCAAACTACTGAACAATTTCTGTACAACCACCCTGTCAGATTTTTCCTGCTTGATCAGCGCTACAGGCTAAAGCCAGAAGCACTGATCAGTGTATTTTTACAGTGGGAAGGTCTCCCCTCTGTTAGAATACAATAACACAGCAAAGAGGATTCCCCCCTCCACCTCAAATGTATGGGTGGAAGAATCGGGTCAGTTTTTTCATTCAACCTACCAGTTGAATGAAAAAAACTGGCCCGTCTATTGTCATCTTTTTTTTTTTATTTAGCTTGCAGGCCAAATGAAAAAATCTGTGTGTGTATGGCCAGCTTAACCTCCCTGGCGGTATGATTCTTTCGGATTTTAGGTGCTGAAAGCGGTACCATTATTTTGCATGTAATTCTTAAGAATGAGCAGCCCAAACCAACTATTTACATATGATTTTTTTTTTCTGTGCGTTCTTCTTTATAACATCTCGGGTATGATAAAGTTCGAAACACAAAATCATAAATTATAATATAATAAAAAACTATAAATAAGTTAAAGTATGTATGTATGTATGTATGTATATATATATATATATATATATACGTATATATATGTATATATACAGTATATGTAAAAAGTACAGCAAAACTGCAGGGAAGGGCACTGGGGGGCAAACTAATGTGAATTTATTTTATTTTGCAATGTATCAGTGTGTTTGTTGTGACGTCACGTCGCAGGAGACGGAAGCCGGGGCACACAGAGCATCGGGAGGAAGATCCGCCGCCAAACACCGCCGAGATACATCGCTGGATCCCGGGGACAAGGTAAGTAACCCCTCTACCAGGATCCAGCGATCTTACTAGCGGTACCCCAAGTGTGGCTCGGGGTTACCGCTTTTGGCACTGAAATTTAACCCTGAGCCACACTCTGGAATACCGCTAGGAAGGTTAAGGCTGGCCATACATTATACAATTGTCTTGTACAATTTTCTTTAGATTTACCAAAACCAAATCATATGAGGTCAAACCTAATCACTTTCAATTTGTATACAATCAGGCAGGCCATACATAGTTGAAGGTAATCCTATATAAAATTGAATAAGAAAACTGTATAGTATATGACAAGCTTAAGTCTGTGCCTATAGACACCAAAACAAAGAGGAGGTATGCATTATCATCAGTAAAACAATAGTCATCATATATTTGATTTTTCACATTTTGGCAATATTCTAAGCCACATTAAGATAAATAAAACAAGAACAAGTATTAGGTAGAAGTGATGATCCCAGAAAAAGGGTAATGCTTGGAATGGCAAAGGCCTTGTGCCTACATACTCCAAGGTTTGGATTGGACAGCAGGCATGCATATATTGATAGATTAATTATTTCTGGACATAAAGAATAAAGAATCAACTCTCTGTAAGCTATAATGCTAACTAAATGTCAGCTGAATAATAAAGCTAAAATCTGAAAATCTTTAAATGCTGGCGTAGCAACTACTGTACTTACATTTTAGTATGCTAGAAGATTTCTGTCAATACCATGTGTATACATGGCAGAAAAATGCCAAAACAATCTCTTCTCTGATTAGACATTTCTTGAAAGATTAGATGGACTTATAGCGGCTCATTGAGTAGATAATGTAGCACTTTTATTTTTTTTTTCATGTCTATCAAAGTAGACTAAATAAAGGGACACCTTTACGAATAATTATTTTAGTATACTGTCTCAAGTATTATGTGTACTAATTCTAGACAGCTTGTGTTAAGATGCTGTTCTGAATGCTTAGCAATGACACTATTATGGTAAAAATTAAAAGTGAAGTCATCTCAATCTGTTAAATAACATTTTGTTATTGTTTAACGTGCAGCACATTGCTCCCATGTACTCAATGTGATTTAGTATCAGCCTCTTGGAAATTTCCCTTATAGCAGCACTCAGACTGGGAGAGGGATTGACAGTGTTAGAAGCTGATCAGGTGTCCTGCATGCAGATATGCTGACAAGAAACAACCTGGTAGGAAAAGAGAGCAGAGTGAGCAGACAGATGACCTCACCAGTCTGCTGCTGCTTCTTCAATGTCCAGATAGGACACTGTGGGTTGGGAGGTGACAGCACTGTATTCTGAGCCTATAAAGGCTCATTTATACTAGCTTGGCCTTCTAAAGTCATCTCCACATTGCCTGTTTTAATTCCTAAAAACCACATGCATTGTGGGGTTTTTGTAGTGCCGCATCATTTAATTGATGGAGTCATGTTTGTCAGGCGGTACTGCTCACCAAAAGCAACAGGGAATAACTTTTGCCGCAGAATGTGTACACCCCTGTCCTCTGTCTTTGCAATTTAAGGGAGAGCTGTATAGTAAAAATGTGGCTTGACTGGTGGTTTTACCACCCCCCAATCGCAGGTGTAAATGAGGGCTAACAGTAAACGTAGATTCATAGACCTGGCTGTGCTATGTGAAGGAGCTGTGTAAATCTCAGGAATGAATGGACTTGGTAATCAGCTAGATTATATGCATTTCATCTGTGTGTTGAGGTGTTTTCTAGAATTTCATCCTTCAGTTTTAGAAGCCAGTGTTCTATGTTCTTCTGTGTTTCTGTATCTACCTGGACTTTGTGGTTTTCCCACTGAGGTGTTGAATAGAGCTGCTGCTATTTGTTAGGATGTCCTGTTCTGCAAATGTCCCCATTCCCTCCAGGAACAAGTATAACTTCATGTAGTACAATCTTTACACATGTGCAAAGGGAGCTAAGAGGACCTGATAAGTTGTGTTTTGAGCATAATGCACCTTTTTTCATGGAGCACTAGAAAAGATCCTTTTTTTAATCTGTGGCGGTGCTGAGAATTAAGTGTACGAAAAATGTGCACTTAACGGTGTGCTTTGTACACCCCCCCCCCCCCCCCAAGGGCTAGGACCTCTCCTTGATCGCCCAAGGCGCAAGTCTCCTGCCCGGGACTAAGGGTACGACATGTTCTTTGAAAACAATTTTTTTTAAGCCTGTGCTGTGTGAAACACCCTCGAACTAACACCCAGGGCAAAAAAGAAAGAGTGCACACACAAAAGAGAGAACACAAAAAAGTGCACAGGGTGTACACATGGACCTCCTCCAAAGAGGAAAGACCCTTACCCAGATCCCCTGGGGTGCAAGGCTCCAGACAGGGACTGAGGTACTCATTGGCATACCTAGCCAAAACCAGACGGGCCCCGTTCTCTGGGAGGTCTGCCGAAACAGGCAACCCCAAGTACTGGAGGGAGACCCCATGAGAGAGGGCGAACCAGACCAGAAGGCCATGTCCACCCCATCCCAAGACTTTCAGGGAAGGCCTGAGGACCAACACTCTACTAATCGGAATAAGTAAAGTGTACAGTGCAAGTGACAAACACACAAAAAATAAAAGTGGTAAAAGGGAAGTGGAGAAGTGCTTAGTGATATCAAAGAGATGTATACACCGCTCAGGTGAATCTGTATCAGCAATCCGTCGTGGGTGCTTGACCTCAGCTCGCCACCGTAGACAATGCAATAAGAAGAAGAAACCGCTGCTGTACCTTGTACTTGGATATGTGCTAATAAAAGAGAATTTTTCTTCAAACTTCATTCAATTTTCCTGTGGTGTGCGACTGTTTCCTCTTCCTATTGTATTTCGGAAGTGCCTAGGTTCTAGTGCAATACCATGGCAGGCCCTCCAGCCAGGAATAGAAAATTCCTCTGATCCCAGCCAAAAGGCTCGGCTCAAGAGGCAGGTGCGAAAAAAGTGTGACATGGTGCAGTGACCTTGGTGCCTATAAACTCAAAGTGCCCGGTACACAGTGAGTATTATGGCACCCCTGGACTGCCACCCCAGGGGGAAATACACCACGGGCTTCTTTTACAGAACAGCCTTTGGACATTATTTTTACACCCATGAGTATTGTACCTCAGTCAGTTGCATAGTTTTTAGCTGTTAGCCTACTGATTGCTAGATTTGATAGCTTACTGAGAGTTGCTAATCATGTCTTTGTCTGCTATTAATAAAATCCTATCTTTTATTCTAGATATATGTTTTGCTTTATAAACTAGATTAAAAATGACTCACTGATTGATTAAATTGATTAAGTAATTGTAAAATACATTACAGGTTCTGTTGACTGTTCTGAACTAATTCTCCAATTCCACAGAAATCTGTACCAGTTTGTGTTTGATAGCTGGAGGCTCAAGGACTGTAGCTTGAGCTTGGGCCTAAATGAGGAAGGATGAGGTTTGACAGAAAGGAAGCCCATGAGGGGACATGTTAGCATAGACACGAATATAGTCACCTTGAGGGACTGGCGTGCTGGTAGTTAAAATAGGGGAGCTGAGCCCCTGCAATGGAGGCTTGAGAAGATTCCTAAACAATTTGGAGTAATCAGTCACAAACAATGATATGTAGCTGTACTCCAAGGAGGTTCAGCAAGCTCCTATTATTTAAGTATAGAAAGGTATGACCCGGGGGACCATAGCTGCAGTAGTGAGAGTTGTGCCAGGTCCCCTGAAGTGTGGATAAAATGCCAGGGACACATTCTTTTAGCATTTGGGGTTTAAGAAGCTATATTCGGTCAATTATTGCCATCACCCAAGCAAAAGAAAGCTATTTTTCATGTGTAGATGGGGTAGCCTGTTTCAACAACAAGTTTCTTGGAATTATCTCTTGAAAATGAGTATTACATTTCTGCTTCTAGTGCAGAACTGTTCATTGATCCCACAAAGATTACTACAGATACTGAACTGTTCACTGAACCAGGTGTAAATGGAATTTCCCATTTGAGGATTGCTGCCTGGGGATCAGGACTCTGGGTAAGGATTGCTGCTTTGAGACTAATATTAGAACTCCACAGTATAAAACTAGCAAAGCCTTCTACCACGATACCCATCATCTCATCATCTACAAACCATTGCCACCATTTACAAATCAGATGTATGGCTTTACTACTGCCACAGCACTGTCAACTTTTTACCCTGGAGGAACCCTTGCAATCATTTTCAGGTCTTGGGGAACCCCTGCTTAAGTTATATGTAAAACTCCCAGTACCTAAGTGTGATCATAATAAGAGGTGTCCTCTTACATTGGTGGTGAGTGGCAAAAGGAATCCTTATATTGACCACTAGTGGGAAATATTGGGAGAAAGACCCCCCCTTAGTTGGAGGTCATTGGGAAGAATATCTCCTGGCCAGCAGCCAAAATGAATATTGGTGTTAGTGGATAATTATTTAGGAGTCAAGAGCAGAACTCGCATTTGCTATTTCTCCCCTTTTAAATATTTTCTTTATTTCTTATTCTTTTTATGTATGGGAGACAACTGTACTTATGTGTCAATCCCACTATGTTTTGTATAACCCCCCTTTTTTTATTATTTGAAAAAAAATATATATATATATAGTATCTCACAAAAGTGAGTCCGCCCCTTACATTTTTGTAAATATTTTATTATATCTTTTCATGTGACAACACTGAAGAAATGACACTTTGCTACAATGTAAAGTAGTGAGTGTACAGCTTGTATAACAGTGTACATTTGCTGTCCCCTCAAAATAACTCAACACACAGCCAATAATGCCTAAACCGCTAGCAACAAAAGTCAATACACCCCTAGGTGAAATGTCCAAATTGGGCCCAAAATGTCAATATTTTGTGTGTTCACCATTATTTTCCAGCACTCCCTTAACCTTCTTGGGCATGGAGTTCACCAGAGCTTCACAGGTTGCCACTGGAGTCCTCTCCCACTCCTCCATGATGACATCATGGATCTGGTGGATGTTAGAGACCTTGCGCTCCTCCACCCTCCAACCCCTTCAACCTCTGCAGCAATGCTGGCATCACTTATATGCCTAGTTCCCAAAGATAACCTCTGGATATGACGCTGAGCACATGCACTCAACTTCTTTGGTCGACCATGGTGAGGCCTGTTCTGAGTGGAACCTGTCCTGTTAAACTGCTGTATGGTCTTGGCCACCTTGCTGCAGCTCAGTTTCAAGGTCTTGCAATCTTCTTATAGCCTAGGTCAGTGATGGCGAACCTTGGCACCCCAGATGTTTTGGAACTACATTTCCCATGCTGCTCATACTCATACATTCTGCAGGGTAGGCATCATGTAGAGCATCATGAGAAATGTAGTTCCAAAACACCTGGGGTGCCAAGGTTTGCCATCACTGGCCTAGGTCATCATTATATAGAGCAACTATTCTTTTTTTCAGATCCTCAGAGAGTTCTTTGCCGTGAGGTGCCATGTTGAACTTCCAGTGACCAGTATGAGAGAGTGAGAGCGATAACACAAAATTTAACACACCTGCTCCCCATTCAACTCTGAGACCCTGTAACATTAACAAGTAACATGACATCCGGGAGGGAAATGGCTAATTGGTGCCCAATTTGGACATTTTCACTTAGGGGTGTACTCACTTTTGTTGCCAGCAGTTTAGACATTAATTGCTGTGTGCTGAGTTATTTTGAGGGGACAGCAAATTTATACAGTTATAGAAGCTGTACACTCACTACTTTACATTGTAGCAAAGTGTAATTTCTTCAGTGTTGTCACATGAAAAGATATAATAAAATATTTACATAAATGTGAGGGGTGTACTCACCTTTGTGAGTCACTGTATATATATATATATATATATATATATATATATATATATATACTTTTTTAGCTGTGATGTACTGTATACTATCAGTTATCAATTATGTACTTATAATTTTAAAGCCAATCTTTTTTTCAAATACAGCTGTTTTATTATGTCTTAGAATAACAGAGTACAGTATACATCTTAGTTTAGATGTAAAAATGAATGCATCTATTGACTTTGCGGTGTTTAATCAGCTGCCAGACCAACATGAATAATGCATACCGGTATACTAGTCAGTCAGCTAAATGACAAACTTATCCTGGCAAACTGAACGAGCAGAATTCTAAGTGATGGCTACATGAACTATCTGCTTAATGTCTGTACAAAAAGCTAGATTCTCTATTATTCAAGATATAAATGATAAATGATCCTAAATTCCATCAGTAGTATGCCTACAGAAGATGCAAGGATACAAACGAATGATCTTCTGTGTGTTATCATACCTTGAAATTGTTGCTGTCCTTGTACATGTGGTAAACATCATTTTTTTGGCTCCTGAAAATAGCCCAGATGTTCTTGAAGAGGGACCACCGATAAAAATTTTCGAACACATGACATTCCCTTACCGCACATGACTACAATTTTGTCAAGACACATACTTGATGGTGATGCTTATGCCACATTTGAAGTTTCATGGTGGAAATAATCATACTCAAAAACCTAATTTTGGGGAGGAGAGATGAGGGCGATTCTGTAAGGGTTATTCAAGTATCAGCAGCAGATGTATAATGGAAAAATGGGGTCCCTTGTTCTCTCTCTGGAACCCCTTATGTCTGCCCCCAGGACCTGTTCTCGCCCACAATCTGCTTTTCCCAGTCAATCTGGCAAGCACAATACATGTTTACTTTGTCTTCTGGTAGATGCTGCTGTCTTTTTTTTTTTAACAAGATACATAAATGTACAAATATATTTGACAATATAAATATACATTGTTCTAATATATGATACTTATGTGAAATCTTTTTATAATTTTCTAAATCCTACAATAGCACCCTGAGGAAGCAAATACATTTTGTGAAACGCGTTGACAAACATGCATGGAGGAGTTGTGGACCTGAATTTAGATATTTACCCACATCTTCTTCTATATTGACAGACTTCTACACATCTTATATGTTCGGATCCATGCCTCTATGTCTATGATTGGGTACCGTTTGACCAACTGTTGAGTAAAGGGTGTTATAATGATTTTATTATGTCTGTTATTTTAACAATATTTGTAATAAAGATGTATATTATTTTACACTTTACTGCCTCATGCTGTTTTTGTGACAGTACAATCTACTTTCTCAACCCTTTTTTCTATAATTTGGACGTTGGCAGGGTGAGGGTCCTCCTTTCTTGTATAATGGAAATGTCTCCAACATGGACAAAAGGAATTCACTGTCAAGGGGACCACCTATAAAATTAAGGAGTTTTAAACAAGCTCCTCGGAATATGTGGTATACTGCTTGTCATGCCCCTGCAGTCTTCAGTATGTAGGCAGGACAATACGTACCCTGTGGAAATGCTTTGGCAAACACCGCTGGTTCAATGAGGAAGGCAGGGATAAGCATAGTGCCCCCAGACACTTTGCTGAATACCACAACCCGTCGGACTCAAAGTCTGGGTTATCAAATCCATCCCTGCCAGTTTCCCTGAGGCAGAGAGATGTAGACGGCTCTGCCACAGGGAAACATATTGGATATAGGCCTTGGATGTGCTGTCTCCAGGAGGCATAAATGAAGAACTAGAGATCAGCACCATATTATAGGTATAAAAAAATAGCCATCACTTTATTAGATCTATTATTATTCCTGTACCATATCATCATACTAATCATATCTTTCTTGTATACTGTACGATATCATCATACTAATGCTCTCTGACATCTATTCACCACAGGAGGTCATGTCTTATCTTTAACGGGTTATCAGGGTTACTATCTGAGACACATCATCAGTAAGTCTACACATAAAAAATACAGACAAGGTTTAACATATCTAGAAGCCACTGTATTAATTATATTGGTCTACAGAAGTCTATAAGTCACCAATAGTTACATAAGCCTACAGATGTGTAGCATGTCTCTATAAGAAAAATATCTCTTAGACAATGGATTTATATGTACTAATACAATCTTGTAGATGCTATGGTCAACTATTCTGATATCTGCTCAAAGCTGTACATAATTATTTAGCACTTCAAATAAAGGATATATGGGTCGGTGAGCCACCATAGATAATGATTACCATCTATTCCCTGCTACTGTTCATATAAGTCTGCCACATGCACTTTGGCCCTTTAAATGTGCAATGGACAGACCCACAGACACGCTGTTTCTGTCAACCCATCCGTAGTATCTTGACCCTTTAAACTTGTTTGCTTATCAAAAGCAAATGGTCCTGGGTAAAAGCTGCCTCATAAAATGTATTGTTTTTATTCCCGTTTTTTAATTACCATGCTTAATTTTTTGTCATCATCAATAGTTTTAGCTTCTAAATGTTCTGTATACATAATGATTAACTTTTGTACTAATCATTGTAGTTGTATTTATTTGCATAAGCACCATAGGGGTGTAGGTCTGACCAAGGAACGATTCACACATGCTCCAAAACGCATTACCACCTGATGTCACTTCAGATCCCATGTCTTGCAGCGCGGCCTGGGCAGCTTTCTGGCTTCCTCGCTTCCCCTCAGTGGTTACAGCTGCTGGCCGGCTTTTTTCTCCCTAGAGGCGCAAGACTGTACAAGGATTATCATGCTGACATGCCTGTTTTTAATGGGAATCTTGTGTTTTTAAGTATTTGATCCTAATAAATCTGTGAAATGCTGCACTTAGAAGCACCTTCTGTTTCCTTCCTAAAAACTTTATTTTTCCTAACTTTTACCTCAAAGTTCTATATTTAACATATTACTTTAATCCCCAACCTACCCCTACCCCTTTAATCCAATGCCCTAAAGAGTTATGTAAACCCCATGAGTGAACTACACATATTTGCTCCCTTTTGGTCTGTTCTTTTCATGGACTACAGAATATTTAGTCAGAGCTTAAACCAAAAAAAGTAGCTTTAGACCAAATTCATAAAGGAGTCCAGAATATCTTTAATGATTCAAAAGCCAGCCAATTACAGTTTTATATCTATATGTTTGAAGCCTGAAATGTGGACAAAGGTTGCAAAGTTCAAGGGGGCCGAATACTTTCTCAAGGCACTGTATATATATATATATATATATATATATATATATACTTTATTACCAAAAGTATTGGGACGCCTGCCTTTACACCCACATGAACATTAATGGCATCCCAGTCTTAGTCTGTAGGGTTCAATATTGAGTTGGCCCACCCTTTGCAGCTATAACAACTTCAACTCTTCTGGGAACGCTTTCCACAAGGTTTAGGACTGTGTCTATGGGAATAAATGACCATTCTTCTGTGAGTGCATTTGTAAGGTGAGGCACTGATGTGCCCGACCCCTGAAAAATAACTCCACACCCTTATCCCCCCCCCCTCCACCAAATGATTTGGACCAGTGCACAAAGCAAGATCCATAAAGACATGAATGAGCGAGTTTGGGGTGGAGGAACTTGACTGGCCTGCAGCGAGTCCTGACCTCAACCCGATAGAATGCATTTGGGATGAATTAGAGAGCAGACTGGGAGCCAAGGCTTCTCTTCCACATCAGTGCCTGACCTCACATACGGACGAAACACGTCAGGACACAGGCCTGCTGTCTTTCTGGTAACCTAGAAGTGACTTTGGCTAGCATCCGGATCTCACCTTAAGTAGGCTTGAACATTTGGCTAGCATCCGGAAGTAGTAGTGGCTTGTCTATCTTCATGCAGCCATGGTGAGCTGGCCTTAACCAATGGGTTACTTTATTCTGCTTGACAAATTCTGTTTATATGTAAGCATATTAGATTTGGGGTGTTTTTGGGTGTGATTTGTGCAAATAAATGTTGAAACAGTATCACGCTATTGTGCCCCTACCTTTATTTCCATGACACATCTGATTCCATATTTGAACACGTATATGGAGGTGACGTGGATATCCAGAGGTGTAAAGGGTCCAAGCTACCTATGCTTACAGGCGTGCATTTATAATATTTCCGGTGAGTGCCCACTCTGAGGGGGGTCACGTTGGGTGTGGTGAAGGTTGGAACCTAACTACTGACATCTATACACCGGGGATTATCATTATCAGCACCTTATGAACTGTTTGGATGTTTTAAAGACGTTTTTTTATTATATCTGAGGACAGTTTTGTTCCTTTTAAGGATTTTATGGTCTACGATATATGTTGATATATCGTGCGCTGCTGGATGCATTAAGTGCTGGACTACAGTTTATGTACTTTTACAGTATTTATTTCATCATTTTACATATATTCCCATAGACACACTCCTAAACCTTGCGGACAGCCTTCCCAGAAGTGTTGAAGCTGTTTTAGCTGCAAAGGGTGGGCCAACTCAATATTGAACCCTACGGACAGACTGGAATGCCATTAAAGTTCATGTAAGTGTAAAGGCAGGCGTCGCAATACTTTTGTTATTATAGTGTACATATTCTTTTCCTTCTGAACACAGATGTATCCCAAATGCAGAAAGCTTCATAACTGATTTATCTGGCATATGGAAAAAAGTATGGTGAAATGCATTTTTCATGGTGACCAATAGATCACGATTCTGAAGTCTTGGAATGATCCTCTTGGGCAAAGTTGCAGTGGTAGATTAAAACTCCCTAAGAACATATATGCTGAGTAGAATTTTTTACTTTCTCCCACAGAGCATAGTGCTTACAGAAATCTGCATGAAATTGCCAAGAAAAACGTATGAAAGCTGCATGAAATGTATCATTTTTACGAGTTTGACAGCAAAAATGCCTGTGTATTTGCACTGCCATAGACAAAGAAGAAATCGCTCTAAGTCATGCTATTCTGAAATGAGAGTTTTAGTAACAGTATTACTGTTCCATGGCAGGACACTTTTATAGCAGCCATGCTGTCTGGAACTTAGCTCCTATGTCGCAGCCTTCATTGGCATGTATATATACAAAATGACATTAAATTATACATACTTGTAGTCTATATAAACTTTACACATCTGTATTTTTTAGACATTATTATATCAGTAGTATTTAATATTAGAATCAAGCCTACAGGCACTGCTTAAAAAAGGGATTACCTCCTACAATATAAGCCCTCCTAGGTGAAGAAACTACACAACATGTTAGACGACCCAATGACGTGCTGTAAGGCTATAGATTCTGAGTTTCTGTTCTCCCTCTTCTCATCTTCATAGCATAGGGGAAGATGTTCTGTAGTTCAGCAGTGATGGACAAAGGCGGGTTGTACTACTCATGATTTCAGTGTAACAGAGGCAGTGTTGTCAGCCTCCTGCAGGAAGTTAGGATCTCACTAGAATTCTGGCAGGATCTTCTGGTAATTTTCTGTATTTGGGAAGAAAAATATGGTGATGAACCAACTACCCGCGCAAAAGAATATAAATACAAAAACCAGATGAATAAATGAATAAAAGGTGATGACGTCAGATTACAAGCTGACGAAACGCTTCGGAACATAGGACCGTGACTGCGCCTATACGTCATTTACGGCTCCCGGTGGAACGCAGTTGGAACGCGGAAGGCGTTCCTAACCCGGAGGCCGTGTTTTTAATCCTTCAATGCCCTGATACTGCTGTATATATGTAAGTGCATCCGTCTTCAATAAATTTTATTTATCCTTACATACTTCACTATTGAGACCCTTCTTTCCTTCTCTGTGCGTTGTGTGGGAGCCCATCCCCAGTTTATTGATATTGGAGGAGGAGTCGATTATTGATTTGAAGTTGGTGCCCATTCTGTTGCCTGGTGCCTGATGTTACATATACACCCGCTTTATTGACCACCTATAACTGAAGGGGTCCACTCCATCTGGTAAGCTTGCATACACTCTGGGTGTCCTTGCTTTCTGGTGGAGGTGTATTATTGCTACCAAGTGTCTTTCCTCTTTATCCGAATATCTATTGTCACTTTATGGACTTTTACTTATTTATGGACATTTTTGATGACATTTTTGACATTTTGTCTCACCATTTATATATTATATATTTATTGTACACAATTTTGTATATATTCTTATATATTTTTTTTTTTTGACACAGATTTATTTTTGCACACATATTAATGTTTGCACTAGTGTTTTAGTTGAGCGCAATCTTTTATTAAGTAATAATTATTTATTTTTTCAATTTTCTGTATTTGCAGCTTATTTAAACAAACAAAATTGAGAAATGTGCATGTATTCCAGAAATGTGTAGAATTTTATTTATTCCTTTTGGTTTTTTTTTTTTTTTTTTTTTTTGCCTAGACATACACTTTAAGCCACAATAAATATATTTCAAGAACATGGAATGGCTTTTTGCACTGAACTATAATTATAGTCATTATCATTATCATATTCATTGGAGAAGACTCTTGAAAGTCCCTTGGAAGGCAAGAAGATCAAACCAGTCAATCCTGAAGGAAATCAACCCTGAATATTCACTGGAAGGACAGATCCTGAAGCTGAAACTCAAATCCTTTGGCCACCTAATGCGAAGAGAGGACTCATTGAAAAAGGAAAAGAGGACGACAGAAAACAAGATGGATGGATAGCATCATGGTAACAATGAATATGAAGTTAAGCAATCTCTGGGAGGCAGTGGAGAAAAGAAAATCTTGGCGCGCTATGGTTCATGAGGTCACGAAGAGTCGGACAGGACTAAACGACTGAAAAACAACAACAAAATCATAGTGCTAAGTTCTGAATGATTTTGTATTTCCCTCTAACTTATACTGATGTTTATTACATCCATATGAACATTTAAATAAATCTTATCCTACTTGGATGTTGCTAACCATAAGGCTAGGTTCACACTTGTGCAGGTCAGGAACACTCGCAGACACAATTTGAAAAAGAGTAAAGGACATCTCTCCCTGTGATTTTGCAGGTAGGGCAGAACAAAGGTCACGCAAGTGTGAACCTAGCCTAAAGCTGATGACTTACAGTTAGATTTTCCAATTTGTCCAGATAAAGTAGCAACATGTAGTGTGAAGGCCTAACTAAACAGTCTATTCGGATACTACCCATTCACATAAGTCCTTCAACTACAAACTTATTGAACAAAAATCCAAAACTGTTGTAGCACCCTCCTAAGTACTGTAGGTGCTAGGTAAAAGATATTCGTGACCCTGTTCTGCTTATCAGGAGGGTCTTATCTGTCAGTTAGACCCCGTTCACACAGGGCCGACCCGACTTGCTGGAGCGACCTCGGCGCGACATGCACGGACTTCATATAATTGAAGTCAATGCAGGTCGCCTCCAGGTCGCCCCAAAGTAGTACAGGACCCTTTTTCTAAGTCGGAGCGACTTGTGTCGCTCCTATTAGAACAGGTCCTGTGCTAATCTATGGCAGGCGACCCACCGCGACTTGTCAGGCGACCAAGTCGCCTGACAAGTCACGCTAGTGTGAATGGGGACTTAGCCTGTCACATGTTTCCAGGTGTGTCTTGTCAAGTCTGGGGAGTCTCCCCACTGTATCCAATGAGGGACCTTGTTGGGCAGTGGAGGAAACCTTGCTAATAGCACACCAGGGTTTATGACTTTCCCAGTGGGTGGGCATTGCTGCAATGCATTCTGGGATTAGGAATAAATCTGAGGGGAGCATGTGACAGGGTGTCTTTGGGTGGGAAACCAGGTCCCAGGAGGAGGGTGATGGCTGTCTCTCCTCCTGTTGCTGTGGAAGGTGGTCCAGGCAGTTGGCCTAGGGACCAGGGGATGAGCTGTGCTGCAGAGGATCCAGTGTGTGCTGACCAAGTGGAGCTGCTGGGCAGGATTCTTCTGCAAAAACAGTATCGTGAGTACTCAAGCACCTGCCCAGGAGTCTGCCTAAGAGAGGGGACCACTTTAGAGAGGTCAAGGGGATCAAGGAGCCAGCTACCCAATGTATTATAGTAAAGGGGGTGCCAAGTTGTGAAGTCCTGAAGATTAGGGGTTAAAGGGGTGCCAGGAAGGGCCCTGAAGTTGTTCAGCAGTGCAGCCTGCTATTAAAGTCAGCTATCTCAGGAAAGGAGTGCCTTAGGAAGCTAATAGAACTCTTTCACAGTCAAAGGTGAAATACAGTAAGCGGCCTAGCCGTGACTTGCTCAAACAGTGTTAATCAGCATTAATTAGCATTCAACCAGCGTTGATCGGCGTTTATCAGATCGTCCCTGCATGTTGTGCATAGTTTAGTTGTGTTGGAGTATCCTTCTTCTCCCTTCTCCTATCCAAGTTCATAATAAGATCTAAAAACCAAAGAAACTGGACTGGTCCTTGTCTGAGGTAAAATCATTTGGAAACATGTCTGAATGTTCTACTGTTGCTAATGGTAACCCAGGGGAACCCGTCTTCAGCAGCTCCCTTGGAAGTAGTGCTACACTGTAAATAACAGTGCCCTTTTACTTACCATGCTCAGATGCAGGCCCCTTTATCTCCTTTTTCCACAAATCTCTGGACTTAGGGACACTCGCAGGAAACATAAGTACATCAGCTTCCTTCCCTCAGCAGCTCAGAAAGGCCATACCTGCTATTGCAGAGGTAGCAAGGTAAGTGATCTGCAGCCGGGTGGGAGGCCCTCCAGCCTCAGAAATGGTATGCGGACAGCAGGGCCAGAGCCCAGTAGCATACAGCTTCTCTAAAAGACCCAGCCACTATGGGAAGCACTTCACCTGTTGCTATCAGAGTATTTTGCTTCCCTTCCATTGAGGTGGCCTCCATGTATCCTTGGTTTTTGGATCCCTCCCATGCTTTCTATGAGAACAATCGCAAGTAGCTGTTTGTGTTCTGTACTGTTTTACTAGACTAGTGATTCTCAGCTTAACTCTTTTTAGTTAAGGAGTTATATATAGGCTATGCTATGCAGCCACATTTTACCCTGATTGTGCCACAGAGACATTGCTGTGAAGGGTCCATGTTTCCATGGTCTTTTTTCCATTCTGAACCTTTTTTGCCTTATTGATTGCCATCCCCTATTTTGCACCAGTTGTGAGCTTGACTTTCTTTGAGTGCAATGAGCTATGAGTGGGGGATTCCCTGCCTTGAAGTTTGTGTTGCAAAGAGTTGGGGATGCTCACGATATTATTGACCTATTATGTCCATATTAGGTCAATGATGTCACAAGCATCCTGACCCTTTTGTAATGTCAGCTGCAGAAGGAAATTCCGAGCCCGCAGCTCATCGGATCATGATGGAACGATAGCTGATTTCTGGATTTGGACTTGAACCCGATTCTGAACAAATGCAAGCCCATCCCTACTTTGCACCTGTTTAGTTAATTGCAAATTACGGCTGCATTAGGCCTCCCACTGAGCGAATTTTTAAGCCAGTTCTTTAGGAAATGGACAAAATTCAATCAGTGTATGGCTAGCTTTACTTTTTGTCTGATCGTTCTGCCGATTACCCATCCTGTTATATAGCTTGAGTATGGCCAACTTTAGTAAGATAAAATGAAACAATATTAGAATTAAATTTGGGTTTTAGAAATATATTTTCTTATATACCTGACTATAAACCATTGTCACAAAGCTTTATTTATCTTCCTTTTTGTTATACTGACAATACAAAACAATATCAGATATTTAATATACAGCTCCCCTTTTTGAACATAAAAGATTTTGAACTACACTTCGGATATCAACAAAAAATACCAAATAAGGATACCTACCTTATCTGTAACATTCTAAAACCTTAAACCCACTGTTGATCAAAATAAAGCAAAAAAGAGTAGTCCAATTTAATATAACATGGATTTTTTTCCTAAACCCTAAAGTGTTACTAAACCCAGAACCCGTTTTCACTATATCTGGTCTCCAAAAGTACACAGAACCTGGAAATGCAATTATTTTAGTAAATATAAACTGCTAAATACCTTTTCGCATCAGCAGTATATAGCAGATAGCATATCTTATGACTTCTATCTGTTCCTGGCAAAGCTTTTATTAGGAGTTTTCATTCACCTCTGACTGTCCTATGAGGCTACAGGGCTCCAGACCCCTATCTGGTTATGTCTGGAAATTGATGATTTGCTCTGTGCTGATCACATGCACCCTCCCAAGAAAAAAAAAAAAACCTCTCTAGCAATACACACCAAACTGAGCATGTGCAGCTTGACTCCAAAGGCTCTGTTTCATTCTGGACATGTTCTGGAGTCAGGTAAAGAAGAGGGGGATCTGTGCATACAGGATCAAACAGCTTTTTATTACACAATGCAGAGGATTACCCCCTTAGGTTCCACAGTGAGTATAACAGGCATGCTTTACTGCTGGATGCTTTAATTACAGTCAGACACTTCCTGGTGCCCAACCCACCAGCCCAAGGAATGCATCTGGTCCTGTGGTACTTGTCTTGCTGCCCTCTTACCCCATTGTGTAGTAGGAGTGGGGGCATTGATTAGTAAAGAGCTATTGACAGTGATCCTTACTAGCCTCATGTATCATTTCCCCCTTCAGTAAGATCACACTAGTGATCCCAAAAAGGAAGAAAAGGTATCAGCCATATACTCCCTCCTATATATAGGGGGGATATACTAAATGACCCGAGTGGAAATCTCATCTTCCCCTTCTGCGGAGGGTCCATTTGCAGCCAGGATCAGCACGAAAAAATGGAAGTATTGCATGTAAGGTCAGTCCCTGAACTTTTTGACACTGCTGGTACCTTTTTGTTATTCCTTCATACCGGGATATATCTCTCTGTTTTTATGTATATATATATCTACATTAGAGACTGCTGGCACACTAGGGACGATATGATCCTACCCCTATTCTTATTTTGTAGTTTATCCAATTTTGTTTGTTCAAGTACAAACCTGATTCCAAAAAAGTTGGGACACTGTACAAATTGTGAACAAAAACAGAATGCAATGATGTGGAAGTTTCAAATTTCAATATTTTATTCAGAATACAACATAGATGACATATCAAATGCTTAAACTGAGAAAATGTATCATTTTAAGGGAAAAATAAGTTGATTTTAAATTTCATGGCATCAACACATCTCAAAAAAGTTGGGACAAGGCCATGTTTACCACTGTGTGACATCCCCTCTTCTTTTTATAACAGTCTGCAAATGTCTGGGGACTGATAAGACAAGTTGCTCAAGTTTAGGAATAGGAATGTTGTCCCATTCTTGTCTAATACAGGCTTCTAGCTGCTCAACTGTCTTAGGTCTTCTTTGTCACATCTTCCTCTTTAGGATGCGCCAAATGTTTTCTATGGGTGAAAGATCTGGACTGCAGGCTGGCCATTTCAGTACCCGGATCCTTCTTCTACGCAGCCATGATGTTGTAATTGATGCAGTACGTGGTCTGGCATTGTCATGTTGGAAAATGCAAGGTCTTCCCTGAAAGAGACGACGTCTGGATGGGAGCATATGTTGTTCTAGAACTTGGATATACCTTTCAGCATTGATGGTGCCTTTCCAGATGTGTAAGCTGCCCATGCCACACGCACTCATGCAACCCCATAACATCAGAGATGCAGGCTTCTGAACTGAGCGCTGATAACAGCTTGGTTTGACCTTGTTCTTTTTAGTCCGGATGACATGGCGTCCCAGTTTTCCAAAAAGAACCTCAAATTTTGATTTGTCTGACCGCAGAACAGTTTTCCACTTTGCCACAGTCCATTATAAATGAGCTTTGGCCCAGAGAAAAGGCCTGCGCTTCTGGATCATGTTTAGATATGGCTTCTTTTTTGGCCTATAGAGTTTTAGCCGGCAACAGCGATGGATTGTGTTCACTGACAATGTTTTCTGGAAGTATTCCTGAGCCCATGTTGTGATTTCCATTACAGTAGCTTTCCTGTATGTGATGCAGTGCCGTCTAAGGGCCCGAAGATCACAGGCATCCAATATGGTTTCCGGCCTTGACCCTTACGCACAGAGATTGTTCCAGATTCTCAGAATCTTTGGATGATATTATGCACTGTAGAGGATGAGAACTTCAAACTCTTTGCAATTTTTCTCTGAAAAACTCCTTTCTGATATTGCTCCACTATTTTTCGCCGCAGCATTGGGGGAATTGGTGATCCTCTGCCCATCTTGACTTCTGAGAGACACTGCCACTCTGAGAGGCTCTTTTTAGACCCAATCATGTCGCCAATTGACCTAATAAGTTTCAAATTGGTCCTCCAGCTGTTCCTTATATGTACATTTAACTTTTCCGGCCTCTTATTACTACCTGTCCCAACTTTTTTGGAATGTGTAGCGCTCATGAAATCCAAAATGAGCAAATATTTGGCATGATATTTCAAAATGTCTCACTTTTTAACATTTGATATGTTATCTATCATATATTGTGAATAAAATATAAGTTTATGAGATATGTAAATTAGTCCATACCTTTTTTACTCACAATTAGTACAGTGTCCCAACTTTTTTGGAATTGGGTTTGTAAGTTCCCTATTAGATACATATATATACTGTATATATATGATTACACAAGTATAAGGACTAGCCTGAATATATATATATTAATTCTGATCTTCTCTTTTTAAATATAAACGGCTGCTTTTTCCGGTTCATTACAGAAAAAAACAGTGTTTTGGCAATCAACACATACTGATCAAATGTAATATTATATTCATTTTTTTTGTCAGGTTATTTTTGACCCCAGGGCAAGCTTCTCTCTTTTTTTGCTGGCTGAACAGTGCAGATTCCTTTCAGGGAAGCCCATACACAGTTTTTTCCCTCTCCTTACTGCACTCTGGACCAGGTACCCCACGTTCCCTATTTGAGTTTGGGTAGGTACTTGAACATGTAGTAATATTCTCGAAGGTTTTGAAATATGGACAATGTCCACTGAGGAATGTATTAGGGATTGACCAATTATTGGCAACACCGATATATCGGGGGCGATATGCACTTTCCCTGATATATCAGAATTGGCCCCTGAGGTTACCGATATTGCCGATCGGCTGTCATTACAAGGAGCAGGAGGGGACGCCCCTCCCACAGCTCACCTGGGTCTCCTGTCCCACCAGGAGACCCGGGCATCCTACCTCCACCGCCACCGCCACTGAAGAGAAGACCCGGGTCTCCATGTAAAAAACCCGGAAGTGATGTCATGACACCACTTCCGGGTACTCGGCGCCTAATTAAAAAAACTGACAGCATTCAAAACAGCCAAACTTGACATTTTGAATGCTTTTCGGTGCCAAGGAGGGGTTTGGGGTCTTTCAGACCCCCAGATCCCTCCACAAGGAGTACCTTTAGCAAAATAAAAAAAATAAAAACATTTTTTTACATGTCCGAAAATATCGGCAGATATCGGCCGATACCGATATCTGATGACCAAAATATCGGTATCTGCATTAAAAAAACGATATCGGCCGATCACTAGAATGTTTCATGATATAACTTTGATTTGATAAAGTTATACGTCTATCTAAATCTTGCATACCTTAGATTGTAAGCTCCTTAGGGCAGGGACTGATGTGAATCTACAATGTATATATAAAGCACTGTGTAAATTGACAGCGCTATATAAGTACCTGAAATAAAAATAAATAAATAATTATGCTGCATCTCCCAGTACAAATAGGACCCTTTGAAGAAGCTATATGCAAAATGCCTAGTGATCCTCTGGTAATGGCACATTGATTTCCTGGTGGGCCCGATATTGGAAATCATTGCAGATCCTTCATCTTTGAAGAGCTAAGAATATCTACACGTATGGGCGTCAAACAGGTCTCTGTGTATGGCCAATTACCACACTCACTCTAAGGGGAAGATGTTGGTTACCCATCATGCATGTATATTTGTGGTTTGTTTTTAACACATTTTAACATGTAATAAATTTCACATTTTTTTATTGAACCAAGTACCTTTTCTTCCTATTTGGGATCGCTAGTGGCAACCTTTAAAGTCTTACACAACTATTTTTTTCTTTCTTTGTTTAGTAACACTTGGATGTGGTGCCACGCTATACAAGTTATGTCTCTATATCCCCTATGTGACAATTTTGGTTCAGCTCTACATGTCTGGTGACAGCTTACAATGTTAAAAGTTAACACAGGTTCACTTTTTTATTGGATTATAACATCCCTACCAGAATTGGTCAAAGCCTGTCTATAGACATACCCATATGACTGTGGGACAACAAAGTGTACTTTTGTTCTGTGGCAAGAATACATGAATTCAAATACAGTAAAACCTTGGATTGCGAGCATAATTCGTTCTGGAAACATGCTTGTAATCCAAAGCACTCTTATATCAGAGCGAATTTCCCCATAAGAAATAATGGAAACTCAGATGATTCGTTCCACAACCATTTATTCATAAGTCTTTTAGTTTATAGTCCATATATAAGTCCATATAAAAAGATTATAGCAATGTGATAGGTTGTGTAACCATAAAATGTCCTCCCACAAATTTTGCCTCCACAAGGGGATTGGAAGCAGAATCCAGCAGGAGCTACAGAGTATAAAAGAGAAGAGTGGCGCCTCTAAGTGTAGCAATATGGTTACATTTAATCAAGGTACAACATTTAGCAACTCACATGGTTGATGATGTTAAGATGCACATCTAAGTATGCAAGCATCTGGGGTAAATCTGTCTACATAAACCATCCTCTGCACCGTCAGCTCTAACCGCTGTCAGTCTGCAGTCCTGCCTGGGAAGACTACCCTGCAGTAGAGCGATCTGAAAGCGAGGCTTGAAGCGCTTGTGGAGCGCAGCGTGGAAGGGATGACATCGATGGCGGTGCGGAGGACGGTCTATGTGGATAGCTTTACCCCGGATGCCTGCATACTTAAATGTTCCTGTTTTAATCATCAACCATGTGAGTTGCTAAATGTTGAACCTTCATTAAATGTAACCATATTGCTACACTTAGAGGCGCCTCTCTTCTCTTTTATAATCCGTTGTGACATAATGCTACTTGTATATCAAGACATCACTTTTTATCAAGTCAAAATTTAAAAAAAATTGCTTGTCTTGCAAAATGCTCTCAAACCAAGTTACTCGCAATCCAAAGTTTTACTGTATAGAATTTCAATGCAGTTTACAACAACTGCACACCACACTGACAGATGCTATTCTGTGCTATTGCAGGCAATGGCACAATTCGGACATCTGCAGTTATATGCAGTAAGCAGTGAGACAGCGCACCTTTATGCAGCAGTATTCTTTACATATGGTGCAATGACAGGTACTCTTCTAAAGTACCTTACAACCACACTTCAAGCATATGTTTAAAACAGAGTATTATTGGATAAAGCTTCCTTACTCTGTGTAGAGCTGCAAAGTATGTAAATTGCATATTTTTTACTGCACAAAAAAGCATTTCATATAGAAATCTTGTGCATTGCAGGACTTGATGTGCACTATGGTGTACCCAAGCAAATTCAGAAAACACATTTAAATGAAGAGTAACCTGGTGGTCTGGGAAGTGGGGGGGGGGGGGGATGCTAAAAACATGCAGCTGAACTGCAGTTTTATTGCCCCCTGATCACCCACCAAATTCTATCATTACAGCCTGGCAAGCTGTACACATGCTGCAACCACGATGCTTTGCTTCACAGCCGAAGCAATTTTAACTGCAGAGTTTGACAGACGCCACCACCTATCAAACTCTCCCATTGAGATTGAATGGACAGCCCTGCAATACTTGGCTTGCAGTTGCAGGACAGTCCTGCAATGTAGAATTGCCAGGCAGCAATGAAAAAAAAAAAAAACTGCTTGCCAGCCACTTTCATACCCCCTTCTGAAAAGTAATATGCCACTTTTCAGAGGCTGATAATGCTTACCCTAAATACACAAAATATATCATGCAGTTTGGCATCAGTATGAAAAATTCCAAGCCTTAATGTTTCTCCGCCCCTGTTCTAACAAATTAAAAAAATGTTAAAATTACAAAAAAATATATAATTATGTAGTAATGCATGTTTAAAAAAATACTTTTCGCTGCATATGTAAATGTGCATTGGCCCTTAGTCCTCATTTACACAGGATTAAAGTGATTGTAAAGTACAACATTTTTTCTCGTTCAAATACTGTATTTTATAGGGTAGAAAACATGCCATCACATAAAGATATGTATACAAAGGACACCAACGATGGGGCACAATTCCTCCCATAGCCAACACTAATGGGGCACAACTCCTCCCACCGACACCAACGAAGGGACACGATTCCTCCCAATGACACCAATGATGGGAGAACAATTCCTCCCAATTGCACCAGCAATGGGGCACAATTCCTCCTACTAATATAAAACGAAGGGACACGATTCCTCCCAATGACACCAATGATTGGGCCCAATGATTGGGCCCAATGACACCAACGATGGGAGAACAATTCCTCCCAATTGCACCAGCAATGGGGCACAATTCCTCCTACTAATATAAAACGAAGGGGTCTAATTCCTCCCAATGACACCAAATGATGGGCCACTATTCTTCTCAAAGTCACCAATGATGGGGCACAATTCCTACCAATGTCACCTACAATGGGGCACAATTCTTCCCACTGACACCAACAATGGGGCACAATTCCTCCTACTGATATGAAACTAAGGAGCCTAATTCCTCCCAATGACACCAAACGATGGGCCACTATTCTTCCCAAAGTCACTAACGATGGGGCACAATTCCTACCAATGTCACCAACAATGGGGCACAATTCCTCCCCCGAACACCAACGATGGGGCACAACTTCTCCACCGACACCAATGAAGGGATGCAATGCCCCTCAATGACACCAACAATTGGGCCCAATGACACCAACAATGGGAGAACAATTCCTCCCAATGACATCAACAATGAGGCACAATTCTTAGCACTTACACCAAGAATGGGCCATTGTTTTCCCCCACTGACGTCTGGGCTTTTTCTACTCCCAATGTCCACAGTCCGGCCCACCTAAACTCTGAGGGACAGTACACTGGCACCCTGTTTAGAAAGTTTGGAAACCCCTGCTTTAAAGTGACACATTTTAACACAATGTGCAATTATTGATCCACAATGGGTTGCAAAAGTGTGAATCCAGCCTCTTATATTTATAGCCCGGGCAAGGCTGGAGTATAAATGAATTGTTTGTCCTGATTTGTTTACCTAAAGAATTTGGACAATGTATCAATGGATCGGTGTATGTATATATGTGAATCTCTGGCTTATGTGCATTACTAAATGTTTATGTTTAGTCTCCAGCTAGTGACCCCTGCCTTAGGCCAGCATCAGGTGAATATGTCCCATTGTGAATACATCCTGATAGATTTTTTGTTAATTTAACTGGGAGCTGGGATCATAGATATTGAAAGATTAACAGGCTGATGAGGGAGCTGCCTTTAGTTTGCTCTTTAAATGATAGGCGGTGATGAAGAACACATGTGCTATGAAATCTCCAGCAAAACCCACTGTTACTAAGATCTATAGATGTCAATATCTTTCAGCAAGTGGCTGAGGCCAAAGGGGCACGTAAAGTGGACTAGGCCAGGGCGAAGCCTCGTCTCTGATGTAATGTTTCCTGCAAAGTGTCTGTCACTGACAGAAATAATTCAATTTCACCAATCAGCCTGCTGAAAGAAAGAGGGGAAAAGGCTGTCTGAGCACACTCGGCTCCTGGTAGCCATGAAATCCAGGCTTGGCAAGTCCTCTTAATGGCCATTAAAGCTGTATTACATTTCTGGATGTTGTAACATAAAAAAAAAAAAAAAAATGCTACATTTTTAGAACAATGAGCTGCTGATTCAGTCATAAAAATAACTTCACTGCATCATGCTGACTGACAAAAAAACAGCATAGCAAATCACAGAAAGAAAAATGTGACCGCTAAAATAAATAGCCGCACACAGAAACAAAAATTCAAAGCTTTTCGTGTTTCCCAACAGAGCCACAAGGAATTATTAAAAGTTTGATCCTTTCTGTAAACGGGCTGTAGGTTTTCTAAAACGGTTAGGTTTTTTTTTTTTTTTTATCTTTAAAAGCTAATTTTCCCTAACATCGAACATATTCTTGTATTTTTCATGGATTACTGTGGTAAAATATGGATAGTTGGTTTTTTAGCGAGTCCAGAGTCAAGATTTAAGTTCATTGGGCACTAGTGGTTAGTACTTCTGCTTCTGTCCTCAGTTCAAATCCTAACCAGGACACGCACTGCATGGAGTTTGAACGATGGTCCTGGCTTGTGTTTGTTTCCTCACACACTTCAATGACATGTTGGTAGGTTATTTGGTTCCTGTAAAAAGCCGGCTATACATGCATTGAAATTCATCCGCTTCGCAGGGACTGGCAGAATATGGATCCATGTATGGGCAATGTGGTTGTACAAAGGTTGATTTACCAATTGACCTTTGTGCAACTGTCCTATCAGGATTTCTCTTCTCAATCAGCACCCGAGGCCATAGCCAGCAGCACTGACTGGGGTATTCTGTTGGTGGGGAAGCTTCTCTTCCATCAGAATATAATAGCTCAGTGGGGGTGGATTCCCCCATCCACCTCCTATTATGGGGGGAATTGGAACAGATTTATTTTTTTTGTTCAACCTAGTTGAACGAAAAAAGCAAACTCATATATGGGCTGCCGAAATTGGCCCAAGTGTATGTATGAAAGTGAGACAGGGAGCTTAGGCTGGCTATAGATGGTTCTGCTGAACTGGCTGAGATTTGAACCATGTATGGACAGGCTGAATGTACCAAGTCGATCAATCAAGTTGGGTACAAACCCCCCCGCTGGATTTTTAATGCGATTATCGCTAGTGGCTGGTATATTCTCCCGCTTGGAGAATAAGATAGCTCAGTGGGTGGGATCCCCCCTATCAACACTGTCTGTTGTTGCAGTAAAGAAATGCACTCTGTGCATGGGCTGCTTTAGATTTTAAACTCCTTAGGGGCAGAGGCTAACATGAATGTACAATATGTAAAGCGCTGTGTAAATTGTTGGCGCTATATAAATACTTGTAACAAATAAATACAATTCAGACTTGTACTATAAAAATAGTGTGGAAACAGAGCTGGGAAAAAAGTCAGAGACATCTTCCACCTGGATTAATCAAGGATAGAGCTGGCCATAGAGAGATAGGAGATCATCCAGTTCAGCAGGGACCAGCCAAATTTCAATCCTTCTATTGCTGTTTCCGCTCAACGTCTAACAATTGACTTCTGTTGAATTGGACTGTTTTATCAGTGACTGCAGCTGATTAGTGTATTCTGACAGTGGATGAAATCCATTTGTTTTGGTCAGTTTAGCCAGCTATGGCCAGCTAAAGCAAGTCATGGATGGATTGAATCTCAGCAATTTAAGCAGGGACCATCTGAGATTCAATCCATCTATGGGCAGGTTGGTTGTACTGAAGTCGATCTATCGATCGACTTTAAAACAACCAGCCTGTAAGATTCTTTGCTATAGCCGCTAGCAATGATCATTGTGTTCTGCCGGCAAGGAAGGCTCCCCGCCGGCAGAACATAATAGTACTGTGGGATGGGGGAATCAAGTGATTTTGTTTTCTGCATCCACAAAAATTGCATCTATGTCTTGCTTTAGGGGTGAAGTTGGTTCAACTGTTAGTGCCTGGTCAATGAGCTGTGGGGGATTTCTTATCCTGCTGCTGCAAGTAGACAAAAGAACAGGGATGCTCATGACATCATTGACCTAATGTCAATGTGGTAGAGCCCTAGTGTGATTCGGAAGATGATCTAGCAATGCTTGCGCTTATATTAATTAGACCACTTTTCCCAGGAGAAAACATATAAGACATAAGAAAATGAATCACCAAAATAAATAATTCCAACTCACCAGTGATGATGATCCCACCTAACTGTCTGCCCCCTGGACCCTGTTCCCTTACAAATGCTACGGTCACGCTCTGGCTCTATTCTACATTCTCTAACTCACATGCCTAATTTCTCTCTCTCTCTTCTTGCATCTTCCCCAACTCTCTAAAACATTCACTAGTCACCATCATCCTTAAAAAACTCTCACTGGACCCCACCAATCTTAACAACCTATGCCCCATTTCCCTATTCCACTTTTCATCTAAACTCCTTGAACGTCTTGGTCTACAACCGACTAGGCAACCATCTGACTTAGAACAAACTTCTTTATTTCCTTCAGTCCGGATGTCGTCCTCAACACTCCACGGAAACTGCTCTTCTTAAACTCACAAACCATCTACTAAAGGATAAAACCAATGTACACTATTTACTACTCATACTCCTGGACCTCTCTGCTGCCTTTGACAGAGTGAACCACCCCCTCCTCAATAAACACGATTCCTTTAGTCTCCATGACCGTACTCTTCCCTCGTTTGCATCCTACCTATCCTGCCGCACCTTCCGTGTCACTTACAATTCTACTCCCTCTTCTCCTCTTCCTTTCTCCATCAGAGTTCCCCACAGTTCTGTACTTGGACCTCTCCGATTCTCAATCTATACCTCCTCACTGGGTCAGTTGATTGCCTCTAATGGCTTTCAATACCATTTTGCTGATGACCCCTAAATCTATCTCTCTACTCCTCAGCTCACTCCATTGGTTTTCTCATGCATCACTAATTTACTAACAACGTATCAGCCTGGATGTCACACCACATCCTCAAATTCAATCTATCGAAAGCCGAGCTCATATTATTTCCTCCCCAATGCGCCTTGTCCCCTGATTTCTCTTCCAAAATCAATGGCTCAACTAACAAGTCCCCACACACCAAGGTTCTAGGTGTTATCCTTGACTCTGAACTATACTTTTGGTCCCACATCCATTCATTGTCCAAAGCTTGCCGCCTCAACCATTGCAACATCTCCAAGATACGTCCCTTTTTAACCAATGACACCACAAAGCTTCTAATTCACTCCCTGCTTATCTCTCGCCTTGACTACCGCAACTACCTCCTCATCGGATAATTTTTTCATAGGCTATCCCCCCCTTCCCTTTTCAGTCCATCGTGAATGCTGCTGCCAGGCTCATCCACCTTACAAACCACTCCATGTCTGCCACCCCTCTCTGCCAATCCCTGCACTGACTTCCACTCACCCAATGAATTCCATTCAAATACTAACAACAACTTATAAAGCCATCCACAACTTTGCCCCCACCTAAATCACTTACTGTACCTAGTCTCAAAATACCAACCAATCGTTCTCTTCGTTCCTCCCAAGACCTCCTGCTCTCTAGCTCCCTTGTCAACTCATCCCATGCTCACCTCCAGGACTTCTCCAGAGCCTCTCCCATCCTCTGGAAATTTCTACCCCGATCTGTCAAAATATCTCCTACTCTGTCCACTTTCAAACATGATTCCTGAAAACTCATCTCTTCAGAGAGGCCTATTCGGTCCCCACCTAACAACTGTACAATTATTTTCTCTATCTGCCCATCCCCCACAGTTACTACCTTTTGTATCTCTTGAAACCCCCCCCCCCCCCACTTCACTTAGATTGTAAGCTCTAACGAGCAGGGTTCTCTGATTCCTACTTTATCAAACTGTATTGTAATTGTAATGTCTGCCCTTATGTTGTAAATGCACTTCTTTAAGAAAGGTCTCTGTGCTGGGTGTGTGCTCACTACGCGCTCCCAGCACAGGGAATGAGCTGTCATAGACAGCTCTCAGTCTCTTGTTACAAACAGGAGGTGGCCAGATGAATATGTGACCACTGTGACATCCACTGTGACATGCCCCCCCAAGCATATAGATACAGTTAATGGGACTCTTGGGCTAATTGGGAAGGGGTTAAATATACAATTTTTAAAGTGGTTCTAAATGTACAAGGCTTTTTTCACAAATGCATTTAGTGCATTAAGATGGGGAAAAAAAAGCTCCCAGTCCTCCCTTATACCTTACCTGAGCTTGATCTTGATCCAGCGATGTACATGAGAGCATTGGCTCCCCAGGCTCTCTCCACATTGGACAGAGAGGCAGCAGCTAAAGCCATTGTCTCCTTCTACTATCAAAAAGAGCCAGTGAGGAGGGAGCCGCACTCTGTGTGTCAACAGACACACAGAGCCAGTTTGGGAGCAAGCATGCACGGGTGTCCCATAGCAAGCTGCTTGCTATGGGGGCACTCAGCAGGAGAAAGGAGCCAGGAAAACCAGCGGTGGACCCATGAAGAGGAGGATAGGGGCTGCTCTATGCAAATCCATTACGTAGAGCAGGTAAGTATAATATGTTTGTTATTTTTTTTATTTTTTACCTTTAGCATCACTTTAAACCTAAGAGCACTGTGAATCCACAGCCTGAGTATAGCACTGTCACACACATAGTTAAAGTGATTGTAAAGTCCTGTTTTTGTTTGTTTGTTTTTTTAATTAACCACTTAAGGACCGAGCCCATTTTTGACACATTTTGTTCACAAGTTAAAATCAGTATTTTGCGCTAAAAAACTACTTAGAACCCCCAAACATTATATATATTTTTTTAAAGCAAAGACTCTGGAGAATAAAATGGCTGTCATTGCAATATTTTCTGTCACAAGGTATTTCCGCAGCGGTCTTTCAAACGCCATTTTTTTTGAAAAATTACATAAAATTACATTTCACTGCATTTAAAAAAAACTAAACAGTAAAGTTAGCCCATTTTCTTGTATATTGTGAAAGATGATGTCACGTCGAGTAAATAGACACCCAACATGTTACGGTTTAAAATTACGCACACCCGCGGAATGGCGACACTTTAAAAAATGTTAACAGTAAAAATCTGATCACTTTTATTGCTGTCACAAGCAATGTAAACATCCCTTGTGACAGCAATAGGCAGTGACAGGTACTCTTTATGGAGGGATTGGGGGTCTAAAAGACCCCAGACCCCTCCACTACACTTCCATGTATTCAAAACGCCGAAAACAGCATTTTTGAATACACTCACTTTTTAAATTCGCCGCCTTTAGCAGCCGAGTAGCCCGGATGTGACGTCATGGACGCCGCCTCCAGGTTACATCATCGGAGACCCGATCGAAGCCTCATCCGGCTTTGATCAGGACTCCATCCAGCCGCCGGGCGCGCCGCCTGGTTGCTCGGGTCTCCCGGTGGGACGCGAGACCCGGGCAGAGCCGCGGGAGGCATTCGGACAAAAGTCGTGCAGGACCCATTTTTGGTCCGCACCAGAATTGGATCGCATTGGTGCGATCCAATTCCTGTCCGAATTGACAGTTCGCACTGCGATATGCAAACTGATCTGAGGGTGTCATTAACTTTATATTAACACTCCCAGCAGTTCGCATATGGCAGTGTTAACTGCCTGCGAGTCGGGTGCAATGCGGGAACCCGCTGTGGATTTGGAGGTCTCCCGCATCGCACCAATGTGAACCGACACTTACACTGGTGTTGATTTACTAAACTAGTAGAGAGTGAATTTTCACTAAGCTTAGAAAATAAGGTGACGCTGGGTGCATTGGAATACCCAATCACGTGCAAGGGAATAAAAGAAATGTATATGATTGGATGATTGAAGTGAATTCATCCTTACCTTATTCCTTAAAGCTGGGACACACAATTAGAAAATCGGGCCAACGATCGTCAAGTTTTCCTCCATGTTTCACAGCAAGTAGGAACCGAGGAAGGAAATAATGTACAAAGATTCTCGTATGACAAAGGCTTTTTTTTTTGTTGTTGTTTCTGATCATGCGCTGTCTTTTGTAGCAGATTTTTCTTGTACCAAAATCATGTGGAAAACAGTACACATAAGTGCCGGTTCATATATATGCGATGCGGGAACCCTGCGAATCCACTGTGGGTTCCTGCATCACATTCAACTCACAGGCAGTTCACACTGCCATATGTGAACTGCTGGGAGTGTCAATACAAAGTTAACGACAACCCTAGATCAGTTTGCATATCGCAGTGTGAACTGGCAATTCGGAGAGGAATCGGATCGCATATGTGTGAACACCCATGCGATCGGATTCTGGTGCGAACTCAAAAAAGGGTCCTGTGCGAGTTGTGTCTGAATGCGATGCGAACTCAGCCATACAATCTGTATGGCTGAATTTGCATCGCACAGACATCGCATGTGATTTTCAGAGCAGTGCGCTCCGAATCACACGTGTTTTTCATCGCACATATGTGACCCGGGACTAAACCTTAATCGCTGTTTCTGTTAAAGCGGTTGTATCCTCATGAAAAAAAAAAAACCTGCAGGGGAAAGGCATAATGAGCAAGTATGCATCGCATACTTGCTCATTATGAAATACTTACCTTAGAACGAAGCCCCAACACGGTCGTCTGGACAACGCTGAGGGCGCTGTCATGTTCCCTTGGCGTCTCTTCCTGGTTCAGCGGCTCCGGCGCTGTGAGTGACCGGAGCCGCGATGACGTCACCAAAGTTTCACTTTCCGGCAAGGAGCCGGCAAGGAGCTCTAAAGGTTTCAGACTTTCAGAGCACATGCGCCGTTGGCGTCAGCGGCTGCATGCAGGTTGAATATCTCCTAAAGCGTGCAGGTTTAGGAGATATTAATTGTACCTACAGGTAAGCCTTATTATACTACCGCTTTAACGTACGAGTCTGTCCCTTGGGGAATTTTAGTTTGCAAAGTCTAAATCGAATGTCGAAATTTGTGTACACACTATACGAAAACTGAACGATCGTGCCTCGTATGGCATTTTGTTTATGATTTTCTCACAGTGTGTACCCCCTTTTAGGTTGCATTCACACCTTTGTGATGCGACATATTGCTTTTTTGCGCTTTTGTCCAGCTACAAATGTGGCAAAGTAGCTCCTGCACCTTTTTTGGCAGTGAGCTAAGAGTGTTCTTTGTGCGTTTTGTCATGCGACAGAATTAGCAACTGCTACCTGTGTTTGGGGTGCCATTAAGAAAAAATGGCACCGCAAGCGCAGTGTGCGTTTTATATTTTTCGCATGTTGCCCGGAACGTGAAGTTGTGAATGCACCCGGAACCTTTTTTTCACGTGAAGGTGTGAATGCAACCGGAACGTTTGTTTTTTTTTTTCCTTGGGAAACTTTAATTTGCAAAGTCTGAATCGGATGTCGAAACTTGTGTACACATTATATAAAAACTGAACGATCGTGCCTCATATTGAATTTCGTTTACGATTTTCCCATAGTGTGTACCCCCTTTTAGGATGCATTCACACCTTTGTGATGCGACATGTTGCTTTTTTGTGCATTTGTCCAGCGACAAATGTGGCAAAGTAGCTCCTGCACCTTTTTTGGCAGTGAGCCAAGTGCGTTTTTTGTGCGTTTTGTCTTGCGACAGAATGCGCAACTGCTACCTGTGCTTGGGGTGCCATTAAGAAACAATGGCACCGCAAGCGCAGTGTGCGTTTTTTTTTTCACATGTTCCCAGAATGTGAAGGTGTGAATGCACCGAAACGTTTTTTTTCACGTGAAGGTGTGAATGCACCCAGAAGGTTTTTTTTGCGTGAAGGTGTGAATGCACCCGGAACCTTTTTTTTTTTTCGCATGTTCCCGGAACGTGAAGGTGTGAATGCACCCGGAACGTTTTTTTTGTGTGAAGGTGTGAATGCACCCGGAACTTTTTTTTTTTTTCGCATGTTCCCGGAACGTGAAGGTGCGAATGCACCCGGAACTTTTTTTTTTTTTTTTTTGCATGTTCCCTGAATGTGAAGGTGTGAATGCACCCAGAAGGTTTTTTTTGCGTGAAGGTGTGAATGCACCCGGAACATTTTTTTTTTGTGTGAAGGTGTGAATGCATCCGGAACGTTTTTTTTTTTTTTTTCGCATGTTCCCGGAACGTGAAGGTGTGAATGCACCCGGAACACTTTTTTTTTCGCATTTTCCCTGAATGTGAAGTTGTGAATGCACCCGGAACATTTGTTTTGCGTGAAGGTGTGAATGCACCTGGAATGTTTTTTTTTTTTTTTGCGCATGTTCCCAGAACGTGAAGGTGTGAATGCACCCGGAACGCTTTTTTCGCGTGAAGTTGTGAATGCACCCAGGAACGTTATATTTTTTTTCCGAATGTCCCCAGAATGTGAAGGTGTGAATGCACCCGGAATGTTTTTTTTTTTTTTCCGCATGTTCCCAGAATGTGAAGGTGTGAATGCACCCGGAACGTTTTTTTTTTTTTTTTTTGCGTTAAGGTGTGAATGCACCCGGAACGTTTTTTTTTTTTTTTTTGCGTGAAGGTGTGAATGCACCCGGGACATTTTTTTTCTGCATGTTCCCGGAACTTGAAGGTGTGAATGCCCCCGGAACGTTTTTTTTGTGTGAAGGTGCAAATGCACCCAGAACTTTTTTTTTTTTTTCCGCATGTTCCCGGGAACCTGAAGGTGCGAATGCAGCCTTATGGTAAATTGGCATTCACTTTTAAAAGTGAACAGTATATTCCTTTAGTAAATCAGCCCCCAGGTGAGTCCCAGGTTATGTGGGGTACTGGAGTCTGATGGTGCATGTGCAGACATATGTCATGGTTGGTATATTGTGCTGCCATAGAAATCCAAGGTGGCAGAGCACTTGGTATCCCTGTTAGCTGCCAGGAAAGGCTGGGGATGAGATGTTGAGCAGGATCAGTAAGCAGTGGTGTTCAGGTGGAGAGGAGGATTGTATAGGAATAATTAGCAGGCAATGGGGGGATCAGGAGGAGCAGCATTGCTGTCTCTGGCTGATCGGTCAGATAATGGGAACTGCTGCTGAATTCATCTGAGCCTGAACTCTGGGTGAACCTGAGATTAAACAGGGGTAGGCAGCTAAACATTTTGTTGTTAGATTCCTTTTCAACAGGCCTTTTAGACTAAGTAAATATTGATCAGATTCAATCTGCATCCCCTGGGGGAAGACCCCGAAGTGTCTGTATTGCCTAAAAAGTAAACTTTTCAAGAGAATAGGAGGAAAAGCTCTGTTTCTTCAATCAGATGATACATTTCAAGTGGATGTGAAAGGATATGTTCCTTGTAATCCAGGTTTAATCACCATGTATACACTTATTAGCCCAATCCATTGCAAATAACGTGCAATATACTGTATTTGAATGAAAGTGAAATAGCAATATAGTAAACGCAATACAAAGAAAATTGTTAATTCGTTGCAAAATTGTATTTCATTTTTTTTCCACCAACTGTTTTTAAACTTAGGCCCCTTTCACACATACAGTCCGTTCAGTTCATCAGTTCAGTCACGTCAAATGTATCAGTTTTTCATCCGTTTTTCATCAGTTTTTCATCCGTTTTTCGTCAGTTGTTATCCGTTTTTCATCCGCTTTTCATCAGTTGTTATCCGTTTTTCATCAGTTTTTCATCCGTTGTCGTCCGTTTTTCATCCGTTGTCATCAGTTGACATCAGTTTTTCATCCGTTGTCATCAGTTGACATCCGTTTTTCATCCATTGTCATCCGTTTTTCGTCCAATCCGTTTTTTTGACGGATGAAAAATAGAGCATTCATCCGTTCAAAAAAACGGACATTGACGGAAGTGGATGAAAACGGATGTTAACTGATGATCATCAGTTGTCATCCGTTTTTACATAGAGATGCATTGATGTCCGTTTTTCATCCGTCAACGGATGGATGAAAAACGGACAAACGGACAGCATGTGTGAAAGGGGCCTTACATTTAACTAATATATTTTTGTTTAACTGTTCCTTGAATTTTTACAATGAGTTAATATAACTATTTTTTTCACCAACTGTTCCTTTTACTCTTACTTTTAATTATTATAACTATTTTTTTCATCAACTGTTCCTTTTACTCTTACTGTTAATTATTATCACAATTTTTTTCACCAACTGTTCCTTTTACGCTTACTTTTAATTAATATAACTATTATTATTATTATTATGTTTTTTTACCAGCTGCTACTCTTAATATAATTAAATAAATGTACATTTCAGAAAAAAAAAGTAATACAGGCAACATTTCTTTAAAACGAACTCTTTTTTTTTTTTTTCAATCATGATTCATCAACTGTTTGCATTTCTTTATCTTAATATTATAACATTGTAAACAAATTGATGAAATGTATCTTTCCGTTTTTATGAATCAGTGATTGTTTGTGATTCATGCAAAAAAAAATAATATTTAAAAACAAACAAACGAAAACTTGATCTGTTTGCTTTGCTATGCAATTCTATAGATGTTTGATTGCTTCTTATCAAAATATAATAATAAAAATAATAATAATAGTAATAATTAAAAAGAAAAAACAACGAATTAATGGTAGCCTTATAAAGTGGTTTACTTCTAAGCGATTGATTGCTTGTGGTTAATATTAAGAATACAAATATTTAAAAACGAATTTATAATAAACCGAAATATGTTCTTACTTCTAAGCAATCCCAATGATGTATGATTGTTTGTGGTTAATAATAAAAAAAATTCTGAAAAACGAATTTATAATAAACTAGTTGTTTGCTTCCTGTAGATGCAATAAACGGATGTTTTTTTATTTGTGTTGCATGTTTGCTGATATACAGTGTATACCTCTCCAGTGTCATGTGTATGTGTCCCTTTTGCATTGTATCAATGTGAACTGTCCTTATCCCTCTAGGAAATCCGTTATGTTATACAATGTACGTCCTTTTTGTGACCTCTTTCTTTGTGGTTTTTTTTTTTTTTTTTTCATTTTTTTGTTTTTCACCATGTTCGTTTTCTGGACTTACAAGCTATCCTATGCCATAATTAACATGAGTTGAATGGCTACTTAGATGTTAAACGATCCCTTTGCTTTGAAGTTGCTCCATAAGCCTCCACTGTAACATGTTCCTTTAGATATGATTTGAGATAGGGGAACCAGTTTGTTGTTATGTTAATGGAACTTAGCACATTAAAGTACAGTAGAAGGAGTAGAGAAGACAGACATCTGGTTCACCTTGCTCCTTACTCCCATAAACAAAAAGAAGCGAGATGGAATGAGAAAAAAACTGCACTTTGAAGTCAGCACTGGGACCTCTATACAGTGATAGGAGAGAAGTGCAGCCTGTGACCGATGTGTGTGTTTGGGTTTTATACACCGGTCACCTATTATCAGCAAAACTTTTACTGTGTTTGTAATTAATTAAAATCGTTCTTTGATGCTGCTGATGACATGGATCTAATTGAACACTAACGTTTTAAATTATTTAATTATTTTTTTTTTTTAAGGGTGCTGCAGATTGGATGCAATGATTGAAGTGGGAAATAGCCCTTTAACAGGACGAGATGTGTGCTTCTAGGGACTGATGTGAGGACAGACTGACTGAAGACAAGCTGCACATTTTTGTCAGTCTTCTATGTTTACACATGTCAACCTTCTGATTGAGGTGAAAAGTTCACTAGTTCTTGACCCAAGATGATCCTGGAGGTGACACTTCATGGGAATCTGGAAGGACATAAAACCAATTTTGCAACTACTGTACAAATTTTTTGGGTCATTTATTATTTTATTATCAATTGTTTTATTAATGAAAATGTAAAATTTACTTTTGTTTTATCTAACTTTGCTAACTTAAAAGTCAGACTTTTACCAAAAAAAAGTTAGCACAGAATTGTAAAAAAGAAATGTTGTGCTATATAAATTCTATATATTAATAATAATAATAATAAAAATAATAATAATAAAATCATTAGTGCAGATTAGCTAGATAAATAAGAGTTGTTGCTGAATAAAAAAAAAAAAAAAAGAAAACCAATAATTTTGCAATTTTAACAAGTTTATTCATTATCCAGAACCCATCATGTAGAACCACTGAGCCCCAAACAAACACATACAATAAGACCATCATTTTCTGTATCGAAAAATATTTTGATCACAAATTAGGACTGATAAAACTCAGTGTATAATGGATACAGTAAATCATTGCGTTTCATGCACAGGCTCAAGCAAGAATCACAAAAATATACAGAATGAATTGATCATTAGGAATACTGAAATTGTCTGTAGGTCATTTTGGCGTTATTCTATAGAATAAATGAAGTTTAAAGGTATAGCCCATTTAATAAACTACTGAGAAGTTTAGTGAGTGATTCAGCTCAAACCAGCTTATAATAATGAAATAAATTCTGTGTAGGAATAGGAATACTGAAATTGTCTGTAGGTCATTTTGATGTTTTTCTATAGAATAAATGGAGTTTAAAGGTATGGCCCAGTTAATAAACTACTGAGAAGTTTAGTGAGTGATTCAGCTCAAACCAGCTTATAATAATGATATAAATTCTGTGTAGAACATTAAAAGGTGAAGCAGGACAACTGGGCTAGACCAAAACCTGTGCTTTTTAGTCAGTCTTTACCTATATGTAAGGGACAATGACTGGAAACTTGCATTACTAGTAAAATGTAACAAATATTTTGCATTATAAATCTTTCACAACTTGGTACCCGCCCCCGTCATTTCACATAAGATAATTAAAGTTTATACAAAAAAAGGCCTCCAAGATAAATCTCTGAAAAAAAAAGAAACAATATTTACAATCTTTTAACATACAGACAACAAAACTAAAATCACATTTAAATAAAACTCATAAAGTCTTTCTTTTTGTGTAAACTTGTTTTTTTTAAATAGTGCATCACATTAAAGTACCTATTCTAGCCAAGTCACAGGACCATGAGGACCTCTGTCTCAGAGTACTTGACCATAGGAAGCAGCTCATTCAGCATATATTCAACTTAACACATGCCAATACTGATTGTGGGCTCCATTTTGGTTCCTTAGCTGAAAACCCAAAATGGTTTAAGAACAGTTTGTGCAAACAAAACCCTGGTGCCAAGAGGCAGGTCACCTATACAGTGCAAGGTTGGGAAGTCTTTGGCAATCTTATGAAAACATTGCAACCTAACAGCTGCTGTTTAGTTGGAGGAATTGAGATGATCAGAGGTAGAAGAAGCTGGTGATGGAGCACAGGGTGAAGGACTTGACTTGTCTGACATGTCTTCTGGCTTTTCATCACTTCCTGTGCTGGCAGAGGGGGAGATTGGCAGGAGACCTTCTTTCTCTCTCTTTTTTTGTTTCATCCTTCTGTTCTGAAACCAGATCTTCACCTGGGTCTCATTAAGCTGCAGAGCTGCTGCAATTTCCACCCTCCTGGCCCTGGTCAGGTACTTGTTGAAATGGAATTCTTTCTCCAGTTCTGTCAGCTGCTTGGTGGTAAAATTGGTTCTCACAGTGTTGGGTTGACCTGCATATCCATATTCCCCAGCTTTACCTGTGAGACAGGAGGGAAGCCTTGTTAGAAGCTCAGCCCATAGTGAATGACTGATGGGTACAGTCATGAATTGAAGGTTTTAAATAACATTTATATTGTCAGAACATAAGGTGTTATGGCGCCAGTGACCCATAAAAGAGACCTACCAAATGTAGTTTGGGCTTGCATTGGGAGTTCACACAGTACACTGCCCAATCATGTAAGTGAAACATATCACAATTTGCACAGCCATGGCTACTTTTACATTATGATAGGAACTATTGAACATAATGCTTAAAAAGTAACCTGTTTTAGATCATTAATGAAAAGTAAAGTCAAGAACTACTTAACAGTACAAAGTTACCTAAATTCCCAACCTTAATGGTAAGTGCAAGATCCAATTATTTGCCATGAGTACTTAGCCAAAACATGGGTGAAAGGAACCAGTGACCTCATAAAAGAAACCTACCAAATGTAATTGGTACTTGCATTGGAATTTTAAATAGTATACTGCCCAGCAATGTAAAGTAAAAGTGAAATATATCACATTGTTTAAAGTTACATAATGGTAGGAACTATTGGATATGATGCTTAAAATGTGACCTGTTTGGGGGTATTGCAGACCATTAATGAAAAGTGGTTAAATAACTCACACATTACTTGACAGAGTTAAGTCACCTAAATAGTCAACTTTGCTAACATGTTCAAGATCCTGTTATTTGCCATGTCTACATACCTGTTATTTGCCATGTGTACATACACACAACATGAGTGAATGGAAGCAGTGACCCATAAAAGAAACCTACCTAATGTAATATATCACAGTGTGTACAGGTGAGGCTACTTTTACCAAATGATAGGAGTTATTGAAGAGGAAGCTTAAAATGTAACTTGTTTTGGGTTGTTTTGGAGCATCAATGAAAAGTGATCAAATGACTCAAAAAATAAAATAAAATAAAAACAGAGCAAAGTTATCTAAAGTCTCAACCTTGCTAGTGTGTGCAAGATTCTGTTATTTATCTATTATTTGCCATGTTTGCATATCCACAACTGGGTGAAAGGAAGCAATGACCCCATAATAGAAACCTACTAAATGTAATTTGTACCTATATTGGCAGTTAACCTGGCACACTGACCATCAATGAAATATATAAGTGAAATATATCACAGTGTGTACAGGTGTGGCTACTTTTACTAAATGATAGGAACTATTGAAGAGAAAGCTTAAAATGTAACTTGTTTTGGATCATCAATGACAAGTGATCAAAGAACTCAAAAATTAATGAAATTAGAGCAAAGTTTCCTAAAATCTCAACCTTGGTGGCAAGTGCAGCATGTGGCATACCCAAAACATGATTAAAAGAAATCGGTGCCCACATCACAGAGGTGTTATGATTTGGATAGGGGACAGAAGTTTATTGTTCCATAATGACTTACCAGTTTTGGGTGGATTGCGCTTCACTTTCATCCAGTCGAACGTCTGTGCTGGTGGAGATGTCTCAGCAGATGGTGATCGACAAGCTTCTTGGTGATTGATGTGTATGCTGCTGACACTGTTATTATAGGTGGCCATGGGAAGGTTCTGCTGCTCTGCTCCATAGGTATGATGGTGGTGGTGGATGTAGTGGGCTGACCCTGTGCCATCCACATAGCTCTGGTGCTGATGGTGCTGCTGGACCACAGTGGAGGCGATGTTGCCAGTATATACGGCGCTGGGGAAGCCTGGACTGACATCTGTCTCCTGATTTATGGGGAAGTGAGAGTATCCTGCGCTGAAATTCTGCATGCCATACCCTGAAGCGCAGCTCGGGTGGGAATAGGACATGGCCAGGTTGTTGGAGGTCTGGAAAGCCCCAGTTTGGTGGGGATGGTGATGGTGATGGGTACTTAGCTGGACCCCCCGGCCAACCATAAAGCGATCATCACTGTTACAGTTATTGGCAGTGACTGCGCAGGACTGGAAAGTTGGAAGTCCATGGTCAGGGTGGAAGGCTCTGGAGGGACAGCTCCCGGCTTCTGCGCTCATCAGGCTCGGGTAATCTAGGAAGGAACTCATCCTTGCACAGTCCATCTATCACTGGGTGACTCCGGGGTGACCGTGCCAACTTTCTCACTTCCTCCATAGGGCCAGGAGAAAATCACATGAATGTACAGTCAATGGGGGCGTCACGTGCTTCACGCCAGCCAATGGCTGCGCCGCCTGATAAAGTTTGACTGCTCTGGCCGGTGATGGATCGTCTTTTCAGACGCATTTAAATTCCAGGCTCTGCTCTATGAAGGTGTCGCGCAGATCGCAGCCCTGCACAGAGCGGACAGCACACGGGAGGACAGAGCCGCCTGCGACACCAACAAGGACAGCAACAAGGACAGCACACAGGAGGACGGAGCGAACAGGGACAACACTGGTGAGTCTTCATCAATGCCACTGATTTCACCCACCGACACAGAGATATCTCACACGGTACACCTAGACTACATACCCTACACTGTACACCTAGACTACATACCCTACACTGTACACCAAGACTACATAATCTACACTGTACACCTAGGCTACATACCCTACACTGTACACCTAGACTACATACCCTACACTGTACACCAAGACTACATAATCTACACTGTACACCTAGGCTACATACCCTACACTGTACACCTAGGCTACATACCCTACACTGTACACCTAGACTACATACCCTACACTGTACACCAAGACTACATAATCTACACTGTACACCTAGGCTACATACCCTACACTGTACACCTAGGCTACATACCCTACACTGTACACCTAGGCTACATACCCTACACTGTACACATAGGCTACATACCCTACACTGTACACCTAGACTACATACCCTACACTGTACACCAAGACTACATAATCTACACTGTACACCTAGACTACATACCCTACACTGTACACCAAGACTACATAATCTACACTGTACACCTAGGCTACATACCCTACACTGTACACCTAGGCTACATACCCTACACTGTACACCTAGGCTACATACCCTACACTGTACACCTAGGCTACATACCCTACACTGTACACCTAGACTACATACCCTACACTGTACACCAAGACTACATAATCTACACTGTACACCTAGGCTACATACCCTACACTGTATACCTTGACTACATAAACTTACACACTGTACACCTAGACTACATTCCCTTCTTTGTAGACATAGGCTACATAAACCTACACTGTACCCTACACTGTACACCTAGACTACATAATCTACACTGTATACCTAGACTACATAACCTACACTGTACACCTAGACTACATAACCTACGCTGTACACATAGGCTACATAACCTACACTGTACACCTAGACTACATAACCTACACTGTACACCTAGACTACATAACCTACACTCTACACCCAGGCTACATAACCGACACTGTACACCTAGACTATATAACCTCCACTGTACACCTAGGCTACAAAACATACACTATACACCTAGACTACATAACCTACACTGTACACCTAGGCTACAAAACATACACTATACACCTAGACTACAAAACATACACTGTACACCTAGACTACATAACCTACACTGTACACCTAGACTACATAACCTACACTCTACACCCAGGCTACATAACCGACACTGTACACCTAGACTATATAACCTACACTGTACACCTAGGCTACAAAACATACACTGTACACCTAGACTACAAAACCTACCCTTTACACCTAGGCTACATAAACCTACACTGTACACCTAGACTATATAACCTACACTATACACCTAGACTACATAAACCTACACCATACACCTAGACTACATAAACCTACACCATACACCTAAACTACAAAGCATATACTGTACACCTAGACTACAAAACATACACTATACACCTAGGCTACATAACCTACACTATACACCTAGGCTACAAAACTTACACTGTACACCTAGACTATATAACCTACACTATACACCTAGGCTACAAAACATACACTATACACCTAGACTACAAAACCTACCCTTTACACCTAGGCTACATAAACCTACACTATACACCTAGCGTACATAACCTACACTATACACATAGACTACATAAACCTACACCATACACCTAGACTACAAAGCATACACTGTACACCTATACTACAAAACATACACTATACACCTAGGCTACATAATACACCTAGGCTACATAACCTACCCTATACACCTAGACTACATAAACCTACACTATACACCTAGGCTACAAAACTTACACTATGTGTCTAGGCTACATTAACCTACACTATACACTCAGGCTACAAAACCTACACTGTACACATAGGCTACGTAAACCTACACTATACACCTAGACTACATAACCTACACTATACACCTAGACTACAAAACATACACTATACACCTAGACTACAAAACCTACACTATACACCTAAGCTACAAAACCTAGACTGTACACCTAGACTACATAACCTACACTGTACACCTAGACTACATAACCTACACTATGCACACAGGCTACAAATCCTATACTGTACACCTAGGCTACATAAACCTACACTACAAAACATACACTATATACCTAGACTACAAACATACACTATACACCTAGACTACAAAACCTAAACTGTACACCTAGGCTACAAAATCTACACTGTACACCTAGGCTACAAAACCTACACTATACACCTAAGCTACAAAACCTAGACTGTACACCTAGGCTACAAAACCTACACTGTACACCTAGGCTACAAAACCTAAACTATACACCTAGGCTTCAAAACCTACACTGTACACCTAGACTACAAAACTTATAATGCTTGTGTTACATTGTATATCATTGCATGCACACTATGCTATTATAGGCTCTAGGACAGTGTGTTGTGGTCATCAGTCTGTGTATGCAAATCAGTGGGCTGCTTTGTGAACTCTGGAGCAGAGTACAAATACAGGCTGATTTACTAAAGGAGTTGCGAGTGAAAAGACACAAAAAGAGTAAAGATTTATTTCAATGTTTCAATCATGTGAAAAATCTCTTTTTGTTTATTTCTTCTGGACATTGTTGGATCAGTGAAGTGAAGCTTCACTTATTTTTGTGAACTAAACTAAAGTCAGCATCATAGTGTTGGTGGCAGTCAGGAACAGGATCTGCCTTTCCTGAGGATTATGAAGCTGATTTACTAAAAGAGTTTAGAATGTTCACACGCAAAAAATAAGAGAGCAGATACACTTCAATGATTCAACCATATGAAAGGAAAATCCTTCTCTCCTTGTCTCTTCTGCACATGATAGAATTATTGAAGTGAATCTTCACTCTTTTTGGTGTGTGATCATTCTCAACTCCTTTAGTAAATCAGCCTCATAGTGTTGCTGGTGATACATGATCTTATCAATTAATCTCTGTCTTTCACTAGGACTATGAGTCTGATTTACTAAAGGAGGTGAGAATGTATACACACACACACACACATACACACAGGACAAATAGAAGATTCACTTTAATTATTCAATGATATGAAAGGCACATCCTTCTTTACTTATTTCTCCTGCCCATGATAGGATCATTAAAATGGATCTTCACTCTCTTTTGAGTGTGATCTTTCTCATCTCCTTTAGTAAATCAGCCTCATAGTGTTTCTGATGATTGAGAAAAGCAGCTTAACATTCATTCTCTGTCTTTATGACTACAACGTTGTTTACTAATGGAGTAACACACATAAAATTTACTGTTATTACCCAGTCATGTGCAGATGAAGAAGTAAACAGGAAATTGTTTTTCCAACTGATTGGATCATTTAATTGAATCCTCATTTTTTCAATTTTTTTGTGTGAAGATTTCCAACTCCTTTTGTAAATCAGTCCCATAAAATTGTGAGAAAGTTCCTATCAGGAGAAAATCAAAACCCTGTTCACCTATTCTGCTCATGATTGAATAATTAAACAACATTTATTGTGTGAGCATTCTTACCTCTAGTAAATCAGCCTCACCATCAGCTGGCTTTTTTAATCAGGCAATGTTCAGAGTGCATGGTCCATACTGCATATCCCATAGTGCATAACACATAATGCATAATCTCCAGTGCATAATCCTTAGTCATAACCTGAAATCTGATTGGTTGCTATGGGTTATTGCACTTTGCACCCCCATGCTGCTCTTTGCACTGCCTAAGTAGTCCTACTAAGAAGGAATGGCTACTAAAGGCAATGCATTTATGTTCATATGGTTCAGATTGTTATTGCCCAGTCCCTTTTATAACATCTTGATGTAAAATAATCTGATATAGGATTATCAACATGCGTAATGCTGTGGCCATATTGGTCCTAATGACCTGACCCTATGTAGAGCTGATTGCCATTATCTGTGTGTCTCTCACCTTTCTCTCCTATCCAGTGTCTTCCCTCTCTCCCTGTTATCTATATGTATGCCTCCCCCCCCCCCCAAGTCCTCTCCTCCCTCTCCCCTACCCCCTCCTCCAGTCCCTGCAAGGAACATGGAAGCTAGCCAACATTGATTCATACTGTATGATATCACCATGGCAATAGCAGTCCTCCTATCTTCAATATGCTAGTAGTACAGGCAACCAGAAGGGCAATATATACCTCACTCTCACCAGTTCATATAGAAAACAATGTTAATGGCTTTAATTAATGATAATTAGGGACATGGCCACAATGTGACCCTTGAGTGACCCAGGGGGACTTCTTGTAATTAGGTGCTATGAATGGCAAACAGGTTCATCAGCTCAATAAACTATTTTAATACTGACACTATCTTCATAGAACAATTGTCTTCTACATAACCCCCTAATTAAAGTGCTTACAATAACTAAATATTAGTTTTACTATCTATTAACTTGCCTATTTCCCTCTGGTCACAGAAAGCTTTCTGATTCAAAGGTGTATGGGGCCAAGCCATGGAATGTAAGACTACAGATCTCAGTGAGGTTGGCTTTTGTAATGTGGGCCTAAGGCTCCATGTACACGGGACGTTGGAAATGGCCGTTTAGGAGCAGTTGGGCGTTTTTTTCAGAAGCCCCTGAACGCTGCTCCATGTTATCTTATCTGTCCATGCACACATGGTCGTTTACAGTCATTTGCAGGCAGTTGCGTTCAGGGATGTTTTTTAGAACGCAATTATTTGCGTTCGAACGTGTGTTTCCCGGCATTACCAAACGCGGCCGAACGCAACCGAGCGCGATGACCTGCGTTTAGCGTTCGCGTTTTTCCATTTTAAAGGGGAATAATTTTTTTTGACCTCTAGGAACGGTTGTAAACGCAAACGCCCGCTAAACGCGGGTGCAAACGCGACCTAACGGACGTTTCAAACATCCTAAAAATTCCAGCATTCAAAGGGACTTTTAACAACGTCCCGTGTACATGGAGCCTAATACTCCTAGAAAGCCACTAATAGCCAAAACTTTACCTTGCTAGTATCTATACTGACATTGTAACAATATGCTTGCAGATTGCTTCTGCTTTGTTTATTTTCAAGGTGCAAACGTTTTTATGTAGTTCACAATACACTGGATACAACAAACTTCTTTATCATGAAGTTTGTTATTTTTTCCCAATCTAAAAACTACTAGACCCGATCAAAACTTATGGTCCAGGAAACAATGCATGAGATCTTTTTACATTTGAAATTTACATTTGACCTCCACGCAAGCAAACTAATTTCCATCCAAAATCTATATAGCTCCCGCAATGATATATTTTCTCTCTGCTGTTTGGGATAGTTATAATTATAAATTGGGAGTATCTACTAAAGGAATCTTATTTATTACACGTAATTATATACCATTGATCATTTACATAGTGCTTTACATAATCAACATTGGCATCAGTCCCTGCTCTCAAGGAGCTTACAATCTAAGGTCCATATCTCAAATGCATGCCACATACTAGGGGCAATTTGTACAGGAGCCCAACTACCAGTATGTCTTTGGAGTGTGTGAGGAGGTTGTAGGATGTGCAGGCAAGTACAAGGAAAACACGAAACTCCATGCCGATAGTGTCCGGATTAGGATTCAAACCAGTGACCCCAGTGCTGCAAGGCAGAAATGCTTGCCACTAAGCTACTGTTGGCTTGAGACAACCCGAGTAGCAGGGCAGCATTCACTTTTTTCATCATTGGTTGATTAAAGTGGATCAAAGTTTATAGGGCATGTGTAAATATCAGACTGCATTTACATCTCTGTGCATTACACAAAAATGTAGATTGGTGCATGTATGGTATGGTTTCCAGGAAAGCACGTCTGAATGAATGGTTACGCATGCAAAATATGCTTGACATACACCACACGGAAAGCACAGAGGTATCCTTTAGTTATTCCCCTTAATTGTATGAGTACTACCATTAGAAATGGTGGCATACCAATAACTTAAAAGCCACCTTCACTCTATGCATTGTCTTAAGATATCTGCACCAAAGCAATACATTGTAGTGCATTAAGGTGCAGTGTATAAGACAACCCTTTGGTAATGGACTGATGCCACATCTTAACACAGTTAGATATGTGATAGAGCACATGTTGTGGTGTGCTGCAATACAGGTATGTTACCCACTACTGTAAAAGTCAGTTGGGGTGACATTCAAAATGAATGGCCATACAGCACCTTTTATGGTTCAATTCTGTAATAAATCAATAGGAAAGACACCTAAAGGAGATTTACTAAAGGGTTTTTTTTTTTTTTGCATCAGTAAACCTGTGCAGCTATGATGCGGATATCCTAAAGAAGTAATTTTAAAAACTGATAATCTCATTTATATATAAATGTACCGAACTGTAAATTCCCCCTAGCCTAACAGTGTATCTAAGTAGTGAATTACTAACGTGGTTAAAGCTACCCATGGAATTTGGAGGGTGGTCAGATGTGCATGTATGAAATGACTGCCCTCAGAGATTGTCATTTCCTGGTGGGTCCATAAACATGAACACTTGGTCACGTGGTGCATTCATGTGTATGTTAATAGAGAGGGGAGTATATAGGCGATGCTGGAAGATGCTGTCTGAGACACCTATCTCAGGGTGTAACAATACAAAAATGGCCAAGTTTTCTAATCCTACCCCAATCCCACTGCCAGATATGACTCTTGGTAGAAAACCTAGCCATTTGGGGGTGTCTTGAAGAAGAAATGGGTTAATTTACTAAAGAAATAGGTTTTGCCCACGTAGAAAAATTATTGAAATGTATGTTAACCTAGCTTGGATGACTAAGGTGAAGCTATAATTACTTTGAATACCCAATCAGCTGCAACAATTTTTTTTTTAAAAAAGGATAAGGATAAGTGTTTGGACGTGATTGAATGAATGAAGTGAGCACAGCTTCACCTTATTACTAAGCAAAGTGAACTTTCACTTTAGTAAGTGAACACATTCTACAAAGTGAAAATGGTATTTTGCTTTACTGAATCAATCCCAAAGAATAGTGCTCTTCTACATCATAGGTGCTCCACATCATACATCAGTGTTGGTTAACTTTCTTCTTTTGTAGAATGTAATTCTACAAAAAAACTTGTCAGAGACTATTGACATGCGACAGGATATGGTAAAAGATATCAGACATGCTACAAGAGATAATCAGAGACTGCAGACATACTATAGGAGATGGTCAGAGAGTGCTGACATGCTACCAGAGATGGTCAAAGACTGCAGACATACTATAGGAGATGGTCAGAGAGTGCTGACATGCTACCAGAGATGGTCAAAGACTACAGACATTATATATTGTTATTATTATTATTATTAATATTATTATTATATAAGATTTACATAGCACCAATAGTTTGCACAGTGCTTTACAACATGAGGGCAGACAGTATAGTCACAATACAATTCGGTAAAGGAGGAGTCACCAGTAGGGCCCTGCACATTAGAGCGTACAATCTACAGAAGATGGTCAGAGACTGCAGGCATGCTAGAATAGATGGTCAGAGACTACAGACATGCTACAGGAGATAGCCAGAGACTGCAGACATGCTATAGGAGATGGCTAGAGACTGCAGACATGCAATAGGAGATATCTAGAGCCTGCAGACATGCTACAATAGATGGTCAGAGACTGCAGACATGCTACAGGAGATAGCCAGAGACTGCAGACATGCCACAGTAGTTGGTTAAAGACTTCAGACATGCTTTCGGAGGTGGTCAAGGACAGCAGACATGCCACAAGAGGTGGTCAAATACTGCAAACATGCTACAGAAGATGGTCAGAGACTGTGAACAGGTTAAAGGAGGTGATGAAGACTGGAGCTGCAGAAGACAATCATAGGCTGGAAACATGTTTCAGAAAACTTGAGACACATTAAAGCGGTTGTAAACCCAAAACTGCAAAAAAAAAATAAAAAAAAAACCTGCAAGACAAAGGCATAATGAGCTAGTATGCATCGCATACTAGCTCATTATGTATTACTTACCTTGGAACGAAGCCCCGACACGGACCCCCGGACATCGCTGTGGGCGCTGCCATGATCCCTCGCCGTCTCTTCCGGGTTCGTCGGCTCCGGTGCTGTGATTGGCCGGAGCCGCGATGATGTCACTCCCGCGCATGAGCGCGGGAGTGATTTTCCGGCAAGCTCCCGGCAAGCAAAACTGAAGGTCCCCCCGGACCTTCAGAGCGCATGCGCCGCTCGTGTGAGCGGCTGCATGCACTGCAAATATCTCCTAAACCGTGCCGGTTTAGGAGATATTAATTGTACCTACAGGTAAGCCTTATTATAGGCTTACCTGTAGGTAAAAGTGTAAAAAAGCGGGACACTACCGCTTTAAATTAAACTGTTGTAGGTCAATGCTGTTACAGTCCCTTTAAAAATCCATGCTTCCATATTTGTGCTCCCTACTGCCCCTTTAAAAGTTATTTGTGTCAGGTGATATTTGTCTCCTGATAGCCTGATCTATTATGAAATAAAATATGAAATAACATGAACAGAGAAAATAGATGGACAGCACAGAAAAAGGTAAAATACTGTAAAAGAAGTAACTCGCACTATTTAACTATTAGAAGCCAATCTGAAGAACAATTTTGGTTTAATGGCCTGAGTAAGCACCAGTGGCCCCAAGGGTCACAAAATAAGTGCCAACGGGCAGCATGTGGTCTCCAGACTGCAGGTTGGGCTCCGGGGGCATACATGGGTAATTATGAAAATGTGAATTTGCTGATCCTTCCCTCTTCGGTTAATTGGATTAATCTTGCATGAAACCCAGCAATGTAGATAATGGTCAGGTGTATTCAGGCCTACCGTCTTGGTAAGATGTGGCTAGTACCCCAAACACTGCTTGGTGATGTCTGGACTCCCATTGACATGATATTGTCAGCTGATCCAGCCACTGAGAACCAGCACTATTCTTGTGCTGGAAAATGTTATAGTTGTTTGCCAATATACTGGTACTTGATTTGGGGGTTTGACATGAATCTGGATTCACTAGGGTATATAGAAAATACTTTAACATAGTACATCACAGCTCAGCACGTGAATTCAAGCATAGAGCCTATAACCCCTCAAGAATCAGCTATTATTGTACTGGAAAAACATCCTGCATGCTGAATTTTGGATGCTTCATCCTGCAGTTTCCAATTCAGGAGAATTCAAAAGTAGTCTTCCAAAAACAAAACATAGCAAACATTAAGGCCATGATTAAATCATGTTACAATGTGCACAGTAAAACAAAGCCTGTTGCAGTGGTGGCACCTCAATGCCCATCCCAAATGCACCCAAAAGGACCTGCAGTTTAGAGCTGGAAAAACAAATTCAGGTGTATTGTGGTATGTTCCTAGCCCATATAGAATCAATGGGCAACATAATGTGCAACATTAAAAGGATTGTAAAGGCAAAATATTTTTTTTATCTTAATGCATTCTATGTTTAATAAAACAACAAACATGGCATACTTACCTGGAATGTGTTTGCCCTTATCCTCCTCTTCTGGGGTCCCTTACTGGTGCTCCTGGCTCTCCCCCCATTGAGTGCCCCTATAGAAAGCCACGTTCTATGGGGGGATTCATGCAGGCTCACTCCTGAGCCATCCTGTCTGCATCTATTGACACAGACAGCACAGCTCGGCTCTGCTCTCCACTCCCTCATCACAGAATTTGATTGATAGCAGCGGGAACCAATGGCGGCCCCACTGCTATCAATCTGCCCTGTGAGGAAGGAGAGAGTAGAGAGAGCCACCGCTCTGGTGCACAGCACTGGATTGAAATCAGGCTCTGGAAAGTATAAGGTGGGTGAGGGGGGATCCTGTGACACAGAAGGTATTTTTTATTGTAATTCATCGCATGCATCATAGTAAAAAAAACTTTAGGCTTTAGAACCATTTTTATGTGCATGCAGTAATGCACTGCAAAGCTGTGAATCCAGCATACACCATTTACCTTCACATTCCCACCTAACCCATTTCTTCACCTTAACTTTAAAGTACCCCTAAAAAAAAAAAAAACCTTAAAGTGGTTGTAAAGGCTAATTTATTTTAAAATATAAAAGATGTTATATTTACCTGCTCTGTGCAATGTTACTGCACAGAGCGGTCCCTTTCCTCTTCTTTGGTGGTCCCCAGCTAGCGTTGTCCTCTACTTTTCTCTTCTGAGTGCCCCCATCGCAAGCATTGTGCTGAGCTGGGCTGTGTGCATCCACAGACACATACAGAGTGGCTCGGCCACGCCCCCCGATTACAAGTTTGACAGACAGCAACAGGGGCCAATGGCCTCTGCTGCTTTTGATTTAGCCTGTGAGAGCAGAAAGAGGGAAGAGAAGAGCTGTAGCCAGGCAAAGCACTGGATCGTTAGAGGATTCAGGTAAGTGTTTAGAGACATGGGGGGCTAGAAAAGCTAGGGAATATATTAAAGTTAAAAAAAATGCTTTAAATTAGTTGTGAACATACAATGTTTTGGACACTTTATAATACATTTATAACTATGCAGACACCATAACTCCTCTTGCTTCATTTCAGAAATGATTTTTCTTACCATTTTTTACAAGGTGCATGTGACCACGTATCTCTTCTTCCTGATAGTGGGGTTGGAGTTACAGGACACTGTGCAGACACACAGGTATTGATTTACAAAAACTGGAAAGTGCAAAATCTAGTGCAGCTCTGCATATAAACCAATCAGCTTCTAGGCTTTGTTTTTGTACATACCCACAGTAATTGAACAAGTTGAAGTCAGAAGCTGATTGGCTACAATGCACAGCTGCAACAGATTTAGCAAATCAACCTTACAGCTTCCCTATATTCCAAAGTCTGTACAGCCTAAGGCCAGGTTCACACTGATGTGATTTCAGATTCAACTTGGGTCGTACGGAATCCCATGACAATTGAAATAACATTGCTTCCAATGGTAGCCATTCACAATCAGCTGTGATACAATTTGGAAAATGGTCCTGTGCTACTGTAGTGCTATTTACTGTGCGATTTGACCCCATAGAATAATGATGGCGAACCCTGGCACCCCAGATGTTTTGGAACTACGTTTCCTATGATGCTCCACTACACTGCAGAGTGCATGAGCATCATGGGAAACAGGGGAGGGCTGGCAGCCGGAGGCCTGTGGGGCAAGTCCAGTCAAGTGGCCCATTGAACCATCGAATCAGCTCACCATCCATGCCCACCTGGTTTTATAACGGATATTGATGTTATGAAGCAAGACACATAACGCAATACAATGTGGTAACATAATTTAAGGTTAATAGCAACAAAGGAGGTTTAACAAAAATACATGACATCACGCCAGGCGGGCCCTGGGAAGCTCCTGCCAGGCAGAGATCACTCTGCCTGACAGGGAAGTGACTGTGTTAGTGCCGGCCGGGTTCAGGAGCGTACTTTGCACACTCATACCACTCCGCTGCAGCTATGCAAATATAGTATTGTGTAGTGGTGACTGACAGCTGTATACAGTGTCTAGCCCCTACATTAATCCAGCCCTGAGTGCTGCCTTTTTACCAGTTTTTAGTGGCCCAGGGGGCAATTGCCACCCTGCCCCCCTTCCTAGTCCTCCCCTGATGGGAAATGTAGTTCTAAAACATCTGGTCTGCCATAGAATATGCAATATCCAAATTACAACCACACTTGCATCAAAATTACACTACATAATTGCACTGCAAATTGCTCAAAATAGCATTGCAGTGGTGTGAAAGAAGCCTAAGACAAGATGCAGGCTGTGCTTGAGCAGGGGGCATGTTCAAGAGACAGGCTGTGATTGGCAGAGAGTGTGTGTCAGAGGCAGGCTCTGATTGGTTCAGGGGGTGTGGTGGCTGAACAGACTAACCAATAGAGCCATGCTGAATATCATCACAGTGTCCTGTACCTGTAAATGGCCAGCCAAAAGATGAAAACTGGCCATGCAAATTCTGTGCTTTGTGTGTTCAGTTAGAACAAGGAAGAAAGGTGACTGGCAGGATTAGCAAGGTACTTCACATGGAAGAAGGACATGAAAATGATAAAGCCTATTATTTAAAAAAATTTGAATATCTGAAGACACACATAGAAAAAAAAAAACTTTTCAACACTCCCTAAAAAATAACCTAAACTTTTATCTGAAATCCCCATACACACCTTATGGACACAGGCAGTGGAACAGGTTGGCCTCATCTAGTGGCACCTGCAAAATGACAGCACCAAAAAGCCACATTCCATCTGTTTACAGCTTCAGTGAAGTGAACCCAGAAAAAGTACCTATAATCACACAATCATGGAATAAAAATAAAAAAAGACTGAGCTTCCCTGTATGATGGCATGTCTAAATTGCCATGTCTAATTTCTGTTGGTAAATACCCTCTTGGTGTAATTTGATGTTTGTAAAGGCTGGAGTAAAGCAGAGAAGTGCATATGAAGATGATGTATTTTTGTTTAATTTGCAATGGAAGATAGCAGCAGGAATCAGTGAACAGAGATCATATTATCACTTTTCTCTGCTTTAAAAAAAAAAAAAAAAAAAAAAAAAAAAAAAAAAAGCAAAGGAAGCTGAAAAAGCTGGAACAGTTGCCTATGACAATAAAACCCCATTCCTTGCTTCATATGCAAAGTGAAACATGATTGGCTGCTATCTGTATATTCTGTTAAAATAGAAAAAAAGTACATTTTTTCCCATAGCAACCAATAAACATGCTGTCTATTTCACACTAGAGAAATAACAGATCAATCTGATTGGTTGCTTCCAATAGCTCATTTTTTTTATCTCTGCACGTTATTAAAACATAACCATTGGTGTTGACTGAATAATAGAGTAGAGAAGCTCACTTTGCAAAATGACAGCTCACTTGCTTTAGTGAATATGGTGTAGATGTAATCACCTCAATGTGTCCTATCATGTAACCAAAAATTCAGTTGTGTTTTTCATTTCCTTTGCACAACTGGTTGCCATACACTATACAATCTGATTGGATGAACTCTGTACAATATGCCTTAGCTTTACCAAAACTATGAGGACAAACCTAAACAATCTATTCAATTAGAATCAGAACAGCCCCGCCATTGCATTGCATGGATGATGGTAGATCTAAAAGAGATTGTACAATCAGGTTGTATAGTGTATATATAGTCAGCCATAAGAAAACACAGCATTGTTATCATGCTAATTAAACATTCACTTTAGTAAATCAGCTGCAGTTTCCTTTTTTAAATCAACTGTTTAGGGGTTAATATACTAAATGCAAACAGGCTGTGCAAGGGAATTTTTCGTTTAGCTCGGTGATTATTGCAAAAATTCACTTTACAAGAATACGCAATCAAGTGCAGGGAAAAAATAACAAAAAATGTTTTGTATTTTTTTTTGTTTTGTTTTTTTCTTGCACATTAATTAATAATGGGAGCCAGCAGAGCCTCACCTCATTCACTAATCTTAGGCTAGCCATACATTATGCACTTTTCTTGGTTTTCCCAAAACTATAAAATATGGGGTCAAACCTAAACATTTTCAATTTGTATGCAGGCCCTTGCTAATACATAGATAAATGTAAATCTAAAGGAAATTGAATACGACAATTTTATGATGTATGGCCAGCTTAAGGAAAAAATCCTTTGCAAAGTGAACAGCCTGTGGGAGATTTACTAAAACTGGTGCACACCGAATCTGGTGCAGTTATCCATAGTAACCAGTCAGCTTCTATCTTCAGCTTGTTTAATTAAGCTTTGATAATAAAACCTAAAAGCTAATTGGTTACTATGCACCAGATTCTGTCTGCACCAGTTTTAGTAAATTCCTCCCCTATGGTTTTTATTCTGTTAGTCCAGTTTATATCTTTACTTTTAATAATCCCAATTAAATGACATTCAGGTATGTTTGCAGAATGATTTATTTAACTATTAGAGGACAGATAAGGAAGGGGATTAATGAGGTATTTAACAATCCTAGATTGTGTTTCTAATCACCTTTTCAATACACAACATTTTTTCCTTATTCCAGCATGTGTGGGAGCAATGCTGTTTTGCCAGGTTTATGATTTCATACTGTGCCTGGATATATTTCTGTAAACCTGGAAATACACATTTTAAACAAGTACCTATCATGTGAGAAGAACGAGCATAAAAAAAACAATCTGATTGTCAATGCAAATACAAAAAAAATAAAAGTTGGAAGTAGGACTGAATCCCATTTCTCAACAACAATAACCCCAGGAGCATGCGCAGTGAGCTAGTGGAGGTGTGATGTCATAGAGCCAGGCGTGCTGATTCTTAGCTGAGCTGTATTAATGGATCTCGCTTTTAACGATCATCAGTGAGTTTCCTGGGCAGATCAGGCGCTCAATCTAATTCTTGCAGTTATGTAGCTCTATTACTATTATTTTGGTGATGAATAATAAATTAAACAGATCAATCCATCTAGCTTTGTACATTAGCTATCACATCTTTAAGGCCAGTCATAATGGTGGCCAATGTTTATCATGCACACATTGGATTGTTGAGAAAACAAGGTTTCCTATTCCATGTATCCGTCCCTGTGCAGTTGATGGGTGTGCAATGTTTAGTGGACAAATCTGAGCTCTGCCTTTGTAATGGAAGACAATGTGAAAAGCTTGCAGCAAATCCTGGCCTGGATTCCTCCCTGCTCACTGGATCGGGTCGTGGGAGCCACAATGCAATCTATGTACACCATCTTCATAGACATTGTAAAAGGCTTCCTCAAAGTATCCAACATTTACAATTTCTTATGTCCTTTGACATTTCCTCCCAGATCATTTCTAGAAAGCAGTGAGCACCAAACTACAAATCACATTCAAGTTATAAATCAACACAATAATTCCCCTGCCTACACTATTAGTTGTATTATGTATTGTGTAATATTATTTCCTGTTTCCATAAAACTCAGAATGCAAATAAAACAGATTGTATCACTAGAGCCTAATTATAGGTTGCTTAAAAGGGGGCTGATTTACTAATTTGTTTTCTCTCCAGCCTGGGAGCACATCCAACACCCAATGGGGTTCAGTGCAATTTAAATATACGTTTATCTGAACCTGATTGGGTGATCAGGTCCTTGATGCGTGCACAGGATGGGGTTAAAAAAGGCTGCTAAGGAAATATTATAAATTGTAGTGTGCCCTTGTATTATTATTATTATTGTTGTTGTTTGTTGTATATAGATACAGCGATTAAATATTCGATTTTAAAAAAGGATTCCTAATATTTATAAATAGTTTGAATTTTCTTAAACATAATTCTATTTTACTAGAGCTGCTTAATCCTGGATTGGACTCTCAGATAGAGAAAATTTTGGCTGTAGATTTTATTTTATTTTTTTATTTCTCTTTGATTTGGTGGGATCTGCTGGAGATTTCCATAGAAGGACAAGTCCTTTGTCTTACTGTCAGCCCCAGAGCCGGGGAATCTGCGCTCAGAATGGCGCACTTCAATGAGAATTCTAATGCATATAACACATAACTATGAAAGGAATTCGTCTTTTTTTATACAGCTCACTCTCTGGAATTCCTTTGTGCAAAACATCACTTCCATCCAAACAAGGAAGAGATCCGATTCATAATTACAAATAACAGTAAACTGTAACATTCAAATAATTGCTACTTAGTAGGAATAATTATTAGGCACTCAAAATTGCTACATTTGCTCTCCAGTACAATAAACATAAAGCAAAAAAAAAAGACTAAAAATATATGATCCTGTAAATGCAAGAATTAATGAATCAATGTGTATAATTGTGCTTTGCTTGTAATTGAATAATCTGTAATGTAGAAGAGAGGGTTAATGGTATGTGGCTGAGCATTGGAGGAGTGAAGGTTCCCGGAGATATGTAGGGCAGAGTTGGGACAGGCTCGCTGCTTATTGAAGGAGCCGCAGTAAAAACCGAGCTGTTGTTTTAATAGGGCAATAAAAATGAATTATGGCTGAACGCCTTCTAGCGCGAGGCTTGTGGAATGGAATCCCCAGTCTAGTGCAATACGTAAGAGGCTTTTTTGTATTTGTGTGTGAGTCCCTGCAATTGATCTCCTTGATGACATTCTCATTCATAGAAAGCATTTGATTTATGAGTTTAGGAAGAATTGCATACAGCATATCTAGATATTATTGCCTAAGCAGCCAGCATGGAGAGCTGAGCAAAACAAACACCGATTTGAGTGCATGTGTATAGAAATAGTTTATATATATATATATATATATATATATATATATATATATATATATATATATATATATATACATTGGTAATTAAGCCTTGATGCAAGAAAATTCGAGATGAGCCATTTGCAGTGGGGGAGGGGGTCTCTGCTGTATAATTATACTAACTTGTAGGAGTGCGGTTGTTTTTATGTATAACTTTTTGCATTTTGCTTCTGTTCACTGACCATTTTCTGTTTTAAACTATTTTCTCTCCTAGGCTAAACTTTATGGGATCTTTCAGAATTGAAATCTTATTACCGATTAAGAAGGCAATTTATTACACGTTTTTTTTTAAAGCATACTAATATTATTTTCTATTAACCATCCAAACTTATATTTCCTTTTTTTTTTCTATCCTATTTTTTATGCTTATGATGTAAAGCTACTGGAGGCAATTAAACGACTGCTCCTTTGTTATTATTATTTTTTTTTTTTTTTCGCAAAATAAAGGCAAATCAAAAAAATATATATATGTGCATAAATTCTGCAATAAATATTTGGTTCTACACACATTCATAAGTGTTGGTGGTATTTTTGATTGCTCCCTACCAAGAAGGAAAAGAAATAAAGTTTTTGATATTTCGGGAGGGAAACTAAAAAAAAAAAAAAATGAAAGGAACCTGCGGGGTGTAATGATATAATCATTTATTCTACCAAAATACTTATATGACAACGATGCAATACAAAAATAAAAAGAAAGTGAAGATACATTTACATATGTAGTCACTTTCTTAGAGGCCTCGGTTATTGCTTTTCAATGATCTAGGTCGACAGAATTTAAAATGCAAAGGTCATTAAATACTGCAATGGCTCTTTTGATTTGATTAGAGGGCAAAAATAAAAAATAAAGTAGAAACCAATTTTTTGAACAGAAAAAAAACATAAAACCGGCTTTTTTTTTTAATCAGTAGTTCAAATGCTGCAAGTCAATGGTGGTAAAAGTATCTGTGAAAAAATCAAAACTGTCTGTTGAGATATCTACGGGACTGTCCAGAGATCCTGGCAGGCTGGGGGACACCGTGTCTGAGAGCTGAAGGCAGGAATCAGAGGAGAAGACGTTAAAGTCTGATAGAGAAGCCACATCTAGGCCCTCAGGACTGTCATTGTGGAGGCCAGCTGTGGAGTCCTGGCTCATTGTTGACGATAAACAGTTCTGAACAGTGGGTGACTGGTGCTGAAAATGTCTCAGATTTTTGTCATTGCTGGATAAAGGCGAGACTGGGAAAGTCTGAGATTCCCCATGGTGGGAGTTGGGAGCCTGCTGCTGGGACAGGGCGTTCTGCTGGAACGTGTAGCTGTCCCTCTCCAGCAAAGCCCCAGAGACATTAGTAAGAGCCTGCTCAAACAGAGACTTCTCCTTGTCGCCATCGACTGGGTCAGAATCCTCCAAACTTTGACATTTACCTTCCCCATTTTGGTTCTCCTTACACTGAGTCTGCCTTTTGTGTTTCATCCTTCTATTCTGAAACCAGACCTTGACTTGTCTCTCGGTTAGATCCAGCAAGGCTGCAATCTCCACCCTTCGAGGTCTGCACAGATACTTGTTGAAATGAAATTCTTTCTCCAGCTCCAGAAGCTGAGTGTTGGTATAAGCTGTCCTTAACCTCCTGGACCCTCCACCACCATTATCCTGAATTTCAATGATTTCTGTAAAAGCCAACAACAACAAAAAAAAAAAACACTTGATCACTTTTCTTTTAAATTACAAAAAAAATGCATAATCCACTGCAACAAAATGGCCGACCACTGCAAACTCCATTGTGAAAGAGTTTAATCTTCAATAGAAAGTAAATGGAATTTTTTTGATATTGCCAATAAGCACAGGGTGGGGGATGACTTAGCTATCAGCCCCCATCTAAATTAGAAATAAGTTAGGAGGCAATCAACCAAAGTTAGAAAAGACCCCAAAAAGTTGGGCTAAAGACTAAAAAAAAAAAAAAAAAAAAAAAATCTGCAGAACTAGCCTGGGTATAGGGAAGGTACTGGGCATTGGGAATCACTGACCTGGGCATGGGGATCACTGACCTTTCTGGGTGAGGCACGCCGCAGTGGCCGGGGCAGTGGTCACAGGAGGCACTGGGGGCTTCTTGGACGCCTTCTTCTCTTTCATCCAGGGGTATTCCGGAGGAAGGGAGCCCGCCGGCCCTGGGCTGCCGTGGTTGCCATTTGGGCTCTGTTTGGGTCGGCTGTGGCGAGGGTGGCTGCTTGGATTCAAGCTGGGGATGGTCTGTTCGAAAGGAGGAGGAATAAGTGTCGAGTGTGAAAGCGCAGAGCTCTTGATTGATGAACTTTGAAATGTATCACCGACAGGGGGAAAGGATGTCAGGCACTCAGCAAGCGACGGCTGACTATTGATAAAACCAATCTCTCGCTCAAATTCGTAATTCATGGCCCTCTCCTCCAAGCCTCTTAAAAAAGTTCGCCCCTACCTTTACGTTTAAAGGCCCCTGTAAACGACGACGAAAAAAAAAAAAAATCATAAAAATCCTTGCTGGTGTTTTTTTTTTCTAATTCACTGATTACAGCCGTATGGGGACTGTGCTACTATTAAACTATTGAATTCATGGAGACAAGGTTGAAATTGGACCGAATTGGCTTGTCACATGATTGCTCCTGCCCAATGACAATTTGGGGTTTAATCAAAAGAAGCCACTGTCTGTGTGATTGATCCAAAAAAAGTCAAGAAGGAACGCCTCATTGTGAGCCAGCAAGGTTTTTATTTACACATTTTATCTGTAAGGATAGAGCCCCCTGCATGAAATAGATTTTGAGATGTTTTTTTTTTTTTTTTTAATCTCCTTCTGCCTTGCTGCCTGCTGCTGTGGCTGCTCCTCTCTCCCTCTGCACTCTCACTGCATTGTTTCAGCCTGTCAGGGAGGCGTTTTACACACAAATCATTTAAAGAACCAAAATCTGACGCCTTAAGTCATTAACAAAGTAATCCATTAATCTTCAAAGTTTTGACACCAAAGACCCCACCGTTGCAGATACATAAGAACTTACAGCCAGCCACAATCTACATTCATTTGCTCTACTACACCTAAAATGTTGCTTTTCTACAGTGTGAAGCACACTGATCTCACTTTATTTCTTTTATTTCTTTTTATTTATTTCTTTTTTTTTTTGATCCTCTACTGTACAGGGAACAATAGGTTAGGCAGAGCTCATTGTTACTAGAGCTGACACATATGGGAAGCGAGAGGATATTATTTCTCTAGGAGAAATGTTCACAGCTTGGCAAAATGGCTGAACATGACAGCAGACCTACCTTTTATATAGAAGTAAGGACAAGGTAGAAGCTGGGCTGTGAATAGTCAGAAGGTGAGTGTTTTATGATATTGCAGCATTGTTCTTGGTGGTCAATGTGTGCTCAAAGCTGTTTTTTGTGCTTCTGATCATTTATTATACTTTAATTTAATTTTATTTTTTTTTGTCTACCTTTACTGCTACATTATTTTCTCTTTTTTTTCCAGTAACCATGCTGTTCTAAAATTATATGCATATTTATAGCATGATATGTATAAAAATGTTTGTGATATCTGTGATATCTATATATATATATATATATATATATATATATATATATATATATATATATATATATATATATATATATATATATATATATATATATATACACATGTATACATATATAAATATATACATATATACATATATACATATATATATATATATATATATATATATATATATATATATATATATATATATTACACACTTAGATGTGCAATCGTAATATTCATATAAAATATATGACTTTGTGCACCTCGCATACTCACCTATATACCTACATACACACATACATTAACACCCTTTGTCTAAATTTTGAATGGTATTTTCTCTTG